>NW_023425460.1:6004031-6549031 GCF_014108245.1 Pipistrellus kuhlii
GAGAGTAAATCATGGCATATGCCAGCCTCCCTTCAGTATCCTCAGCTTAGAGGAAGATGAGTGGCATTCCCTCAGTTAAGAGCATAAACCCCTTCATCACTGATAGATAAAGAAATTGATAGACAAAGGACATCTTCCGGAAAGGGAATTTCAAGCCACAGGGTGGTGGAGGAGGTAAGACCACACACACAGGCACAGTGAAAAAAAGTTGACACTTATGTTTAATGCTTCATTTAATGCCGAACTGTCAGCTTGAGATCTGAAGTCCAGGCATACTGATTCTATCCCTCCACCCATCCAAAATCAAATCAAAACCAAAGCCTAGGTGCTTTGGGACTGGAGAATATCAGCACTCAGCCCGTGGCATATGGGATGCATTACAGGCAAGAAGTCTCCCTCTGGGGGCCCTACCTCTGCCTCCGCCCACACTCTCACAGGGGAAGGCACTGCTAGCCCATTCCAGCTGACCCTGCTCGTGTTCCTGTGACTCATTGTCTTTGTTTATCATAAACTCCGCTGCAGGTTCTGCCCTGGAGGGCAGTGCAATTGGAGGGCCCTGGAGGGTGGGGGGGGGAGGTGCAGGGGAAGAGTCTGAGCCAACCTTAAAACACAGTGGACCCTCCTTGCCCTCGCCATGGGCAAGACAAGGGGGGCCGCACCACCTGAGCGGCAGTTAAGACACAAAAGCCTTTAAAAAAAATGTTCTCAAATAGCTGTGTCTTCAAAGACTTTCAAAAGTTGAAACAAAACAGATCTTGCCTCTGCTCTTTATTTAATTATTTTGGTGGGGAGAAAGAGGAGGAGAATGAGAGGGAGTCATTTTTTAAGGATCAGGCAACAAAAGGGCCCCACAATGCCTGAAGGACCCTCTCACTGTTGAATGGACAAGGCTTCCCTCTGCCCATGTGGAGAAGAGCTGTGAGGCCCGGGGGATTGGGTCTTGGGGAAGCATGTTCAGATGGGAAAGCCAGGGGTAGGGCTACAGACAAGGCCAAGGTCAAGGTTGAGGGAACAGTTGGGATATGCATGACAATACAACTCAGTGGTCAACATGGGCACAAGAGAGAACATAGAAGATTTGCCAGAAGCAATAGTTTCAGCTCTCAGTGCATCTGCTTCACTCCAGTGTCTTGGATCAAGCTGTATTGTGGCTCAGCCTAAGACTGGCCCCACAAGTTTGGTCCCTGGTCCTGCAGCTCAGTTCAGTGCTGTGCATCCCTTTGTCAGACCTGAGAGACTCTGAATGGCAACAGGAAGAGTAGCAGCAACAATAGCAGCGCTGTGGCCACAATTATTACATGTTTGTTGTATACCAGCAATGTGTTAAGCACTTGACTTATATCTCAATCGTCACATTAGCTTGAAGGGGACTCCATTTTTATGGTTCTTTTGTGTGTTAATCCTGACTGGAGGATATTTTTCTTATTGATTTTTAGAGACAGTGGAAGAGATGGGGAGAGAGAGAGAAACATCCATGTGAGAGAGACCCTAGATTAGTTGCCTCCTATATGCACCCTGACCAGGGCCAGAGATCAAACCTGGTATGTGCCCTTAACTAGAAATCAAACCCAAGAGTCTTTGGTGTGTGGGCTGATGCTCTAACCTCTTAGCAATACTAGCAAGGGCTATGCACCCCATTCTTAGATGAGGAAACTGAGGCTAGTACCATCATATATCTTTTCTTGGTCACATAGCTAGTCAATGACATAGTAAGGTTTCAACTCAATTCCCTTTGGCTCCTAAGCTTCTGTTTCTCAGTGCCGGGTAACCTGCCATGCTAGGGCAGACCTGCAGGGCCACCCATCAGGCTTTGAATCTCTCCCTTGACATCCCCTTCTCAAATGGCCTGCCTTCAGAGACCCTTTAGACTTCCATTCCAAACCATGGCCACCCCCTTCTAAAACCTGAAGAATGATTACATCGCAAAGCCTCTGTTGTTTGGTGCCTGAATGAAAGGGCAGAGAAATGGTCCTGAAGACCAGAGCCTATTTGCCCAAAGGCACAGCATAGGGAAGAAGCAGCCGGCTTCAGGATCTGCCTAAGGAGCTGCTCTTCGCCTGGCAGAGCCTGGGGCCTCCCACGTGCTTGAGTTTCCATCACCGGCTCTGGAACTGGTCTCCAAGCTGTCCTGGCCCTTTGATTACAGTCCACCCCTCCCAGCTTTCAGCTAGCCGGTGTCCCCAGTGTCCAGAGTGCAGCAGAACTACCCAGAGACAAAACAATTCAACTAATTATCTGAATCTCTAAGATAAATAATAATAACAAAAAGAAACACCTTTGCTATGTTACTTTATGCGCCCCCCCCCCCACACACACACCAACATCCACATAATAATGCATGGTTTTACAAGATAGAAGTGCAAGAACTAATAAAATATATGGTTTAATTAACTAAACTTATGCTGTAGTCCACATTAGAAGACCATGATTTAGCGTGCGCTCTCATCCTCAGGACAGAATAATGCAAACAGCATAATTAAAAGTTGATGAGAAGTATATTTATTGGGCACACAGAAGGAAGAGACACCCAGATTTATGATACATAAAATAAACCTTTAGTTTACAATATAATTAATATTTTAAAAATCGCAGCGTGCATATAATGCAGTGGAAGAGTCCGCCTGGGCGGAAGGATAATTTCTCTGGTGCTGATCTTGGCCCCGTTTAATAGTAAATTATGTTCCTGAGCATACACAAATGTAACATGATCTATGATGATCTAGAGATGATGCTCACTGAGATGTCTGCAGCTGTGATAGATCATGGCTGGCGTCTCTGAAGACCTGGAAGATGGCTGAAGGGCCAATTATTTATCTGTGGCATGAATTCCGCGGCTATTAGTCACACACACGGTGACGCAAAATGAGGGTATGCCACTCCATTTTCATCAATCTCCGCTCCAGAAAACCTCTCGTTAGCACAGAGCTGAGGACATGAGAAGTTTGCACAGGAAGAGGGAAGCGTTAGAAATGCAAGAGCGTTGGGTGAGCGGGACAGTTCAGAGCAAATGAAAGCATTTGGACACCCACAGAGGCCCTAGGACCCGCCAGCGTGTATGCAGGTATGCCTTGGTCACTGGTTTAACCCCATGTAATGCTCATAAGGACCACAGGTGATAGCTTCTATTTTTATCATGCCTGTTGTGTGGATGAGGAAACTGAGGCCCTGAGATGTCAGCATGTCAGTAATTGCAGGACAGGCTGTACAACTCTCTCTGTGCCACACAGGGCTCCTGTGAAGGACCCTGAGAGAGCTGAGAAGTGTTTTGTTTCTCTATAATTCAGTCCACACTTCTCCACAGAGTCCAGAAGCTCGGGGATCCTCCTAGAGTTTCTGTTACTCCTCTCAGACATACCTCCGAACTGCCTCTCGGGGAGGCAAATATCTGCCACCTTCATCCCCTTTCTTTCCTGCTTAGCCCAGAGCCACTAGGAACTCCTTACACGGAACAGTCTCCAGGCATCTTGCCCTTGATCTCAACCTAAAGCACATTCCAGGGTCATGCTTCTTGCCATTTAATAGATGTACTTTTCATTGCAAACAAAAAAGAAAGCAAAAAGCCCTGATGTGTTACTTCTCTCTCTCCCTTCTAATCTTCCTTTCTTCCTTCTTTTCTTTCTTCCTCCCTACCTGGGGATTGGGTTTAAAAATACATTTGTATTTCATTGTTACTGAAAGAGAAATGCTACGTACTTGAAAAACAACTCTCAAGATGGCTTTTGTGCATACCCTCTAGTACCCGTCCAGTCTGAATTCCACAAGCTGATTTGTCTTCCTCACTCCACAGGCAATAAGGAATGTGGACACAATATTTATTAGACTATTTACTCTTTCAGTTACCTGCTTACTTTGCTTGTCCTGTATCCTGGACCATTGCTATGGGAGCCACTGAAGAACATAAAGGAAGAACAGCAGGCTAATCCCCTCTACCTAATCTACAGTTTCCCAGGCCACAGATATAGGATACCCCCCACCCCCCAATATGTACACACACTTTGAATAATGATAAAGGCAGAGTTTATTAGAATACATTTCATTTTCAAAATTGACATATTAGCTGTTAAGTGTGTATACATCTTTGGGAGGGGCACCCTGTAGTTACAAGCATCTTATAGAGAATGGGCAAATGATGCTTAGCCACAAGGCAGAACTTCTAGAAGCCTAGAGTGCCTGGACTTTGGACTTTGGGCCTCATTGCTTCAGCCACATCCTAGCCTGGGTTTTCTCTCCCAAGTGGCATAACCACAGCCAAGGAGAAATGCAGTCCATCGTGGGCACACTTCCTGTGCCAACTGTACCCTACATTTAAAGAGGAAACCGGCATGGCTTCCTTAGCCTGAGGAGGGATCTATTTAGCCTGAGGCTTGATAAAGAATTCACTAGAGTCTGGCTGACCTCAAGTCCCAAAAGGGGCACTGTGTCCTGGGCATGAGCTTTGAAATCCTGTCCTGGGTGATCAGGATAGCAGTCCATTCAGCTTTCAAATTGGGATTTATCCTAGTTTTTGATGGAGTTCAAGGGAACATTTACTTACAATCCTAATGTTGTTGGAAACACTCTTAGGGAAGAGGCATGCAAAAGAAACATACAAAAATCAATTAAGTACAAAGTTGATAAAGAAAATATGAGTTTTTCATTATTTCATTCATTATGCTCATTAAAATCATTGCTAAATGATTTAATTTTGTTTTGGATAAAAGTGGATAAAGGGAATGAGAGATTAAGGAGATAAACTGCTGAGTTTTCCATTTGGAGCTGGTTACAGAACAAGGAATACAATGAGAAAATTAATGTGCAGGGCACTCTGGGGGATCAGTCAACACCAGGCACTGGAACACCCACAATTTGCCTTATTTTTGCTTAATTGGCATGGCCTGCTCTGGGGAGAGCATAACCTAAGCAAGGAGCGAGAAGATAAATCACCTTTAGTGTAGTCCATGTGGGTCACAGATGATTTTCCTGACAGTCATGTCAGATCAGGATGCTAATGTTCCAGCTGGCATCTCTGTCCCAGCATTGAGGGTATAATTTACTTCCTGTTAGCACACATACACACAGACATGCTCCAGGGTGGTTTAGTGAAAGTCCCAGTGCTGACTTAGGGGAAGAAGAGCTCTGACAGTACCTAGAATATTTCTGGCCAGGACAGATAGCAATCTTTGCTTCTAGAACTAAATTTCCACCTTTGAGAGGACCTATTTCATTCTACCATGGAATTAGTATCTTTTATTTATTTTAAAATATATTTTATTGATTTTTTTACAGGGAGGAAGGGAGATGGATAGAGAATTAGAAACATAGATGAGAGAGAAACATCAATCAGCTGCCTCCTGATCACTCTATACTGGGTATGTGTCCACAACCAAGGTACATTCCCTTGACTATAATCAAACCTGGGACCCTTCAATCCACAGGCCAACACTCTATCTACTGAGCCAAACCAGTTAAGGTGAATTAATATCTTTTAGTTGCCCCAGATGTCCTGAGATGCACACGGGCACCATCATGGCTTCCTTAGGCCCAGTAGGGACCTATTTGGCTTGAGACTTAAGAGAGAAATCACTAAATAGGTTTTTCATGATAAACAATGTCCTAAAGAGGTTGTAGATTTTCATGACAAATAATGTAAAGACAATGGAGCTTAACATACGCCTGTAGGACACCATGCCTGAACTCACATGAATACTACCAATGGTGGAGATTTTGAGTTTTAAGAGAAGTTCCTAGCAAAGTATTTTAGGAAGGGGGAGACTTAACACAATGCAGCGTATGGACCACAGAGAACCCACATAACTCTACTAGCTAAGATGGATGCCCTGGCTGGCTTCAGATGCTAGAAGGACCAAGTATGATCTCATGAAGAGTTTATTCAGAAATAGATCCTCTCGGGCCTCTAGATCGAGTCCTGGGATCACGGTGTGTTAATGTGAAATTCTAGGCAAGGACCTTGATCTCCTGGCTTTATGGCTTTCTAGTCTCACCTCAAGTGAGATTACTTTTCTTTTCTAGGTAGCAGTCATACAAAACTCTTTGATGACAGTCCCTGAATGCATTTTGATTCTTCCACATTCTCTGCTCCCTGAGGCAGAGAGAATGTCCTCTTCCCTCTGGGTGTGCTTACTTATTACAGTGTTCATCCCAATAAAGGAGCACTGCACATGCATGTAATATCCTCCTGACCAGGCTGTGAACATCTGCAGGGTAGGGAACATTGTCTTACATGGACATTGCAGATATCACAGGGCCTAGCACATAGTAGGTCCTTAATCAATTCAGAGTTTGAGTATGACTTCAGGAAATCTTACCCCAATAGAAAGCAAAGGAGATAGATAATTATAGCAACAATTTCAAGGCAAGGTAGATAGTATCATGACCTTTAAAAGTTATGGCAGTTTAGGCACTGGTTGAGCATTCACCTATGAACCAAGGAGGTCATGGTTTGATTGCTGGTTGGGGCACATGCCTGGGTTGTGGCTCAATCCCTTGTGTGGGGCCTGTGGGAGGCAGTCAATCAAGGATTCTCTCTCAATTTATGTTTTTATCTCTCCCTCCCTCTCCCTTCCTCTCTGAATCAATAAAGATATATTTAAAAAAAAAGGAAAAAGGAAAAGAAAGAACTGAGAAGTGTTGTGTTACCTTAAAGGGACTCCCTTGGGTCTGAGTTGCAGATATGCTGTCACCAGGGGGATCAGACGTGGAGCAGGCAGTGCTGGGGCAGGCTGGTGAGCCCTGCAGCATGGTTCACAAATGAACTCCTGGGTGTAAAGCATCTTCTCTTTGCAGCAAGGATGCAACCTTTTCCTCATAGGACCTCCCTCCCATGTTCACTGCCTGTCTGTATTAGGTGCATGGAATTTGCCTTGTCCTCTGCGAGAGATGAATTTTGCAGCTATTCTCATCTTTTCTGTTGTCCAGAGACTTCTACCCTACTGCTCAGGGTGAGCAACATCATTAATCGGAGAGACAACAAGGGAGGGAGCTGGCGCTGACCATCAGCGCAACCAGAGGAGGCATTAGCCTGGGCGGGTGCCAGGGATGAGCCAAGCAAAATCTCTCCTTTATCCTGATGCTTCCCTCCCAGGAGCCTTTGGTCTCCATTACTAAATCCTCTGCAAACTGCAGTGAGGGCGAAAGCAAGCCTTTGCCTTTCAGAATGGATTTGGGCATAAATGAGGATTGTTCCTAGGTAACTCATCCTGCCCTACTTTCTCCCACCAGCCTTCTAACAAAGTCAACCAGAGAGCAAACAGAGTTGGGCTTTCAAAGCCAGATATTTAAAACAGAAATCCTCCCCTTCATAGCACCTGCACTTACAAATATGTATTCCGTATTTATACAGCATATTAAAACCCAAAATCTACAGTATTGCAACATTAAAGTCAAAAAATGCAAAAGTGAAGGGTTTATGGCATTGTTAGCTTGCCCACATTGTGCATTCTGCATAATGAACCTCACCTTGAAATTCAAGCCATATACCATGTGATAGAGTTCACCCCACCAGGCAAACCTTAAACCTTTTGCATTTTGTGAATTTCATTACCTCAAATTGCAATATTAATAACTGAAATGTGCAGCCAAGAAAATGCTAATTTTCTGCTTTTCCTTTCATTTTTTTATTTCATCTATTTTCCCATCTAATTAAAAAAGTAGGAAAGGTAAAGAAGTAACAAGGAAGGGAGAAGAAGAAACTGATGAAGTGGAAATCCACAATATTAGACAATTTTACATGAGGGGAAACTGAGGCCCAGAGGGAGATGTCCAGGGTCACTCAGCTCTGTGGGGACCTCAGTTATTTTCCTGTTGTAAACTCGATGCTCTGTGACTGCCTTTCTCTTCCAATTCTCTGATGAGTTCCCCATATTCAAATGGGAAAGGGATCCAACAGCAAATAAAGGAAAGTCAAAGATGAAATTTCTGCAAAGCAGTTAGAACTACTTTTCTTCCATTTACAATATATGTTTATCATCACTTAGCATAACTCTGATCTCAAGGGGTAGAGAATGGCTTTAAATTACTGGCATTTGAAAAACACTCATGTTTCAAACATAAAACGAGTGCATCCTCTCTCTGATTACATAATTCCTAAGGAGAAGAACATATTAAGTCACAAAACATCCAGCATGGACAGGGCCCCAGGGGCTACACAGTATAATCAGCAAATTGCCTTTCAACCCAATGAGCTGGCACCCTTGCAGGGACAGTTGCTCCCCAGTCTCCTGGAGAAACAAGTATAAGGTCTGAGATGGAAAGCCTATTGACAGGCCTTGCTTCCTATCAAGCTGCTTGTTGACTGAACAAGCTGGGTCATCTGGAAAAAAGAACTGGTCAGTGTGACCTCAAGTCAGGCTTCTCAATGAATTGGGGACCTTGGCACTTGGGGTGCGCACAGAATCAGCAAAAAAAAAAAAATGTCCTAAATGGATTTTTATCCCAGAAAGTAGACCATTGAACATGCCTTTGTCTATTTCTTGCATCCAAAGGCGACGTCAACCTTCAGTGGGACCAACTGAAAGAAGGAGGAGGAGAGAAAAGTAAATGCCCATCCACAACTCCAGGGAGTTGCCTGTTGGATGCAAGCATCAACTTCTGGAACTTGCTCACCCAAGCGAATGGAGGGTTTTCCTATGAGGGGAACTTTTCATTGGAGACCTCATGTCTCACACACCTTGGAGATCTGGGGGTAATATTTCTATTTTGTGAAATTGCTTGGAATCACATTGAATTATTGTGTGTTGGAAGGCGGACAAGGCCCTTCTGCCCAGGACATCCCTCTGCAGAGATGTGTAAGGGGGTAGAACTTCAGGGCTGTGGTCCAGCTCCTACCCCTGCCCACAGGACAATGAAAATCAAGTGTTACTAGTGAGGGATACAGGGAGGAGAGGAATGTTCCCAAGAAGGTTTTGCTTAGTTAGAGGACTTTTTTGCAAATGACCCTGAAACCTAGTGGGTAGAGTGGAAACGGATTTAATGAAGCAAGAGAGGAGGAAAGGAGGAAACACCCAAGATTGTCAGATCAAAGCCAGAAATGGATGCCCACCAAACAGGAGACGGATGGAGGAAAAGGGGTTTCCTCACTCCATCATTCCTGCTCAGAAGTGGCTTACCCTTTCTTGGTCAGTTTATTGAATCCAAAAGGTGCTTACCCCAGCCAACAGCAGCCTGCTCTCCCTTCTCCCATCCCTCTCCGCCAGTCCTTGTTGTTCTCTTTCTAACAGATGGTAGCACACACGAGCATTTTTTTTCTTGCTTCTGATGCTAAACGTGATTTACAGGCTTGAGTTATTATTTATCATTATTCATTTTCTGTCAGCAGTGCATTGAAGGTTAATAGAAATGCCAGCATGCTCTCTGATTTACTTAGTAAAATATTTGTTCCAAGGTTTAGGTCATATGATTGGTGTCTGAGTGAGTTTCAGGTTTATGCATTATGAAAAGCAAGATGACTTGACCTTCAGCCACCAACACTAGCTCCATATATTACTTTAGTGCGTGACCTTCAGAGACCTAAGATGCAGTAGATGTATTCCCCACATGTTAGCCCCCTCTAGATTGCTGGCATTGTATACATACCAGCTGAGTTTACGTAATGTAAGCTGAACCCTGGAGCCCATCTAATGAATGGGAGGCAGATGAGATGTAAACTCAAGCTAAACCAGATCCTCTCTTTAAGATAATAAACTGGCATCTCAACCCAGCTGCACTGTGGCTGTGTGTACACATGGACAGGGCTAATTGCTTCACATTACCTCCTGGGATTCTTGCAGTTTGGCCAAGGAGGAGGCAGACAAAGGACAACTCTGAAGGAATCTGCTCTTGGAGGAGCAATTAGTCAGGGCCAAAGGGGATAGTGGGCCTGTAGGGACCAGCCATGTTGGTGTCAGTGTGCTGTGGTTACAGGCTGGTGGTGCCAAAGAAGTGAGGGAACAAAGATGGAAGGGTCATGAAACGTGGCCTCTAGGAGCATAGGGCCACAGGCAAAAGAAATCTAAGTAGTGTTACAGTGACACAGAAATAAAAACTATGTCAAAAGCAAACAACGAATAATTATTTCTAAAGGATCAGTTCTACCTGTTCCTGAGGCGATAACACAGTATCTTGTAATGGGTTCAGGTCACGCGCCCAGATGTAGGATGCTTGAGTCTGAATTGCAGCTCCACGGGGCCAATTGGCTGAACCGCTCTAAGCCTCAGCTTTCTTGTTTTTAAAAATGCAGATAATAAGTATCTTCTTGAGGCTCTTGAGAGGGTGAATTGAGGTAATGCATCCAATGTGTCTAGCACAGAGGCTGGGTCACTCACCAAGTGTTCATTATTGTAAGTTTGTGAATAGATGGTGAAGAGATTGCTGAGAACAGCTGGCAAGTCTTCCTGTTTAAAAGGGGACTCGATGTGGGAGTTTAAAAGGAGAGGGAACAATGCAGGTTGGTGGAGAAAACCGGGTCCTGAAAGCACCGAAAGCAGCTGGCTGCCAGAAACATGAACCAACCCCGGAGCCAGAAATGCAAGTTGGAATGTCTGAGCCCCTGTTGTTGTCTGTTTCCAAACTGTGCTCCTTCAAAAGGCTACCCATGGCCCTTTATCTATATTTCACTAAATATCATTTACTTTCAAATGCAAAGAAATGTCTTCAGGCCTTTCGGGTTTCCTCGCACATGATATTAAAATGTGATGGTGAGCTGACAAGGAATTACCCAATCACTCCTCTAATATGTCCTTGTTTCCCCTCCATTACCACTAAACTTCCCACCGTACAGGGAGTATATTTTATGTTAAAGATCATTCACTCAGGTTTAATTAACCAGGTTTACATAAACTTTTCATGAAAATGGGAGGGGACAGGTATTTTGTTCTTTAAAATATTACTTTTTGGCCCTGGCCAGTGTGGCTTAGTTGGTTGAGCATCATCCCATGCACTGAAAGCTGGCTGTTTGATTCCTGGTCAGGGCACACACAGGTTGAGGGTTTGATTCCTGGTTGGGGTGTGTTCCAGAGACAACCGATGGATATTTCTCTCACATCAATGTTTCTCTCTCTCTCTTTCTCTCCCTTCCTCTCTCTCTCAAAATATTAATGACAACATATATTTTTAAATATTAATTTTTGTATCTGCATGAATTGCTTTAATACTTCTGTGCCCTATCCACTTCTATTTTAAAAAATATATATTTTATTGATTTTTTACAGAGAGGAAGAGAGAGAGATAGAGAGCTAGAAACGTCGATGAGAGAGAAACACAGCTGCCTCTTGCATACCCCCTACCGGGGATGTGCCCGCAACCAATGCACATGCCCCTGACCAGAATCGAACCTGGGACCTTTCAGTCTGCAGACCGACGATCTACCACTGAGCCAAACCGGTTTCGGCCCTATCCACTTTTGAAAGTGGCATGAATCCTCTTTCCTGCATGTTATAATACTAAAGGAATAGCCCATTTGGACAAGGGTCAGGGAAGCTGGCTTAACATCCAATGGAAACCCCAAACCAAGAACTAAATACAAGGCAGTTTTCTTCAGAAAAGTAAACACTGGAAATGAATCCAGTAATTCCCTGTCCATGAGCCCAAAGGAGGAAAAGGCAGTATTATATTTGAAATAAGAAAATGTATCCCTCACTGGACACATTTCAGTGAACTAGATCCAATCTACAAAGAATGGAAGAATGCCACTGGTCATTCATTTGTGCATTAATTCTAGATGTAATGTTTGCTGAGGGAGGGAACAGGAAAGGAGTTCCCAAATTCAGGGCATTCACTCAGTCTAGTAGCCAAACTCATCCAGGTCAAGGCCTTGACTAGTTCTCTGTTCTTCATGCTCATTATTCATTCTATATATTATAGAGCCCCAGAGTCTTAGCATTAGACAAGATCTGAGAGGTCATTGAATGGAATCCTTTCCCTTTGCCAGTGAGAATTCTGAAGCCCAGATTTGTTGATCTGTAATTGTGGCAGAAACAAAGCCTGGGACAAGGCTTCTGGGTGCTCTTTGCCCCTCTCCACGTTTGCCTCTGTTCCAAAAAGTCCTTCTCCAAAACCAACCCAAGCAAAAAACTGATGATTGGGCTTTAGCTGCCCAGACAACAGGCCCACTCTCCGGGGAGTCACCTTTCATCCCCCTGAACAAGAGTGGGAGTGCCGAGAAACCCATGGTGTGTCAGAAATGTCGATGGCTAAATATTGCAAAGTGATAACAAAGGCAACCTTCAGAGGAACAATGAAGCAAAGCAATTTAAATCTCATTTAAATAATTTCCTCCTTTTCCTCTGATTTTTATCCTAGACTGCTCAACAAGCCCATCTGAATTCTGAGGAAATGTTCATCCTCCCACATGGGGCTGAGTGCCAGAAATGGCCTTTCACTTAATTTCCAGGACTAGTTAAACTATCTGTGATTGATTTAGTTTTTATTTCTCTTGGCTGTGCCAATCTATAAAGACCCAGCTGATTTCCCCTTTTTGGGTTTTAGGCTTTATTGCTGTAATTTTAATGACAGATATTAAACATGGAATTCTCAGCTGTATTTTCTCCACTGGGTTTAGCTGCATGTTTGTTGTATTTGAATGTGAAATGATACTAAGAACTGATTCTTCCAAAGTCTTCTCTTACTTGCACCGTGAAACCATGCCAGGTATCTGTGGCAATTCTGAAAAAGAACACTATCACAGTGCCAACTACATAGTAAAGTATCTGATAAATATTTGGTGAATTAAACTAATGAATGAAGGCTTCATTAACTCTTCGGCATGTGGACTTTTCCATGCATCTGCCATTGATCCTCACTCCAAATGCTGAGAAACTACAGTGTGCAAGGACATTATGCTAGGTGTACCAGTAATTCAAAGAAGCTTATGATCTTATTTTTAATGAACTTGTAATTATTGATAAAAAGCAAGTGTGTACATAAAAATCAATAATAAAGTGTGAAATGGTGATACATGAGATTGTAAATTCACTAAGGGTATAAAAGAGTTAAATAGTCCCTTGAGTTGAGCAAGGGAAGAGAAAAGAAGTAGGATAGATGATGTAAGTTAAATGGAAAAGGGGAACAGTTTGATACTGTATTAGGTCTTTTTCAGCGTGAGACAAAAACACAGTTCAAGTCAATTTATTGGCTCAGTTGACTGGTTTCAGACATTGCCGGGCTAAGGGTTCATATGACATCACGAGGAATCTAAAATATCTCCCCACTATAAGACCAGAGGAAAAAAATCATTCTCTTCTTCTCTATATATATACTCCTTTTTATGGGCTTTTCAACTAAATTCTTTTTCTTTACTCTTTGAATGTGTACACAGTTTGTTCAGTATAAGAAATATAAAATTTCTAAATTTAGTTATTGATATGTTTTCTTAAGTCTTGAAAATATATGTTCAAATCAGGATGAAACCCAAAAGCAACAGCATAGTCAAGTGAGAAGTTGGCAAATAAACTGTTTGAAAGTTGGCAGAATTCAACTGCGTTCTGTGTATCAGTGGTGAGCTCAGAGGGGGCCATTTTCCTTCTTTGCCACACACACATCCTGAGAGGCATTACTCAATGAAATCCTAGCTTCTGTTGTTGGGCGCTACTCCTGAGGGTGCTTTCATTTCTTAATAAACTCAACTGTCACTCTAGGGTGTCCATTCCAAGAGCTGAACTGTTAGAAGGGAAGGAAATGCATTTATTCTTGACTATGAGATTATTTATGGATAGTGATATTGACAAGGGGAAATATTTTTGCTTAGTCAGCAAGCACAGAAAATATGTACCTATTTATATTTAATACTAGAGGCCCCATAAACAAAATTCATGCATAGGTAGGGTCCCTAGACCTGGCCAGTCATCAGTACTGATCAGGGCCTTCTGGCTGCTGGCTGAGGCCTTCCTTTGTTTCGCACCATCTCCTGGTGGTAAGCGCACATTACAGGGAGCAGTTGAACTCCCAGTTGGTCAAACTCCTGAGAGGACAATTTGCATACTAGCCTTTTATTTTATAGGATCACTATATGTATACATATTATATTTTAGTCAGTATTTGTATTTAACATAATTATATACTTAAAATTATTGTACCATAACTTAAATTATACAAAAGATAACTTTTTTTTCCTTTCTTTAAAAAATATTTTTAAATTTTATTTATTTTTAATTCTTTATTGCTAAAAGTATTACATAAGTCTTCTTTTCCCCCATTGACCTCTCCTGAGCTGTCCTTTCCCTCCATCACTTGTACTCCACTCCCCACCCCCACCCCCAGTTTGTGTCTATTGGTTATGCTCATATGCATGCATACAAGACCTTTGGTTGATCTCTTACCCTCTCACCCCCGACCTTCCCTCATAGGTTGGACTCTGGTTCTACTTTTGCTCATCAGTTTATGTTATTCATTATATTCCACTAATAAGTGAGATCATGTGATATTTATCTTTCTCTGATGGACTTATTTCCCATAGCATAATGCTTTCAAGGTCCACCCAAGCTGTTGCAAATGGTAAGAGTTCCTTTCTTTTTTCAGCAGTGTAGTATTCCATTATGTAGATGTAACACAGTTTTCTAATCCACACATCTGCTGATGGGCACTTTGACTGTTTCCAAATCTTAGCTATTGTAAATTGTGCTGCTATGAACATAGGTCTGCATATATCCTTTCTGATTGGTGTTTCTGTTTTCTTGAGATATATTCCTAGAAGTGGGTTAACTTTTTTTTTTTTTTAATAAATCTTTATTGTTCATATTATTACAAAAGTTCCTCATTTTTTCCCCCTCCACCAGTTTCCCACCTCACCCTCTGCCCTTTCCCCACCCCCCACTGTCCTCATCCATAGGTACACAATTTATGTTCAGTCTCTTCCCACACCCCCCACTCCTCTTTTTCCCGAGAATTTTCAGTCTACTCCCCTTCCATACCTTAGGAAGAGGAAGAAAATAAAGATAAAAATTATGAACAACAAATATGTAACTATCAACAAGTGAATCTAAAAACCAAGGGAATTAAAAAACCTGATGTACAATATTAACTGTTGAATATAATAGAATCAGGGATAACATTTTATAATGTTTTTCTTGATATTATTTTTCTTGTATGTGGAATTGAATCAAGACAATGAAGTCAGCATACTTATTGAAACAACAAAAAGGAAATGAAGTATTAAGCTCCTCCTTTCTCTATTCTTTCTATTCTTCAAAAATAAATAAATAAATAAATAAATAAATAAATAAAGTGGTTTTAAGTTAGCTACCACAAGCCTGAGCTTATAGTAGGCCTAACAGTTAGAGGCACTTAAATTGCTTCTGCTAACAATAGAGCTTGGTGATTGTAGATAATTTAATTTAACCTGATGTTGTAGAGATTAGGGTTTGTTTTCTAATGGAAACTTGGTTTTCTACAAGAGGCTTTCTGAGCACCTGAAGTTTTAAAGAGCTCCAGTTAAATCAAAGTTATTCATCATTCAACAAACATTTACTAAGTAGTTTTCATGTTCTATTCACTGTTCGAGGAAATAGAGACACATTGACAAACAAAAGTTCTAAAAGTTCCTACCCTTCCTGGGCTTACAATCAAGTGGAAAGAAGTGACTTCAGAGTACCTTATACAGAGAGATACTTATCTTCACTAGCACTTAAGTTTGGGCAGACCTGAAAAAGGAGGAAACAGAGATACTGGCTGAGGTGTGGGGTGGGTGTAGACTCTGGAGACTTTCTGAATTACATAGAAAATAAAACAAATTGAGGTGAGGTCTTTAGTAAATGTTCAATACTCTATAGATTTTGACTCCAGGCCTGGAATTTTCCATTCACCTCTATGCATCTTCAGGTATACCCCAGCCAGTATCTCTACCAAACCTGTTTCCTAATCTTTCCAACAGAGAGAGCTTGAAGTTGACAGTGATGCTAAAATTCTATCTGCTCTCATCTCTCTACTGTGCACCCCCCTCCCCCAAGAGCCCTGGGAACAAGAAGAGCCCAGTAGAGAATCCAGATGTTTCGAATAAGGCCTAGGACTGTCATCCAATTTAAGCAATAAGAAAGCAATAATCACAGATCATTATGTGCCCAGTGCTGTGTGCATGCTCTACAGTATTGTGTTTTGTGTGTGTGTGTGTGTGTGTGTGTGTGTGTGTGTGTGTTTCCCCAAGGGGGATTTAAAGTTAGAAAATGGAAATGCAGATGTGACCATTTTTAGCTGTGACTTGAATAAGAGTGTAAACATAATATCTTCTATTATTATTACTACTACTATTTTAAAACTATTACTTTTACTGCTATTATAACTACTATCATGATTACCCTTTGAATGTAATACAATTCACCATGCAACCTTATGAAGTAGGTATTATTATACCAAGGAGAATAACAAGGAAGAAAAAAATAAAGAAAAAGATCTTTTATTTTGTCCAAAGTTGTATAGCAAGAAAGTAATGGAACAAGAATTTGGATCCAGGTTTGTTCAACTCCAAAACCTATGACTTACTCTATAATCTATAATGCCTTCAGGGTGGATAAGAATCTAGCTTCTTGCCGGGACCGGTTTGGCTCAGTGGATAGAGCGTCGGCCTGCGGACTGAAAGGTCCCAGGTTCGATTCCGGTCAAGGGCATGTACCTTGGTTGCTGGCACATCCCCTGTGGGGGGTGTGCAGGAGGCGGCTGGTCGATGTTTCTCTCATCGACATTTCTAACTCTCTGTCCCTCTCAATTCCTCTCTGTGTAAAATCAATAAAATATATTAAAAAAAAAAAAAAAAAAAAAGAATCTAGCTTCTTTTAAGCCAAGGAAAAGAGAAAGAATGGTTTTCCAAGATCCTAAACAGAAAATAAAGACAACAAGAACAACAAACCTCTTAGCAGAACAAAGACCAGGAGGGCATGGCTCTGGGACCATCTCAGACAGCATGGAAAAAGACTATCCTGATCCTGAGCGCTGCTCATATGTCATACTCTTGTAGGCCTGACTACAAATCTTGCCTTGACCCTCACAGTGCAAGCCATCACTGTTGGACCCATCCTCTTAGTTCTGCTGTGGGGATACATATTCCAAGGAAGGCCAAGTTGTCCAGGATGTTCACTATTTAAAATATGTGGTCCTACTCTTCTACAAACCATGGAAATATTTAGGAAATCTGGATCTTTATTTGTCCAATGCCTAAGAGCCTAAGAGTGTAGGCTGACTTTTATACCTAGAAATAGTTGGTGAATTTATTTGGCTTATTTCTGTTTGCTTGTTTGTTTGTTTGTTTGTTTGATTTTGCAAATGATGGCTGGTAGGGCAGGGCCCATCTTCAGTTCAGCTTGCTTGCAGATGGGTTGTATGCTGCCTGACTCAGAACTCAGGGCCTGACATCCTGAAGAGGGGAATAGCCACATCCTGATAGCTCCTCAAAGTAGCAACAAGGAACTATTTCATATTTATATGCCATTTGGCATTGGGTGCTCACAAACTCCTTGTGAAGGCCAAGTGTCTTACAGATGAGAACCGGAATATAGAAAGGAAGGGGCAGGGTTTTAGTATCTAGTAGGCAGGCGTTTTACCTGAGCTTGCTCATTGACTCCTCCCACAGCACTGGTGGATAGAGGTGAATTATCGTTTCTCATTTATAAGTGAGGAAATTCAAGTTGAGAGAAACATAGTAATTTGTACAGGGTTTGCACACAATCACCTGGAACAAGGCTTCTAGCTCTTCCCAAGTGTCCACACTGCTTTTCTTTCCCAGACACAAGGCTCCTGGACCATTCCCGGCAACCCACTTTAAGGACCGCAGGTCTCAGTTCTCACTGTGGAGAAGTAAAAGGAGGGTAGACCAGAGGGCCTCCTTGTTTAGGACCCAGATCATATTGAGAAGGTTCTTTCCAAAGGCTAGCATGTAGTCTCAGCCTGGAGAAAGCCCTCCCCTACCTACAACTTTAGAGTCAATGAGGAAGCAAATGTGAGAGCTGATTCATCCCACTTTATTGTCAGCACAGACATCTCTCCGGGCTTGTAGGCAGAGAGTACCCAGGTTCCTCGTTTAATCATTGCCACCCTGCCCAAGCATAGAAAATCTGTACTTGAGCCTTCTTTCTTTCTTTGGGGAAATCAGCCTTCAACACAGTCCCCTACTTGGGGCAAATGAACTATTGTAATCATATTCAAAAGAATTTTCCCTTTTTGTTAAATTCTTCCTACCACTTTTATCTATCATTTTATCTTCCTCTGTGCTTAAATGTATGTATTTATTTTATCCTTTCAATGATCCTATGAGCTGTATTGTTTTATTTTTTTCATTTTACAGAGGGGAACACTAGAGATTTGAGTTACGCAGGGCTGTTCAATAGGCAAGGGCGGGGATGGGGTGCACACTCGGGTCCCCTGGTGGCACAGCCTTGCATTCGCAGCAGGCTTGTGTCAGCCTAGGCATCATTGAACTTGTCTTCAAGCACTTGATCCATTTCTATCTGGAGTGGAGAGTGAAGAACATCCCCACTGCTTTGGCCCTTGGAGGGGTGATTTGAGTTTATAGGAAGGTCACCTATCTTCTTCCTGCCTGACTGTCACTTGCAGAACAAGGAAATTTACCAGGTGTTCTTGTCGTCGAATAGCTTAGGTACCCGGTGAAGGGGGTATTGAAAGGGTCTGTCTGTGCCTAGCCTGAAGTGGAAGGGGAGAGGCGCTGTCTGTGTGGTTTCATTTTACCATGCATTTTACCATGAGTGCAGAGCAGCAGCCAGGGAATGCCAGCAAGAGCCTTCCTCAGTGGACAAGTCAGGCCCTCAGCACCAACTGCCAGCCACAGGCACCAGCTCAAACTCCCCCAAATGCTAAGGCCCTTTGTTCTGCTGGAGCTCATCTTTGTTGGTGAGGTTGCTATTGTCGTGGTCTTGTGAGGGAGGAAAATGCCGACATCTCCAGTTTTTAATATGGTAAATGTCAGTGTTTATGCCTGCGCAGGCTGGCCTAATTATCCCGCGTCCTCTAAAATCTGCCGCTGTAATTACTGCTCACCGCGGTGACACCTCCTGCTAAAGGGAGAGCCATCAGCGGCAGGAGCTGGAGCCACAGCGCACTCAGCAAACTGCAGGCCACACTGACAGCTGCTTCTGGTTTCCAAACGGTGAGAACTTCGTGAGCCATTGTCCTGGTCCTTCCGGAGTGGATGCCACTGTGGTTGAAAAGTTGGAAACGTTTATCAGGCCCAGAACAAAGCTGTGAATGAATACTGCAATAATTTGATTTCCCACAATTCCCTCTTTTCTCCACACCCGGCACAGAAGCAACTGTTGGGGGTGGGGGGGAGGGAAGAGAGAGAGAGAGAGAGAGAGAGAGAGAGAGAGAGAGAGAGAGAGACACTGACTATTAGTACCAGTGTAGTACCAGTGGTATCTGATATGTCTTAGCTATTAGGAGTCTAGCAGCCTTTGTGTTATCTGCATATGAACTGTGATACAGAGAGAATGAGCTGAAGAGTTGAGACAGCTCAAGAGAATAGCTTTTAAGCAAAACACTATGCTAAGGAGAATGATTGTCCTTCTTTAAAGAAAAGCCCATTAGCACGCGTGGGCGGTACTGCATTGTGTTTGCGATGGCCAGGGAATACTCTGGCCTGGCTGCTGTGCCTGCGATTGTACAGAGGAGGAGGGAGGGACCAGGACGATGAAGAAGAAGGAGAAGAAGGAGGAGAAGTGGAGTGGAAATCAATAAATCCAGCAGAAGCAAAGTCACAGCAACCTTTAAAATAATAAGACAAATCCATTTATTCCACAAATGTCTTCATTTCCAAATGCCATTGTTTGGGGCACCGTGCTGTCATTGTCCATGACATTTTCGAAAACTTGGCTCTTAATCATTTCGGTGTAGCTGGAGTTCTCCGGCAGCAGCCCAGCGAAAAGATTAGACACTCACCCCACTGCTCTGGCAGGAAGATCGACTTTAACAGCCTTGTCCTGTGGGGTGAAGGAGGGAGGCAGGCAGCGGGGGAGCGGCTGGGGGAAAGACAGGGCTTAAATATGGACAGGAAAGCTCAGCTGTATTGCTATATACGATGAAAAGTAATTACAGAGAAAAATGAAAGCTGTTTCTTGCTGTTAGCAGGAAGAATAAGAGAATTCTGTACCTTTTTAAAGCTCCGAGTCCATTTTGATGTAATTGGTTCTGGAATTATTTATGACATTAATTGCTGCGCTATCGACTGCCTGTCAGTGGCTCTGGCAGTTAGTCCATCTTTCTTAGCAGAGACAGCCTGCTCAGCCCAAACCAGACTGACAAGCTAATTATACCCATCTTCCCCTTCAATGACAAATGCTGCTCATCGGAAACCTTTCTAGAAATAAGCTCTCATTCTTTTCCCTTTTTCCTGAGCCAGACATAACGGATATCTCAAGGTGCAGATCGCAGCTAAAACTCGGCTCACAGGGCTATTAGCTCTGAACATCTCACTTGAGCCAAAAAACCTAAGCATCTTATGTTATCAAACTGTATGTCATTCCCTGATGCTAGTTTTCAGGGATGAGCAGGGCCCGGCCTGTCAGTCAGAGCAGGGCGGAGAGAGCCAAGCTGACTGAATTAGCCAAGCTCTTCTGAACCATCCACTGCATCCGCCTCAGGTGATGCTGGGGAGGCAGGGAAATGCCTCCTGTGTTTTGTAAGGGGGCTGCCAGGCTCATTCTGAGGATGCTCCCTGAGGGGGCCCAGCTTGGGTGGAGAGTTTCCATGGCCACTTATACCCAAAAGCCCCTTTGGGCTTTAAGCATGTACATTGTTCTTGTGTTTAGGGCTTATTTTGCATGCAATATATTTCTAACTCCTTGGGATTCCTCCCTGTCCAGCTGGTGCAAGAACCAAGAGCTCGAGGGGAGAAAGATTTCAGTAAATGGCTCTCCAGCCTGCCTGGGGGCACGTCTGATGCTCCTGTTGGCCTCTTTAGGAGGCATCCCTGTTTCTTGTTTTCAGTGAATGTCTCAGTGATTTGGAGAAAAGGAGTCACCTTTTATGAAGTTTCTCCCCCACTAGAGGAAAGAGGACAATCAGGAATATAAACTGTGGGCATTTTAACACACTATCTCTTTTCCTGGCAACCTTTTTGGAAGAACCCACATAAAATTAACATGTAGCTTTACAAGTTGGTTCCTTTATAGCACTCTGCCTATAAATTGTGTGGTGCCGAGGGCAGCTTCCTTAGGCCATTTTTTCCCCCTGAGTGTGCAGAGCTAGTGACATAGGTGGATGGGAGGAAGATTATCAAGCATTTCCCACCCCATCCCCACCCAGCCAAGGGTTCATTTCTGTGCTTCTCCCTAAAATGAACAGGGTGACATTAGGGTTTTTCTAAGGACCTTCTCCTAACCCGTGAGCCCCAGGGCAGGGGAGTCTGAGGTTGTGCCCCTGACTCATGGCACAGAGCCAGGCCCAAAGGAGGAGCTCGAGAACTGTCAGTTAACAAATTAACTGCAAGCCAAGATCTGGGTTGATATGGCCCTGCTAAAGTGGAAATTGAGGAATGGCGAGGAGATTGGGGAAGCATTTAGGGAAAGATTAGCATCCTGACACTTGGCAAGAAAAATAGACTCTTGGTCAAGCTGAAGGAACAGGCTGCCTCCCGAGGCCCTCAGCAAGGTGACCTTGTCTCAGGTGACTGTTCTCTGCAGGTAAAAACTTCTCTCCTCACTGGGAAAATGTCCTTAAAAAAACCCTGAACTTGGCAAAAGGCTTTCAAATCTGTGGCTTAGATTTCCCAACATTTTCCAACATGACAAAGGATGGTTTATGCTTAGCCCCGATGAAGACTGAAATCATCCGGCAATTACAATAAAACCATCCATTGCATCTTACAGGGAGTAAACCGGACACAGGCTCCAGGTTCTTTTACACGCATTAAATTGTCCCGTTTCCAACGTCACAACCACAACACAAGCTCCAATATGAGTGAGGATCCAGGTGTCTTTGCTTATCACTGCATTCTCCTCTCTTCAGTAACCATTTCTTAGTAAATATTTGTTTAATAATCTAGTGGCAACAAGTAAGATGCCAAGCCTTAGAAATGCCATACTATTTCCCCAATGTCAAGCAGTTCCTAAATGGCAAGGCAGTTGCATTTCAACGCAGGTAGCTCAGAATATTTTTCAGGGTGCTCCTAACTCAGCCCCTTGCCACGCCCACAGTGGCAGGTCGATTTATTCTCAGGTCCATTGATGCAGGTGGGGTTCAAGTGTAAGAATGGAGAAAGCTTTAGAAAAGGAAGAAAAACATAGGAAAAGAACCACCATCCAATGTAGATTGTTTAACAGACTTAGCTCACGAATCCAAAATAAAATCAGCCCTCGCTATAGCTTTGTGGTATATTATGGCTTACTGTGCTGTATGCATTGGTATTATGTTTTAAGATGAATAGATAAATTTTTAAAAGTTCATTAGAATGTCCAAGTGATGGTTGTCTTTCATAAATACCTTTGCTTTGTCTGTGAAAGCATACTTTGACCAGAATTTAGCAGCTTTACAGATGATACATATGTATCTCACCTTTAAAAATAGTATTATTTAGCACTCTACCATTGGCTTCTGAAAATCATCCTCTGGGTGTTTCCAGAATGCTCCTTGCAGAGGAAGCCCCATACCTGGCTGTTCACCAGGCTTTGGGATGGCAGGGTGAGTGGGCCAATTCCATCCAGTCACGGTGAGAGAGGCTGCAGGGAAAGTTCTGTCCTCATGGTGCTTTCTCTTCTTCATTTATGAATTTAAGGCTGCAGTTGGAGAGAAGAGGAAGATGGGCACTCCCTTTCCTTTTTTGTCCTTAACTCACAGACGTTCTCTTCACCCAGGACAGGTGGCTGAAGGGGTGGTTCACTCCCTCCTCACCCCGTCCTTTTAAGTTTCCAGCGTTTTTTTGAGACATATGTAGAATTTTTTTTCCACAAGAGATCTAACAGAAGATGCATTTGTTTTTGACTTCTAATTAATCAAGATAACATCTCTCTCGACCATTAGACAGTAAAATCAATACCTCGGGCGGCTGCACCACCATTTAGACTTCATACCAGTACCTGTTATTGGCAAATCAGTGATGTATTTAACCACGTTGTACTATATCATTTTATGATATGTGACTGATGTGACTATGCGGAGGGTGTGACGATGGGGTGATTTTTGCCCCTGGAACCAGTAATGTGATTTGTTCTGCATCTTCAGTCCTGGCCCCCTCCCTCCCACCAAAAACCAAAGCTAGGGTGATGATTTATTTCCCCAAATGGCATGAAGCCACTCACCATAAGGATGTCAGAATCCCAGTTTATGAAAAGCATAGGGAGATCAATAATCCTGGATAAAATAGTGGGAGAACAACCATAGGAACTGTGGGCTGTTGAGCTCCATCCATCACCAGGCAGTGGTGTCCTGGAAGGAGAAGTGTCCTGGCTGTTCTGAGACCCTGCTCTCCAACTGATAGGAGGGAGTAAGAAAGGAAAGAGGAGAGAAGCAGGGAAGTGAGGTCCATTTCTGGAAATAGCATGTGGAGGATATCTGAGGTCTGGTAGAGACGGGAGGAAATTTCTGGGGGAATTCACTGCAAAATTTGCATACATGGCATCTGCTTCCATCATTTCCAACATGCTTCTAGGCAAATTCACCAAGTCAAGGGCTCCATGGTGGGAATGAGACACTTTCTGTTTAAGGCCATTTATTGCCTTCTGACCTAAAGCTGGAGCAGTGAGTGCATGGTATGTTCCAGCAAATTGGCTAGACCCTAAGGCCCTGTGTGACCAACCCAAAAAGCCTGTAAGACAAGTGACTCTTCCATGATCTCTGCATGGTCTGGTCAAATCACTCAAGTTCGCTTCACTATCACTCTTTACGAGGGTGCGTAAGTTTCAATCAACCCAAGTTTTCATCTATTTGTAAGTATTCTGTGAGCCAGACTCTTGAAGGCATGATGGGACCTGAAAAGAACCCTCTGACCAAAGCCAGGAAGAGATTGTGCAAGTGACAAGACTGCAGGGGCTGAACAAAGGGACCTGCTGGGACACTGAGGCACAAAGGAGCTAATGCTAACCTTTAGACATGCTTCCTACTGATCCTTTTCCAAAAAGCATTCTCTGACCCCCTCAGGTTTGCCTGAAACCCCTGATCAATTGCATGTCACAGTAAGTAATCAGCTTCCTGTCTCTTCCTAGAGTGATGGTGAGCCCCATGAGCCTCATTTCATTCTATTCCTGGAGGGCAAGGGGGCATCTGTCAAAGAATGGCTATTTTTGTGTTAAAATTCACTTGCTAGGCCGCATTCATCTGAGAGGGTAGGGCACCACCAGTTAGATTGAGAGCAACAGGATTAAGGAATGCATTTCCTAGAATACCTGCTGAGGGGTGGACCACACTTCTATAGCTCCAATATTTAGGCAGGATAGTTGCCATAGTAACAACATAAACAACATTTATCATTATTGTGGAAGTGTGTGATGTTGTATGTATCCTTCAGAGGCTGGTGTTAATATTCTATCATACTGAAGAGGAAATTGACTCTTAAAGGTCAAATAATAAACTCAGGGTCACACAGCATTTGAAACTGTGTAGGTCTGATGCTAAAATCTGTGCTCCTTCCACTATACTATGCCACCTGCCATATAAAATTCTGAAATGGCATACATCATGATGTTCATGACCATGTAGTATTCCTTTCCTTGGAAAGTCAACATCTACAGAAAAGTAAAATTTGGGGATTACTTACCTTTTTAGGAATGCCACCAGGATCTGTTCTTTTGACACCACGATAGTGATTCAGTAAATCACAGACGTTGCCTGAAGGCTTATATGTTCGAACCCCTACATGGTGGGGAAACACCCAAGGCCTATGTGTTTGATATGAACAATACATTTCTGCAGACACTGCCTCTCATTGGAAGGCCTCGGTTAGATGCCCAAAGTTCTTCCCCAGCAACTTGAGCACTGGAGACCTCCTTTCTAATACATTCCTTGCCTTATATCTAAACTTAGAGAAGCTAAGAGCTTATATGGTTTATGAACTCGGTTAAATTTCTTACTGAAATATTTTTTTTAAACATGTCCTTGGCTGGAAGGCTGAATCTGTAATTTGCAGCACGAGTTTGTGTGAAATAGGGCGGAATGCCTCTGGCCCTTTTCAAGGCACTTCCCTCTTAATGATATTTGCACACTCCCACCTCACATTGTCTTGGGCTATATATAGCCTGTCCCATTTGAATAGAAAGTTTCTGTATCGACCACAACATTCAGTCCAATGCATTGCTCATAGGTCTGTGGGAATGAATCAGAGTTTTGATTAATTACCTGGTGTCTTAGCCTTGATGTCAAATCTTACCCTTAATGTATTACCAAGTGAACATGCATTATGGATTGAGAAACCACTCACCCACACAGGAAGTTGTTTGGCTGACATTTAATTTTACCACTTGTCAGCACCATGATATGAGAGATGAGCCATCTTTTGACAGAAAGTGCTCTAAATTCTCCTGGAGATTTGTTGGTGATGCACCAACCTCTGCAGGGTATCTCATGATTGTTCTTACAGTCCAGCATTCATGCTTCAAACCCTGTTGGTTTCACTCTCTCAGGATTAGTCAGTAAACTCAAAGGTGGTTGGTATTCCATAAAACATAGACTGACTGGTGGATCTTTGACTCACTCTCTCTTCTGGCAGCCAAGGCACTAGGGTCTCTTCCTCTGTGTTCCTGGGGGCCTCAGGTGACCTGTAATATGGCCCTCCTTCCATGGTCCAGGCCTCACCCAAATCTCCCACTCTAATCCAACCACCAATGTCAATCATGTCTGCTTTCTTGCATCACTTCTTTATTTTTGTATTCATTCATTCATTTAAGAAATATTAATTGAGCACCTACTTTGTGCTGGGCACCCTGCTAGATGCTAGGGATACAGTGAAGATTATGATTGACATAGCCCTTATAACTTCATAACTGTGAGAATTTTTTGGGGGGGAACATAGACAATAATCAAGTATATACAAATAAATATGTAATTATAAATCCCAGTGAAAGCTAGGAAGGAAAAAAGAACATACTATAAAGAAAATAGTTAATGGGACTTACTTGAGATGGATTGGTGAGATTAGCCTATAGATTTCTCGTGTCCTCATCAAGGGCTTATCTCCCCCTTTCCCCCAATCTTCTCTACCCCAGGAAAATGATCTTTAGCTGAAGAGAAGTGCCCCACCCAAGAAAACACATCCTTCCTAGAGCACTTGCACCCAATGACTGGTCCACATGGGGATACAAAGGCTGACTTATTGCCTTCGGGCAGGACAACTCTGAAGGCTGTCCCAGCTCCAGAGCCCCCTATAGGATTGGCTGCAGCTGTATCCAGCTCAACTCTCTCTACCTAATCCTGCTCCCCTTGCTCCCTTATAAGTTTTGCTCTAAAGTAGGGGTGTCGAACTCAATCAGAGAAGGGGCCAAAATCTAAAATCCAGCCTAAATCGCGGGCCGAATGGTTTACTGAACAGTCATAAACTGTCATTGTGATGGAAACGCAGTGGAATGCAGTGATGACAGCGCAGTGCGGGCCACATTGCAAGGCTTGGCGGGACGGATTTGGCCCGCGGGCCTTGTGTTTGACACATGTGCTCTAAAGGGTATCTCCCAATAATGCTGCATGCAAATCTCAGAGTCCCAGGGCCTGGTTCCCTGAGAACCTGCCTACAATGCAGCCCATCCCACGAGGGGCCAGCATTTGGAAAAATAGAGAGTCATCTCTCCAGGCAGAGGAAGCAGCATGTGCAAAGGCCTAGAAGAAGCAGCACTGGGAAGTAATTGCAGGTCAGAGTGGCTGCTGCACCCTGAGAACCCTCCCTCTCACATGGATGGTACAGGGCTTCTGAAACATGCCTATGCCTCCTGATCTACTTCCCCACACACAGTTAGACCATTGTCCCACACCTCTGAGGCTCTGATAATGGACTTCTTCCATCTTGTAGTGACTTGATCTTCTCCTTCCAACTGCCATTATCTTTTTTTTTTTAAACTTGATTTCAAGCTTATTATTATCTCAACTTCTACAACCTTAGTATGTAATTATTAACGATTCTGCTTTATTTGGGTATTAAAATATTTCGCTTGTGCTGAAACTGGTTTGGCTCAGTGGATAGAGCGTCGGTCTGTGGACTGAAAGGTCTCAGGTTCGATTCCGGTCAAGGGCATGTACATTGGTTGCAGGCACATCCCCGATAGGGAGTGTGCAAGAGGCAGCTGGTCGATATTTCTCTCTCATCGACATTTCTAGCTCTCTATCCTTCTCCCTTTCTCTCTGTGGAAAATCAATAAAATATATATTTAAAAAAATATTTTGCTTGTATAACCTTTCCAGACCTGATGAGACTAAAAGATGCTTCATGGAAGGAATTGTTTGGAAACTTCTACAGAATCCCTTTTGCCTAGATAGAGGGCTGAGGTTAAAATGAAGGAGGATACCAGTGATGCACATAGTTATGGACAGCAGAGCCCAGCCTGGCTAGTTCAAGGACAGAAACTTAGTAGAGGCTATTATGTGACTCACAGAATATTTGGAGAGCCAGAGGGACAGGTGTGGAGGAAACTCAGAAACACACATAGCTATGTCGGTGGAGACATCACTGCCATGTGAGGACATGCCACTAGAGGCTCTGTCACTGCTGTCCCTGGGACATCTTTGCCACCACTCCCTCAGAGGAGAACTAGCCTGATATCTACTGTGCTGAATCTCTAGCTCCTGAATCAGTCTCATACAGGGACATCTGATCAGTAGGGCCTAGTCACACACCTGCATGCAAAAGAAACTGGCGATCTGAGTTTCTGGCATGTACTGTAGTGTGGATTTACAGATGGCAAAGTTAGAAGTTTAGGAAAGGTGTTATGATATGATCATCTAAAAACAATGACTAATAAGCACTACATATGTGTGGGGGGATGGGAGATGGGCTGGAAATAAAGCTTTAAGGACCTCTAATAGGTTCTAGGAGTCACTACCCACATCTCTTTCCCTCTTCACAACCAACCCCAGAGAAAGACCTTCTGATTTACTTCTTAACCATCTCTTAACATTTTCTGTCTCCCTTACCAGAACCCTCGTTCAGGGGTCAACAAACATTGTCTGCGGGCCAAATGCAGCTCATCTTCTGTTTCTGTAAGTCAAGTATTTGGCAAGAGTCATGCTCATTTGTTCACACATTGTCTATGGCTATTTTGAGCAGAGTAGTTTTGCTAGAAACTCAGATGGCCAGTTTCTTTTGCATGCAGGTGTGTGGCCTAGGCCCCACTGATCAGGTGTCCCTGTATGAGGCTGACCAAGCCTACAATATTTACTACCTGACCCCTATTCTAGGCTAAGCCAACACCACCTTTTACTAGACTTCTGCAAGAACCTTGTTGTGTTTTTTTTGTTTTGTTTTTTTAAATCCACATTTCTTAGTACCTATAATCTTATTCACCCCATAGCCAAGTACACATTGTGAAACGTAATTATGATCATGTTGATCAAAACAAAATCATTCAATAAACTCCCATTAAACTTAATATAAAGAGCAATGTCCTCAAAATGGCAATGAGATCACTCAAAGTTTAACTTGTGTCTACATGCATGGCTGGCCAGTGAGGCAATACCACTCAGTGACATGGGTAAAGAATGTGGCTTGTCTTTGATGATCATTGGTGAGAGGTGATGTTCTGACAAAGCATGAGATGAGAGTTTGCCCCCAGATACCTAATGTAGGGAGGGACTTCCACTTTTCCAAAATCCCCCACAGAACAAACCGTTAGCTGCTGTGGCCAATACTCCAAGACATGAAGATTCAGACACATGTAAGAAGTCTGCTTTTGCCATTCTCTCCTGTTTTTAAAAATACCTCCCTAACTTCCCCTCCCCTAAACCACCTGTCCAAAGTGAAAACTCTGACTGTGGTCCTGCTTGCAAATGACAAATGCTTTCTATCTCAGCATGGCCCTCTTTACCACAGGGCTATATAAATTAATGGTTAATTTTCTACGTATGGTGAACTCCAGCAAGCCCATACTTTGAGCATGCATAATATCCACTCCTAAAAGATACCCTCTGATCTAAGATTAAATACCCTCAAACAATAATTTCAGAAGATTTAGTTTTTATATTTGGTTAGTTGATTTGTTTTGTTTAGTTTTCTAAACATCTATTTAATGTGGGCAGTATAAAAATAGCATTTGAACCACACAATAAGGGAAGAGTACACTATTAAGCAAAATAATCAATTATTTTATCACTTGAATAATTTTCCCATTTTATATTTTACTAGAGGCCCAATGCAGGAAGATCCTGCAATGGTCGTCACCCACCTGCTTCCCTCCCTTCTCCCCTGCCCTACTTGCTTGCTTCTCCACATCTTAGCTCCCTTCTGTAGCACTTGACTTCATTCTACATTGTCTTCAGTCTTCCCTCTAGCTTAGATATGCAAATTAACCACCATCTTGGTGTTGGGTTAATTTGCATAATCACCATGATTGCCTGGTGGGCGTGTCTTGTGGGTGTAGCAAAGGTACAGTCAATTTGCATGTTTCTCTTTTATTAGGATCAGTCCCTTTTCAGGATCAGTAATAGACTTATAATGTCTCATAGATTAATAAGTTCTAGTGATGGCAATAATAACTTTTATTTTATAAAACTTCCAAATATTACCATTGGACAATGAGGCATCCTCCTTTTTAGGCTGACTGCGCTATTACTTTAAACACTCTTCCCAAGATTAGCTAAAAATATTCTTGCTTTGTGCAAACATTAAAATAATTTCTCCTACTCCAAACATATATAATATGAATGCTATAGGGAGTCTGGGTATTCATCTATCTATCTATCTATCATCATACTTTGTACATTATGATTACAAATTGTAAATGTTGTAAGGTTTGGAAAATATTTTGGGTGGGGTCTGACAGGTGAACTCAATTACTACTACTAAAATTGAAGTGAGAATTTAAGAAGGATAATACTGCAACAATCTCTTAAACTTGTATTTCTTAACCTTGTTTAATTAAGGCATTTATATATCTGTGGTAAAAAAAAAACTAGCTGAAAGTAATCAATGCCCTTAATTTTCATTGTTTTTCTATATTCCTGTTAAAATAATATTTAATGATTTTATTAAAATAACATGAAAAGCATAATTTGGTTTTAGAAGATATTTTCCTATCCGTCCATCTATCTATCTATCCATTCAACCATCCATATACTGTATGTGAATTAAGAGCAATCTAGAAAAATGTTGTCTTATATTATGAGCTATTTATGGGCAGAAAAGTTCAAGATGAACATGCAAAATTTTTAAAAACCTTCTAAAAGGTTTCAATAATCAAAATCAAAATGAGAGGGAGCAGATGTAGGAGGTTTTGTATAAGAAAACTCACAGGTTCAGATGATTGTTTGACTATAAGGGTGGAAGGAAGAGGAAAATGTAGACTCCTACTGAGATTTACAAGTAGAGCCTGGTCCACCAGGAGAATAAAAGAACCACAGGCAGAATAGAGTACCCAGCAGAGAACACAACTGATGGGAGACACAGATTTCTTCAGCCTAGGATATATGTGTTTCAGAGATTATTGTCAGTATAGAGATGCAAAATGAGAGGTTGGAGTATAGATGGGTTAGGAATACACACTCAGGAGTAAGAACTGTAGAAATGGGAGCTGGAGTCATGGAGAAAAATGAGGTTCTGGGACTGGTGTGTGTAGAGCAAGGGCCTGTGGGTCCTGGCATGAGCTGACACTACTATTGCTTTCAGGTAGCTCGTATGTGCCCTACAGCTCCCCCCAAAGGAGATGCTCTGTTCAAAGGGTCACTTCCAGTCATTGAGGACAAAACCGGAGCAGAAACTGGCTGAAGTTAAGAAGTAGTAGCATATGTGGCCCAAACTCACCTTGAACTCTACAGTGCAGGTTGCAATTAAAATATCTACTAGGACCCCTGCCATTCTCAGATTTCAGGTCTACTTAGGTCATTGTGACTCTAGAATTCTCTTTCCACTTTGGCATCTGGGGGTGCCATTTGAAGAGGGAGACATTCACACCACATTTGATTTATCATGTTGCTTGTGGCTCCAAAAATTTTCAATTCAGAGCCTATGCGTGCCACTTACTTGTTATCAAATATTTGTTAGATTGTTTAAATGAATGCATTTATAAAGTCCTTATGTTATTTGAAAATGCTCAACTACAAGTCAGTGTGTTGCACTAAGAATTATTAAACAAATATGTTCCCTGTTAAGTTGGCTGAAGGGCCACACTAAAGATAACACACATCTGCTGTCATCCATCATGCCTTGATGCCAGTTCACCATCACTTTGAGCTAAGCGGGGCTCTCCCCCCAGGTGATCTTGGTGGCCACCTGTTACTTTGGCTGGCTGAGAAGCCTAGCCATGGATTCTTATGCAGCAGAAATATTTGACTTTGGCAGACTGTTAAAAGAAGCAGTATTTCAAAATGATGCAACAGAGCAATATTTATGAAACTATTTGCACAGCTGAACTGAGAAGCTTGCTAGCTCTTCTCTTCCATTATAAGTCACTCTCCAGCCGGGTCAGAAGAGCAGGTTTGCCCAATATTTAAATTCTCCAGGATCTGCTGCAGAGATTATTGTATTAAAGACATTAAAGTCATCAGAAGTCACTGGTGTAGGAAAATTCTGGCAGCCCCAAAATCACATGCAGAAATGTGGAAAAGAACTGGAAAAGAACCCCTAGACTTGGAGGGCAGTGCAGAGAACAAAGGAAGAGGAGAAGCCAACCCCACCCAACCAGTGGGACCCATCCTGCTTCCCCCTCCCCAGCTGGAGCACACCCATTCTAGGTGCCTGATCCCATGTTACTGTGGCTTGGCAACATTACTTAGCATGAAAGGCTGTTTTTAAGTTTTCTGAACACTTCCCACTGGCTCTGTCCATTTGTAGTTGCCGTCCTGGAGTCAGGGCATGACAAGGATTGGGATTGACATACAGCAAACTTTGCATGTCCTGGAGCCAGCCTCGACTGTGCTGCCACTGTCACATCAAGCTTCATCATTCCTGGCCACTCCGTGCCTGCGCCCATGACACCTGTCAGAAACTTTCAAATGTGTTCTCATTTCTTCATCCCGATCGCCTGCCCGGCCTGGCCAAGGAAGGGATGATATTTGGGATGAGGGAGAAAGGGGCAGTGGCTTCTTCTTTATGCCTCCTCCAACTGTCAGTTTGGGTTTTCTCTCAGCATATCAAAGTTTAGACCCAGGCGCCTCATCATTTAGAAGTGCATGTAGTGGTAACCAGGTTTGAAGACCATGTGGGAGAGAGAGAACTTGGGCACATCTCCTTAGAGAAGGAGGCATTGTGAGTAAATTAAACAGACAAAAGAGGCATGGCGGGAGCCGAGCTGTGCCCTTTGGGAACGGGCTGCTTTGGGAGGCGAGTGGATGCACTTAAGTCATCTGCACACATGGATTCCTTCGCATTATTTTTCTCGTTCCATTAAAGTGGAAAAATTTGGCATGAGAGTTATCCAAAATAGCGGAGGTTTTCTTGGTGGGAGGTTTCAGTTTCTATTATTTCTCTTTTTTTATTACGCTCTCATTTTAATAAAGGATGGAGGGACAAATATATGGTCTGAATTAAAGCCAAACCTTCACAGTGTTGCAAGCTCTGTCTGGATGCATGCCCATGATTCACTCTGCCCATTAACATAATTTGTCCATTATGTTAATGGGAAGAGTGAATAAGGGTGTGCTGCTTCTGGTCCATCCACATTTCCCCCAGTGGCTTTAACAGGTAGCACCAGAGTTCTTCCACCAGGTCCTTAGTAGGACACCATGTTTTGTTTCTCCCTCTGTCTGTGCTATTATAACACTGCCAGCATGCCATAGCATAAAACACTCTACTGCTTCATCTCCCTTCAGTTTCCAATGCATTTAAACTCTGGCTCTTGCCACCAAAATATCACTCAAAACTTGTATGTTGCCTTTTACTTTACTTTACTTTACTTTACTTTACTTTACTTTACTTTACTTTACTTTACTTTACTTTACTTTTTTACTTTACTTTATCCCCCACAATAGTAATTCTCTTCCATGTGCATCAGATGTACCTTCTCAAATCAGGGCATTTGGGTGGGATTGATGGATCTGGCTTCTCGGGGGGTGTGTGTGGTGGGGCATGGTAGCACCAGGTCAATTAGTTCTGAGTCCTTGTGGCTGCTGGGCTGCCCTATGAGGTCTGTGCACACAGATGCAGTAGCATGTGTTGGCTTTGGGTCAGACATGGTATCATGTGGAAGTGCATGCAGTGGTAACTAGGTAACCCTCCTCTAAGCCTTGGGCCAATGACCACCATTTTTTGCTCCTGTCCCTGGAAATATGAAGGGAAGAAAGAATCATGATTTGCCTCATTCATGAGACCTTCTGAGGCCCAAATGCGATGATGATCATGAAATTATTTTGAAAACAAGGTCATATTAGTACAAAAAATGGGAAGGGCTTGGATAACAGTAAAGCATATCTTCTAAATTTTGTGAATGGGATTCTATGACCCAGCTTTTCCTCACAGAAGCAAATGGACCCAGGAGTACACCTATATGGGGTTGGGGTGCCAACCAAATTCTAGAAAGCCAATAAGGAGACACACAGTTCAAGTAGTTGTCATGTATACCCTAATTGTTTTAAATTAGAGGAGAAGTATGCAGAAGCTTCCAGGTAACTTGCACAAAATAGGAGAACTATTTGTAGCAGAAACAAAAACATCAGAAGACAACCATAGGAGTAACAGTGAAAGTAGGGAAGCCTGCCCAGGCTTTTGGAATTGGAAGAGGAAAGGGAGATACATAACTCTGAAAGGGTCCAGAAGGGCAGAACGAAGAGGCATGTCAACAGCAGAGCTCATTTGCTCCTGTCAGCCCACAACCAGGGCAGCTGAGGCCCAGGACCTCTGAGAGAGGAAAGCAAACCCAGGAAGCAGACACTTCCCTCCATGTCTAGGTGCCTAACCAGCTCTTACAGAGTGTGATGTGCAATTCCAAGGAGAGAGAAAAGTCTCAGGTGGTCAGTCCCTTGCAAGGCCTTGGGCAAATGGGTATGGCCTCAGGGTCTTGAGTATGAACTGGTAGGTTACTCTGAAAGGAGGTCACCCACCCCATTAGCAGCTGACAAGACAAGAGGACTCAGTGCCTATTTGTGAATGCAAGGAGATGGGTGGGACCTGCTTTCTCCTGTGCTGAGAAGTAACATCTCTTGCCACACCAAGGGAGGAGTGAATCTGATGTGGGAATTTGGCTTGTATGTGTGCAGCTCTGCCTCTCTGGGCTCTTTGAACGATGTCTGTCTGCCTCCCTGCAGGACATGGATGTTACATTGTGTTCCAGTTGCAAGGAGGCAGGTAAGCTCACAGGAGCTGAGCACCTGCACTGTGCAGCCAGCAGACAGGCTATGCAATCTTAGGGGTGCCATTTCATGCCCTTGAATTTAATTTTGTTGGCAATAAAGCTGATAGTTGAGTCCTTATCTAACTTCTATGTCTATTTCTCATTGCTTTGATTCTTGGAGAGAAGGGTTATTCAAAATCTAAATAGGAAACTCTTGCTGGTAAATCAAATAGGTCCTTTCTCTGGAAACTTCTTGGGAAAGTTGGAGAACATTGACATCATAAATAGAACTATGAGTAGTGATTAAAAGTGAATCACACTAAACTCACAGAGGCAATATATGACTATAAACTATGCATTGACCTTGTAATAATTCTTCCTATATTCCTAGTATGTACTATACTATAGTGGAAATAACTTGTGTAAGTGATAGGATCTTATGATAATGTATAAAAATAAAATTTAGTAAACACAATTGTGAAGTTTTAAACTTAGTTCTAAAAAGAAACTTCACAAATATGTAATGAGAGGGTATAGCTACACCTAAAGGAAGATACACTAAATGTAAAGAAAATTAGGGTTTGTCAGTAACTTCTATGATCATAAATGTGAATGCCAATCAGAATTTCAAGCACAGCAATTAGAGTCCCATCCTGTCTGCCCTGGTGGAATCACTTGAGAATTCTAAGGCCAAGTTGAATGTGACACTGAGCCGGACACAGGACAAACTGGAGTAGGCCCACAGAGACAATGCAAGGTGGTGAGGAAAGGGACCATGGAATGGAGAGTGGGGTTTATATCCTGGTGAAAGGAGGCCTGCAAGGAAGAATGATGGCCATCTTTGCATAACCAAGTGGTGCTCACATGGAAGAGGAAGATAATGTGGCTCCTAGAGGACTGAATGTTGAATGTAAAGAAAAGTTAGATGGCCTGACAATTAGGTCCAATTGGAATAGAATGCCTCCTACATAGTGAGTTCTTAGAGTCTAGTAAAGAGTATGACACACATTAGGTGAGATTTGAATGTGATTAGGTATTATGTACGTATACAGGTCTGATGCACTATAATTCTTGTAATTACTCATATGATACTTATCTAGCATAGCCTTAATTGTTATAAATCTTAATTATAAATGTGAATTCTCTTCTCTGTCCTTACTAGTTCACTCATGGGGCTTAACTCACTGTCTTTTGCTTGAACATAAATATTTACTGAATGAGTGAATAGTAGACACTAAGAATTTTTTATTATGGTGAGGAGATTTTCAGTAGTATTTGACTAGTGGATTACTAAACAAAGAAGAATATTAAGCATTAGCGGAGTTTTTTCCCCCCTCATATTATTTCTTAACACAAGCAATTCTCCTAATTTGGTAATATTTCTCTTTAACATTCTTTACTTAAGAGTTGAACACAATATGCTGCACAGCCTTGAGGCATCTTCCTGTTTGAAAAAGAGAATTATAGTTTACATTTTGCTAAGGATGCTCCCATCCATTATTTCTTTATAATCCTCCGAATAACATGATGAGGTTGACATTTTCCAAATGAGGAAACAAGGCCCAGAGATAGAAAGGTACTTGCTCAAGGACACAAAGCCAGTAAGTAGCAGAGCCTGGACCAAGGACAAGGTCCATTAATTCTAAATTGCATGCTCTTTCCATCGTAAGTCAAATGCCTCCAACAAAGGTCCCGAGCAAGAAGAAAGGCTGCGTGCTTCCATCTGGTTAGGCTGGTCAGACCCACCTGCCCCTCATTTTCCCCATGTGCCTCTCCTCTCAGTGCCCTGCGGTCAATAAAGACAATTGTTCACAGGAGACAGGGCTCTGGTTTGCCTGGATGCTGAGCTGATTGTGATGCTATGTGAATATGACCACAACATAACTTGTCTTTATAAATATCCATTCCTTGCAGGCTTGTGAAACTACTCACTTGAAGTCTGAGTGTGTTTGACAGGGAGACAGGGGCAGGGCAGCTGTAAGTTGGTACAGTTACCCTAGGCTAGTCCAGCGCAAGGCACCTCACTTAAAGGAGGGCTGGAAGCTGGTACAGCGGTTTGATACCAGGACTGCTGGCAGCTCCCACCTTGTGACCTGGGATTGCAAGGTGATCTGTGAAGAGAGGCTTCGAAATATTATTGGACATGCTCCCAGGGTATGCTAGCTGCTGCTGAAGTGCTTTGGAAAAGGGACTTGTAGTAAATGTGTTCAGTGTTCTCCTTTCCTCTTCTGTCTCATTTCTCACTGTTTTCTCTTTTTCCTTCTTGAGAAAGCAGCCAAAAAATAACATGTTCTCATAATAATCAGATGAAGTTTCTTCACATTAATTCATTCAATAAACATGAGCACTTACAGTGTGCCTGATGCTGGGCTAAGTTATGGAAATATAGGACCTGGAATTGCTGTTTATGCAATCAATGAGTTAAAGTCTAGTAGGAAAAATGAACAGTTAAAATGGAAGGTTACTAGTATTAACTATTTCTGAGGTATTTGAAAAATGCTGTAATTGGCATTACTGAAGAAATTATCAGAAGCACTGGAATATAAATGATGATCTCTGTATAATAAAAACTTTTCCAAACAGAATAAGAGTAAGCCAAAATTCATGAAAAAATACCAACATTTATATTTTCTTAGTTTGAATAAAAATTTGTAGCAGAAATAACAAGTGATCATTTCTAGAAAAAAAACTTTCCATTTTAAGGCCTTTGATTATTGTTTTGAGGGGTGGAGTTCCATAGACAGATTTTTTAGAGGCCTCAGATCTGGGACAAATCTACAGGATCTTTTCCCTGCTATTGCCACCAAATGTCCATTGTGTGGATTTCATTATAGAACAAACTAATGCCATTTTTAACACTTTATATTTTCCCTGGAGTTTCTAGTTGCCTTTATTTAATTCTTGAAGTATTTTTTAATATTTTTTTAGGCACTGATATCCTCCTGGTTTTTCCTTTTATAATTCTTTTGAGTTAAATCCATGGTTTCTTTGTAGCCCCCTTCACACACTTCCATTACAGATCATTGCCTAGAATATAATCACATGGGCAACTGAATACAAAAATAAAATCCAATTTGTCATCTATTGGCATATATCCTCAAGTAGCTTTCTGTGTCAGTTTGGATGAACTGTAGCTGCATCTAACAGAATAATTAATAATAAATAAAACATAAGAAAGATATAATTTTATTTTTCCATTACAAGGAGAAATTGGGCAGTACAAAGGTGGAATGGTGGGCTGATTTGTTATCAGAAACTGCTTTCATTCTCAAAGAATCCAAGAAAGTCAAAATTAGAACTCCAGCTACCATGTCTACAAATCAGAAGAAATAATAAGCAGAAAACGATCTCTCTTTTTTATGAATATCTCCTTGAAGCCCCTTCACAACACATCTATAATAATAAAAGCGTAATATGCTAATTTGACCGGACAGCCGAATGACCTTCCAGATGTCCTTTCAGATGAAGCCACTGCAGTGGGGGCCGAGGCAGAGGCAGTTAGGAGCAATCAGGCAGGCAGGTGAGTAGTTAGGGGCAATCAGGTAGGCAGGCAGGCGAGTGGTTAGGAGCCAGTGGTCCTGGATTGCGAGAGGGATGTCCGACTGCCTGTTACAGACAAATCTTATGCCCAACACTATTATCTTCTAACTGGCAGTCGGACATCCCGGATTGTGAGAGGGTACAGGCCAGGCTGAGGATAACTCCCCGCCCCCATGTGTACGAATTTTGTGAACTGGGTCTCTAGGCTACTATAAGTCATTGGACAGAACTTGATCATTAGCTATCCATAGCTGCAAGGGAGGCAGAGGAATGCAATTTTCTTTAGCTTAGTTGAATATGTCTAAGCAAAATCTGTTTTCCATTGCTGACCTAGAAAAGAAAAAAAAAAGAAAAAAAGAATGGGTCCTTGTGAAGAACATATTTCTAACTCTTTCATGTCTTAAAATATCTTTACTTTGGTATTACATTTCTTTCATACTTTGGCAGAGTATAGAATTCTAAGTTAAAAATAATTTTCATCAGAACTTGGAAAGTATTTTTCTACTATAACCTAGCATTCACTATAATGATAGAAGGTCAATCCTACAAAGGTATCATACTTACCTGATTTATTTATTTATTTAGTCTTTGCAAGTGTTTAGTTTTTTATCCTTAGTGTTCTGAAATTTTACAATGATTTTTCCATTTATCAGTTATCATATCCTTTAGCTCTTCAAAATCATGTTCCACTATTTCTTTGATAGTTTTCATTCACTTCCTATATCTTTTCCTTCTATAACTTCTATTCTTGACTGTTAGGCCTCTTGCATAAGTGAATGCAAGGAGAACTATTTGTACCAGACCTATCTTATCTTATCACTTATCTTTTGTCATATTTTTGTCTCTACTTATTTCCATTCTACTTTACAGAGAAAGGCAGCTTGGAAATGTTTTACTTTAAATCATTCAACCCAATTTTTCGACTGCAGTTTGTTTTGCTTTGGCAGATTATTGTAATCATCACAATCTCATTCTTGTTCTTTGAATCTTCCTTTCTCATAGGACTGTGTTATGCTGTGAATGCAGTATTAGCTTACATGTCTCTGAGTAAATAAATAAAAGTTTTGGTCTGTTTTTTCTTTATTATTTAATATCTATATTTCCTTTGAATACTTTGTTTATGTTAGAATCAATCTCTTGTCATATTTCATTCTTCAAATATTTTATGATCTTTGGTTTTCTATTCATATTTAATAATGAAGACATGTAAGAATTTCAGTTAATATAGCTCATGAAAGAAATTCTAACCACTGCAAACATTATGCAGTAATAGACCACACACACTTGAGTTTGGAAGTAGGAAAGGAAAGCTTGCAGCTTTCAAAAATAGAAAGAAAAAAAAAAATTCAAAGCCATAGCTAAGTATGAAAATAAAAGGAAGGTAGCCTATAGGGGCATCATATTTGGTTGTAAAATAAAGGCCTAGGGGAGGAAGTTTTAGGATCAGGGCCCTTAGGCACAATGAGGTGACCTTGACCTGAGTAAGGTTCTGAGTCTGGGAGAATCTGAGATAAAATCCAATTAAGTACTCTGAACAATATGTGATATCAGATGTATTCACACAAAATTGGAAACCAAGTCTAGGCAGTAGGAGATATGGTGTTAGAAATCACACTTCACTTTTAGGAAAGAGATTTCTAACAGATAAGATAATTTCTGCTCTGGAATTAGTGATACCCACAGGGTCTTAGCAAAAGCAAAATTTAAATTTGCCCCAAATAATTATTCTAGCAGTGTTTCCCAAACTTTTGACATATGTGTACCCCTTCTATAATTTTTGTAATGCTGAGTACCCCTCATACTCATGAGAACGTAGAATTAGGCTCAGCTAAGCACGGTGTAGTGCATATGCCCACCAAACTCCGGTGCAACGCGTACCCCCACCAAACTCTTCCCGCACCCCTGGGGGTACACGTGCCACACGTTGGGAAACACTGGAATAGAGTATCAAGTGCTATCATGGCAAAAAATAAAATATCAATACAAAGGAGGAAAAGGAAGAGGGGAAAGAGGACAAGGAGGAGGAGGAGAAATCTAAATAAAAAACCATAATGTTTAGCTAGTATAACAAACAGAAAAATTAAACCCCATGAACTATCTAGGTAATAAACCAATTTGAAAAGAGAAGTTTAAAAAAGGCAATCTGGAAAAATGAATTTCAAAAACTAAAAAATATAGCTAAAATTTTCCAATTTTGATGTACATTATCAATCCCACAGATTTGAGATGCTCAACAAACTCCAAACAGAATAAACAAAAAGAAACCACCCCACAGCACATCATAATCAAGTTTCTAAAAGCCAGTAATAAAGAGAAAAATCTTAAAAGCTGCCAGAAAACAAAGCCTGATCATATACAGAGGGATGAGATTAGAATGACCACAGATCAAAAATGATGCAAGACAGAGCACAGTGAAATGACATATTTAACACACTAAAAGGAAAAAAGTGTCAACCCACAACTCTATATCCAGTGAAAATATTCCTCACAAATGAAGGTTAAATAAGGCCATTTCTAAAAAAGCAAAAGCTGAGAGAGTTTAAGGCAAGCAATGCCATGCTACAAGAAATGTTAAAAGAAGTTTCTTATGCTAAAGAATAATGTTTTTAAAAACACACACTCAGATTTATACCAAAAAATAGAGAACACTGAAAATGGTAAATATAGGAATTATAAAAAATATGTGTATGAAGACTTTTCCTTATTCTTAAGGAATTTCTTTAAAAGATAATTGGCTATGCCCTAGCTGGTTTGGCTCAGTGGATAGAACATCGGCCTGCAGACTGAAGGGTCTTAGGTTAGATTCTAGTCAGGGGCACATGCCCGGGTTGTGGGCTTGATCCCCAGCGGGAGGTGTGCAGGAGGCAGCCCACCAGTGATTCTCTCTCATCATTGATTTTCCTTTCTCTCCCTCTCCCTTCCTCTCTGAAATCAATGAAAATATATTTAAAAAAAAAGATAATTGGCTATTTAAAAAATGTATAATACATTTTATAAATATGTAAAAATAAGATATATGACACTGTAATAATACAAAGGATGATGGCAGGAATGGACACATACTGTATGAAGGTAAGACTTTCATTGGAAGTAAATATTACAGACATACTGTATAAGTTGAACATTATTATTGTAAACCCTAGAATAAAAAGATAAATTGGAATACTAAAGCTACTAAATAAATCATTAAGAAGGAAAAAAAAAGACAATATAAACATAGAAAAATAATAGTATTTATAGAAAGCAAACAGCCAGATGGTAGAATAAAAAAACAAATATACAGATAATTTTATTACATGTATATTATCTAAACACTCTATTAGAAGGCAAAGATTGCTCAATATTTTTAAAAGCAAGAAGCACCTATATGCTACAAATAGAACAAATTTAAATACAATGACATGGGTTAAAAGTAAGAGGAGGAGAAAAGATAAAGCATACAAACACTGAGATAGCTGTATTAATAACAAAGTAGTTTTCAGGATGAGGAATATTATCTGAAATAAGGCAGGACACTTAAATGCTGAAAATGACAAATGCATCTAGAGTATATAATCATTCTTAATGTGTGCATAGCATCTACTAACAGAACTTTACAATACATAAAGCAAAACTCACAGGCTCAAAGGAAATATAAAATTCACAATTATAGTTGGAAATTTTACTATTCATCTCTTTGTAATTAATTTTAATGTATATATAGAATCCACAAAGGCATAAAAGTCAAACAAAAGTGTAAAGCAACTTCTATTAGTTGACATTTATAGGACAATGTACCAATGATAGCAGTAGACACATTTTTACAAGTACACATCAAACATCTTCCATGCTAGACTATGAGCTAAGCTGAAACGTTTAGAAGGATCAAAGTCACAGAGCATATATTCTCATATATACGTACAAATAATAAGAAATCAATACCAAACATATTTTGAAATTAAAGTAGTTCTAAATATCCACAAATCAAAGAAAACATCACAAAAGACATTATTCAATATTTTAAAAATAATTATATAAAAATCACATATCAAAAAGTGTAAGGTGAAGCTAAAACATTATTTAGAAAAGAAAGTATTGCTTTATATAATTATATCAGTGAAGACAGCTTTAAAATCAATTATCTAATTTTCCATATTAGCAAAGTAAGAAAAGAAAGGTAACTCAAAATAAGTGAATGGAAAAATAAAGAACAAAAATTAATAAAATTAAACACATACACACATGAGGGAAAAATCAGTAAAAACAAATCTGGTTTTCAGAAAACATTAAAAAAATTAATTAACTTCTAATAAACCCTGGTCATGGATTAGCAAAAGGACATTAGTGGGACAAACAATAAAATGTTAGTACTGTAGATTAGAAGTATTGTCTAATGTTAGTTTTCTGGTTTTGATAATGGTATTGTAGTTAGTTATATAAGATGTTAACATTTGGGGGAGCTAGATGGAAGGTACATAGAAACTCTGTGCTATTTTTTGACAACTTCTTTGTAAGTCTGAAATTATTTCAAAGTGAAAACATTTTTAAAAAGAGAGAAGAACTTCTGTTTTTGAGAAAATCTGTTAAGAAATAAAAAGTGCAAGGTGATGATTGAGAAATATTTGTAATACACATATCTGATAAAGACTTGTATCAAGACACAGATAGTGTAATAAAGTTACCAGGGCTAGGGGAAAGGAGAAATGGGGAGTTTGATTTAATACATGTGAAATTTCTGCTCAGGATGATGAAAAAATTCTGGAAATAGATAGTGGTGAGTGTTGCACAACATTATGAATGCATTTAATGACTGAATTCTATACTTAAAAATAGTTAAAATCTTATATTATGTATATTTTTATCATAATAAAAGGATATGAAAAAAAAACCCCAAATTTGAAAAAAAAAAAAAAAGCAAATATCCACAAAAGAAAAGGGAAAAAAGAATTGTGGTATCTTCATACACTAGAGTACTTCTCAGTAATAATAAGCAACAATGTGGATAAACCCCAGAAATATAATACTTAACAAATGAACCCAGACAAAAAGTAAGTATATGCTATATGACGCTATTTATATGAAGTTCTGGAAAAAGCAAAACTAATCTGTAGCGACAGGAATAAGCCAGTTGTTGAGCAGGGCTGGGGGTTGTGACTGAGAAGGAGTGTAAGGGAACTCTCAGGGGTGATGGGAATGTTTTATATCAGGATTGGCATTGTGATTATACAGGTGTATGTATTTGGCACAATATTGAACTCTAATGTGTAATGAGGGCATTTATTGTTCTAGTTTATCTAAATTGTTCTTCAATGAAGTTGATGAAAAGAAGGAAGGAAGGAATAAGGAAGGGTGAGTAGGAGGCAAGGAGGGAAAGAGGGAGGCAAAATTCTCATAACCATAGCAATTAGAATAGGGTAACACTGATACAAGCAGGGCAATTACACAGGTTGAATAAAACAGACAGTTCAGAAACAATTCCAAATATATACAGAAATTTAGCAATGGCTGAAGTGGATAGTATTAAAAAGGAGAAAAAAAAGAGAAGCCGAACAATAAGCCAACCGTGTAGTAAAAAAGTTTAATTATGAGCCTGCATCACACCAACACACAGTCCACTGCAGAAGGACTAAACACCTAAATATCCAAGGTAAATTTTTACAACTTTTAAAAGAAATTGTAGAAAAATAATTTTATGATTTTAAGATATTGAAGAATTTCTCAGATATCACAGCCCCTGTAACTCTTCCATACATATATCACAAAAATTAAGAAAGTTGATCACATCAACATTGCAAAAATCCTCCCCAAAAGACAAATAAATTTAAAAGGCATATATATCATAGGCTCTCAAAAGATATCTTAAAAAAAAAAAAAAAAGATATTTACTAACTCGTTAAAATCAAGTTATCACATCTAGATAATAGGGCATCCAAAGATGTGTAGTTTTCAGCTTGAATCATTTCAGAAGAGCAAGTGCTACTAACTTACATTAACAATATTTGAAAAGTTAAGTATTTCTATTTCAACATATTGATATGTTTCTTATTAAAATTCAACATAGCCAAAAGTAATTTGGCTCAGTGGATAGAGCATCGGCCTGCAGACTGAAAGGTCCCAGGTTCAATTCAGGTCAAGGGCATGTACCTTGGTTGCGGTTGCTGATCGATGATTCTCTCTCATTGATGTTTCTTACTCTCTATCCCTCTCTTTTCCTCTCTAAAAAAATCAATAAAATATATATATTTTAAAATTCAACATAACCAATGTCTTGGGCCACACATTACTCTAGTTGATTTTCAAACTTCATAAACAAATTTACTCGCCCTAACCAGTTTGGCTCAGTGGATAGAGCTTTGGCCTTCGGACTGAAGGGTCCCAGGTTCGATTCTGGTGAAGGGCATATACCTTGGTTTGGGGCACATCCCCAGTAGGAGGTGTGCAGGAGGCAGCTGATTGATGTTTCTCTCTCATCGATGTTTCTATCTATCCCTCTCCCTTCTCTCTGTAAAAAAATAATAAAATATATTAAAAAAAAAAAAAAACTTTACTCCGCTGTTCCTCAGTGATAGAACGTGATAGAAAGTGATAGAAACCTAGGCTTTAAGATTTTCCAGAGATGGAGGTTTGATGAACACATGGCAGACAGAAAACTGTCCCTTGCCTTCCTTCTCATTGCTCCCTCAGCTCCCTCTGTGTTCCACGCGGGAGTGATCTCCTTTGGCATAATTCAATGTATTCCCATTTGCATCACCCCTACTTTAGCAGCTTACCTCCACTACACTCCATACTTAGAATTTTCTTTTTTCTTTCTTAGCAAAACTCCTTTGTCCTAGATTACATGTCCTCCATGCCACATGCCAATTTACTTTAGAAAAATTAGCAATGCTAATGTGCTAATATGTATGAGTAGCATAACTTATTATTTACCCCAGCTACAAAGTGACAAATTAACAGTTAGGATTATAGTTACCCAAAGGAAAAACACTAATATTGGAAAATTTCAAATAAACTTGTAGGAAGATGGGGGTTTTAGGATAGAGGGCTTGTCTTTTAATGTTCTTCCAAGTCCCCTCAGTGTGCGCTGCTGCACTGAGAGTAACATGCAGTGCTCCACCCAGGGCTGATGGTTGGTTTGTCACACAAACATGTAACCAACATGTTCTGTGCTCTGGTCTCATTTCCTATTCCAGGTCATAGTCACTTGACAACAGGGTATTTGGGCAAATTAGAGCAGAATCAAGCCATGGGAACAGCCTTCTTGAGTGAGGCTTTCTTTGGAAAACAGAACTGGGAGAAGCAGCTAGTGAATGTCACATATGGTCAACTGTGATGGGCAGACAAAATGGAACACCCTCTATGGGCCCTGCGCTGTCCACCCCGGGCAGTGGGCAGTGGTACAGGTGTGACTGTGGCTGCTCTCCTAAGTCGTGATTACTGAGCACTGCTACTGTTTTGATGCAAAGAACCCTGTTAATCTGCATACTGACAAAAAAACAGAAAGATGGTCAAGTTACTTCTTAGAAGAAGCAAAAAAGACATTTTTTCCTTGTAACTCTGCAAGGTACATCTCTGACGGAAACCCTCCCCATCCAACACACACACACAAGCACGCACGCACGCACACACACACACACACGCATGCACATAAAAATAGAAAACCCAAGCAAAAAATCCCTTCATCAGAGTCTGTGTCTTGCTTTACTTTACTCCTTGCTACACGAGTATGTGAAAGTGCACCACACTCAGACATGCAGCCTGATCGAGTGATAATCTCCTATAATGTGCCTCTATTTAAAGCCACAAACAGATGGAGGGTTTATGAGCAAGGCTGGTAAAAGTAAAAGCAAATGATTGTAATAGTTGTACTTTTAATAGGATTCCCCGCAATCTAAAACATTATTCCTCAAGGAACAAATTGTTCTATAAAATTATGTTACTTAGGAAGAAGACAGTCCGCCCTGACTTTGCTGAGGCAACAGAAGACTCTGGGATGCAGGGTGCTCTCAAGTAGATCAGCATTCTGGGAGAGAGGACTCGGGGATACCACGATCCCCAAGGAAAACGCTCGGTGGAACAGGGCAAAAAGCAGAAAGATCAAGGGTAGAAAAAAAAGCATATGAAAGATGTATGAGTTTTGATTGAGCTTATTACCTTCTAATCCTCTACTCTTCTTCTTCAGTCCACAGGCTGCCTCTCTATCCACTGAGCCAAGCGGCCAGGGCACATAATCCTCTACTCTCTAAAACAAGGCTTGAGAAATGTCTATGGATTTAAGATAAGCACACAACATGGCTTCCTTCTCTACCAGTGCAGACCAGTTACTCCAGCACAGCAAATCTTGCTTAACAGTGGAATCGCCAATGACCCAAAGTGAAATCATTGCCATTATTCCTTTTTTAAGAGAAACAAAATGCACTATAATCCTATCATTAAGAGGAATATACTGTAGTGATGGCCTTCTTGTAAATTATAATTAAAGCTAATCTTAATTAAAGTTATTACACCATTTTGGAAGAACATAAACAACCAAAGAGAGGGAAACAATGTGGTCAGTAACTCACTCCAAAAATATTTTTTTCGCCTCCAAAGCTCTCATTGAGGGAGACATTCCTGCATATGATACAAATGGTTCTGACATTAAGAAAAGTAAACAAGTAAGAAAAATAAAGATGGAAAAATTCTGTGGTCAGTTCACAAGTGCTTTTTTATTGTTTGAGGCAGGGTTAAAACCTTTTATAAAGACAAGGATATATGTGCTGCTAGATTGGATATGACATGGGACTAGTCTAGCTGCCCTTGTGCAGAACTCAGGCTGCCCATAATATGCCAAGGACAAAACAAAGAACTAGGGTGGGACCCGATGCAGCTAATTTAAAGCATTATCCCGATGCTGTTTTATAGATCAAAAAGAAGAAGAAAAAAAAAGGTACTTGACTCTGGTTATTCATGGATTTGAGAAATAAAGGCAAACACGCAATGTCCTCCCTTAACCGTCTTGGGGATTTTAAGTTAAATAACTGATGACCAAAGGTTACATAATCTACAAAAGGGACTCCGGCCAGGCCCCACGCAAGTCATTCAAGGACTGTGCTGACTCAGTGCCTGAGTCCCTGTACATGGGCTAGAACTGAGAAAATCGGTTCTTCTTGGGTGTTTCAGGGATCCTGACTCCCCAAACGGTTTTACAATAGCAACTCTTTAGTTATTTGGTACCTGTAACTAGAAGGATTCTCTTTCAGGTTTTGCTGTCCTCAAACTATACTAGAACTAGGAGATACAGTGATCACCTGGTCTAAATAGAAGAAACAAAAATAAATGACACTAAAGCCCCCCACCCAGCCTGATCATCATGCTTATTTTCCTGGAAACATTGGTGCTGAAGTATGGTCCAACACACACCAAGGCTATCTCACCAGCTATGGATTTAATTTCTGAGAGGTCCTGAGAATGACACCAAATTGAAAGGGTTTGTGTTGTGCATTACAACTGTTTTGTCTGACAGACATTTTCTATAGTCTTCCTGTCTCTCTTACCTTCTGATACACCACTTTCTTTTATCATATTACTACCTTAAAGTAGCACCCAAAGGAGCAAGCTAGCTCCAAACACAACTATGGCCATATAGTAGAAGGTGCATGTGGTTAGAAATGAATGAGTGAGTGAATGAATGAGTGAATGGATGAATGAATGAGTGAATGAATTAAAAATATTAAAAGTCCCTGGTATACCCAGAGCCTGGTGCTGGAAAAGATGCCTGACACTGCCAAGTATGCAAGGCAAAACATGGATTTAGAAATGAACAAAACAAGGTTAAGTCCATGCTTGTATTGTCAGGGACTTAGGGAAAGCTAGTTACTCCAATTCAGAAAGTGTGACAACATGAAACAGGCCATGCATGAATGGCCCGGCTGAAAACTTACACCTTCTGCTCTCTGAAAAATTGCAAACCAAAACCCATTGCCCGTGAGAAAGATACTAAAGAATGGGGTGGGCCACAGAGAATATGAGATATGCGAGGAAAAAACAAGAGTGGGCTTCCTCAAAATTGCGACTATTTCACTAAAAAGAAGCCCACAGGACAATGACATCAGAGGGATCTCTACTCAGTAGGCAAGCTGAAGACAGTCTCTCTCACTTGGTCACAGCCACTGCGCATGCTCACAGAGGCCCCAGGTGTGACCTCTGCTCCCCCGTGAGCAGCGGAGGGCCAGGCAATCTATCATGGTGTTCATCCTGTCAGCCCCGGTGCTTCGCCGCTGCTGTCTGTCACCCTGGTGGATGAGACCTGCTTAAGGGCAATCATGTCAATCTCTGTGTGACCACTCAGTGTAAGGCAGAAAGATGATGGTGACAGGCCTGGCGAAGTCAGCAGAAGGTACCAAAAGCCGAAGTCGTAGCCTTCCCACAGAGATGCCACCTGGGCATGGTCTTTTTTGTTCAGCTTTTTCTTTATGTCTGCTTTCCCTTTTTGCTTAAATCCTCATGACATGGGCTAAGACACACAGAACTTGCCTTCAGAGCTGGTCATCTCGGATAAACCTGTTGCCCTCCGAGTTCTTCCCATAGTAAACATAGCGACACTTCCCCAGGACACCTGGAAACAGAAAAGAACATTGTTACAAACCGCCGTTCCAGCAGGAACCGGATGGTGCTGCAAAGCAGGACCCAACACAGGCCCAGGTCCCACGGGTGGCAGCACAAGGAGTAAGTCCCTCAGGGAAGGACCCTCCCTTCTTGTCCTCACCGTTGACATTCAAATATCATAAAATGTCAGCAGAGTACAGGCTCCCAGAATATCGTGACTTCCCCCATGATGTCTCTTCCACATTTTAGAGACTTTTCTAAGTTGCCCAATTACTCCTCAAAAGAAAGCATAACCCTCTCCTCTCTCCAGGTTTTCTTTCTTTTTTTTTTTTTTTTTTTTAATAAGTTTTTATTGTTCATATTATTACAAATGTTCCTTCCCCCCCCCCCCCCCACCATTGCTCTCCTCCACCAGGTTCCCACCCCACCCTCTGCCCTTTCCCCACTCCCCATTGTCCTCATCCATAGGTGCACAGTTTATGTTCAGTCTCTTCCCACGCCCCCCTCTCCCCTTTTACCCAAGAATCATCAGTTCACTCCCCTTCCATACCTCTGATTCTATTATATTCAACAGTTAATATTGTTCATCAGATTTTTTTAATTTCCTTGGTTTTTAGATTCACTTGTTGATAGTTACGTATTTGTTGTTCATAATTTTTATCTTTGTTTACTTTCTCTTCTGAAAGAACCCCCTTCAGCAATTCATATAATTCTGGTTTGGTGTTGATGAACTCCTTTAGCTTTTTTTTATTAGTGAAGCTCTTTATCTGACCTTCGATTCTGAGTGATAGCTTTGCTGGGTAGATTATTTTTGGCTGTAGGTTCTTGCTATTCATCACCTTGAATATTTCTTGCCATTCCCTTCTGGCCTGCATGGTTTCTGTTGAGAAGTCAGCTGACAATCGTATAGGTACTCCTTTATAGGTTACTACCTTCTTTGCTCTTGCTTCTTTTAATATTCTCTCTTTGTCTTTTGCTCTTGGAATTTTAATAATGATGTGTCTCGGTGTGGTCCTCTTTGGATTCCTTTTGTTTGGAGTTCTGTGTGCTTCCTGGACTTGTAAGTCTAATTCTTTCACCAGGTCGGGGAAGTTTTCTGTCACTATTTCTTTCAGTATGTTTTCAATATCTTGCTCTCTGTCATCTTCTGGGACCCCCATAATTCTGATGTTGGTTTGCTTGAAGTTGTCCCAGAGGTTTCTTACATTATCTTCAAGTTTCTGGATTCTCTTGACTTCTAGCTTCTGTGGAGGAGTGTCTTCTGGCTCTTTATGTTCCAAATCTTTGACTTGATTCTTGCGATCTTCCCTTCTGTTTTTAGGACTCTGTAAAATATTTTTTTATTTCAGACAATGTATTCTTTATTTCTTGTTGGTCCCTTATCATTTCTTGTTGACTCCTTATTAATTCTAGTTGATCTCTTTTCATATCCTCATAGGCCTTATCCATCTTTTCTAGGAAATTCTTGAAAAACCTTATAAGCGTAGATTTGAACTCTATATCCAGATGCTTTTTGTCCTCCATTTCTTTCGTTTGTGATCTATTTTGTTGTCGCATTTCGCAGTTACAGATGGGATGGGGTTTCAGGGTGGAGCCTGCAGCTTTGGCTTCCGTCAGCCCTATGCGGGTCCTTCAGTGTTCGCTGCTGGCGCCTCTGAGAGAAAGGTGCCCTCGATTTTCGCCTGCTGCCAAACAGTCTATGCTCTCCCACAATGAGCCCGGTATTGGGGTTCAGTTCCGTTTGAAGTGGAGTTGGAGGTGGTGTTCAGAGCAGTCTGGAGCCCCAGTCTCCTTCCCGTCAGGGCAATCCCGCGGCACAGCCGACTGTCCCTTCTCTGTGTGCAGTGTGCGCACCTCCGGGACCTCCTTTCGCCTCTCCCTGGGGTTCCGCCTTACAGCCCGGCTCCCTATGGCTGAGCCTGAGTCCCCGGGGTCTGGCTTAGAACTGGGGTTCAGAGCAGTCGGGGGTCCAGCTCAGTCGGAGTTTTATCTCCTTCCCGATAGGGAACGCCAGCCAGGCACTCGGCCTCCCTCCTCTCCAGCTCCTTCCTCTCCGCGCGCGCCGCGTGTCTCCGTACCTTGGGCTTTTACAGTTCCTCCGTGCCTCCTTTTGGTTTTCTCCTTGCTTCTCGCTGTAGAATTTCCAGTCAGTCAACCTTCCTGTAGTTCTAGGCAATGTCTGTTTTATATTTTAGTTGTATTTTATTGAAATTGTTGTGTGCAGCTGCGGCTAGGTGTTCACCTGGGGGCAGCCATCTTGGATCTCCTCTCCAGGTTTTCTTAGCAGTTTCTAAAAATGGGACATTAAGAATTTAAAGATGGGCCTGGCCCAAGCAAAAGATGTGGAACAGTCTTCCCTGAATGTGACTATTTTCAGTCCTCTGTCATGAGTCAATATTGCTAACTTCCTAAAAGGACCTTCCAGTTCCCAGGAGGCACCAAGCACTTAAGGGCTGATCAAGGAAGAGGGCTGGTGCTGACAACAGGCCACATGGAAAGTCACAAGAGCCTGGATGCTAAAGGATCCTTCTCACAGGTTGAACTATAGTCTCAGGTAGGGATGCATTTGATTTTATATATATAATATTCAGAGAAGACTGTTCAATATATATTACTTATTTCAGAGAGGGAGAGAGAAACATCAATGACGAGAATCATTGATCAATACCCTCTCCCCCCTTTCCCCACCACACACACACACACACACACACACACGCACACGCACACGCACACGCACACACACTGGGCATTGAGCTTGAGACCTGGGCATGTGCTTTTGACCACAATCAAACCTGGGGCCCTTCAACTGAGCCAAACCAGCCATGGTTGATTTTTATTTTCAGTTTTATTTTAAATAATTGTATAGCTCCATATACAGTTTTCCTTTCACTCAAGGAAGTTATGGGAGGGTTTAACTATAAAAAATACTCTTAGAATAAGGTTAAACCTTTTAAGCAACTCAATATTTATTTTAAATATCCATAAGAAATCACCTACCATAATTATTATAAAAGCTTTGTAGGATATTTGAGGGGAAAAAAGTTTTTCCAAGGAAACATTTATACTACAATTTTATTTTTGCCACCTTGTTTTTTCTTCTAATTTTGGAAAAAACTTAAAAATCAGCTTCACAGCTGTCTTGTTACTAATAACACTTGAGTCTCTGATGTGTGCATAACCAGAAAGAAAAAAACGAACAAAGAAATGTCCATAAAACATTAATTCATGAGCCACAAATCAGCCTATAAAAATAGCTACCTATATGTCTGATTTCTTCCCATCAGTGTGATAGTAGGAAACCAACAATCGCCAGCTATTCTTTACTTAGGATAAATTAGCATTTGAAATTATCCAGGTCCTTCACATCAGAAGTTCTAAGTAGTAAATATTTTGTGATTGTATAAGAGACATTTCTCCATTGCAGAACTTTAAATCTTCTTAACTACAGATTAACAATGACTCAGAAACTTTTAAGGACAAGCAGGCAGATGCTCCTGGGTTTGAATGACTTGGGACAAAGTTGGGAATTGGGGTCACAGAATCTGAGAGTTGGTGAGAGGATGATACTCTCCCATGGCCTCCAAACTGGTCTTGGTGATGCTCTCATTCCTTCTATTTTTTACTGTATTCCCAAGAGCAAGTTTGCTGTGTTCCACCCCCTCACCCCCCAGCCCCGCCCCTGGCCATCCTTTCTCCTTCGCTCCCCATCCCCAATTTCTGTTTTTGGGTTTGGGACTGGAAACACTGGAAACACGGAGCTTGGATAAAACTTTCCGGAATCCTTAAAATCTCTATGTGATTCTTTTAGCTATTGCCATTGAGCTGTTCTTATTGTATAGCGCCTCGGTTGGACTGACACTGACCCCAATGCCCAGAACCTGTCTGAGGGCTTGGCTGGTTAGAATCTGTTCCAGGAACAGCATCCCCTACAGGCCTGGGAGGGAGTGTCGCAGGTGTTTCTGGAAATCCACAAGGGGCTTCCTTAAACATAATTGATTCAAATGCACCCATGAAGAATGAGGCGGAAAGATGTTAATGTCTCTCTATAGCACCAGGACAGCATGCATTTTTATACACACACACACACACACACACACGCACGCACAAAATGGACAGGGCTGTCAGATATCATAAAGAGCCCAGTCTTGCTCTTGAGTAAAAGAATGCGAGGCAGACACAGGACACACATACCATACTCCAGTGGGCGTATTCATTCCCTCCTGCAAATTTTCCAGCACATTCGGATTGGATTTCTTTTCTCTGCCCTCTCCCCACAGTAAACCTCAACTCTGGCTTTGGCCTAGGTGAAACCTGGGCCTCAGATGCCACCCTGGAAATAGGCTGTTACACCTTGAACGTGGGCCCTGACATGGAGGAAGGTGACATGTTCTGAGCCATGTTTCCCAGTCCTCCTCTCTGGTGGCATTGATAAAAGTCCTTTTTGAGGTGCTGCTTTGGGCCTGGAAGCAAGATGGTTTATAGGCACCCTGGAGAGAGAGGCTGCCTGATGAATGCAGGAGACGCAGGGAGGTGTCAGAGCTTGGAGAACGAGGCAAGGACATGAGGTATTAATATTGTCAATGATCTCCTGACGGGAAAACAGATACCACAGTCACTGTCAGATTTAAATAGACACCGAGTGCATTAGTGACAAAAGGGCAGACTTCAAACAAAGGGGCTGTGTGGCAGGGAGCAGGGCTGGTCTCTGTGCGGGCAATACCCTGATCTGAACAGACACTGTCAGGGCGGGAGAGGGGCCCTGGATTGTGTGTGGTGACAGAAAACAGAGATGCCGACAGAGATACCAGTGCCATATTATGCCAAGGATATTCTAATGCTGTCTGCGGCTCTAACAAAAGCTGACATCACTCCCTACCACTGGGGTCTCCTCCACCCACTCTGACAGGTTTTCTCCCCAGACGTCTTCACAGAACTCGCTGTGGCTGTGGAGTTCCTGGCAGCCCTGTCTGCGAGAGTGCCGGGGTCAAGGGGCCTAAGGATGACCTCAGTCCATAAACCTGGGCTTTGCAGGTGGAGCCCGCTCATCTCCCGATACCTTGGCTACTGGGGGTGATCAGAGTGCCAACCTGTGAGGAGCTGTCACCTGGAGTGACGTGCTTCAAGGGAAGCCACTGTGTCTGTGGACTGCCCCAGGACAGCATAGGGACCCTCCAGCAGCTGAAAATTAAACCCAGCTGCCCTGCTAGTGCCCCTCTGGGAAGAAAGGCGGTCCGGCCAGTGACAGACTAAAATTTATAAACTTGAACCGCCTACCATTACACAAGTGTTATCTCCACCGAGACTCCTATCTGACCAGGCTCACAGTTGGGAGGTGATCACCCCCCAACGGGAACTTATGTGCTAAATAAATTAATAAATGACATGAACAAGGAAGAAAATAAAGCCACATCCCCGTATGTGGCCATAGCCCTTTACTTATCACGAAGGTTATTTGCAACAAGAGGATTTGCTCTTAAATTAAGGCAGGTGGTGGCGTGTGGCTCTCTTTCCTGCTCTCCCCATGGCCCCTCCTCCTGCCTGTCCCGATAACTGCCTCAAACTGTGACAATGACAGGGAACCCTTTGCTAAGGCATTTTGTGGGGGAGGCACACAGGCTGGGATTTGGGAACCAGCTATGGTGACTCAAGAGGCAGTGGTCTCCCTGTGCATTTCCAATGCATCCGCTTGTTTCTGTCTCCTCCACCTCCTGTGTCTGGGGCTTGGAGGGGGAAACAGCATTTAGTGGCATATGCAGTGTTTTTAGTTCTCTGGGGAGAAATTAATTGGCCATAATAAGGGAAGCAAACTGGCCATGCATCAGGCCGGCCTGTAGCCATCGGTGCGAGGTTCCTTTCTGGGGGCCCTAAGAACAATGGCAGTGTGCTGTCCCCTGGGAAATCCCCTCCTGCCAAAGGAGACTCCTAATCTTTCTTAAGTAGCCAGCTCCGCCATCGCCATAACTTCTTAAAACTCTAATTATGGGGGGAAATGTTTGGGGAAGAATCTGCTTTAAAGAGGCCCTTTATCTTTTAAATGTTTCCCCCCACTGGAATGAATGTTCTAATTATGCAGGTTAAGTTATGACCTTGGAGCTGCCTCTCTCCTTGGCTGCAAGGCTGCGAGGGCAGGAGTGGCCCTGGAGACACTGCTGGGGAGAACCCTGAGTATGCGGGGAGGGGCGGAGGGAGGGAAGAGGCCTAGCCCAGGCATGCAGAGTTCAGCAAAGACTCAGGGCTCCTGGGCCTCCGGAGGGCCTTGCACTTCCAGTTGATAAGAAGAGGTGGAGGCTATCTAGAGTTAGACCCAGCACTGCCCCAAGTCATGTAATCATGTGATCATGCCCCCCTCCCATTTCTTCACTGGGCTAGTTTCCCCATTTGTAAAGTGAGGGCTAAGGGCCAGATAATCTCTGAGGTTAGTTTTAGCTTGGAAGTAGAAGAATTAATATTTCCCAGTGCCTCCCTTATGAAGATGAGGATGGCAGGTCCAATCTTGCCTGATATAACAGGCATATCCAATGGTGAGTTCATCAAAAATTTCATTTGTACTAAATCAGTTTTTGATACCCATCAGGCCAAAGGACCATAACATACAGAAGTGGAGTGCTGCTGGATCTCAAAATCCCCAACTAAAGAGCACCCACTAACTTTCTGCAGTGCATTTCATGCTCCGAGCTGAGAAGTGCTTGCCACTACCTAGCCTGTGTCTTGGTAGCTTTGACTCAAATCTCCTAATTCCATATTCAACAGAACTAAGACTAAATATCAGATTTAGTAGGTTTACTATGTGCATTTTAGTTGTGACAAAATAATAGTCTTTACTCATCTACATTAATAAAGAGAAAAATGCTAATTGACCATACCTTAGCTATGCCCACAGCCAATCAGAGTGAGTAAGCAAATTAACCCAACAAGATGGAGGTTAATTTGCATACACAGTCGGGAGCAGTATGAAGCCTGCTATGAGGTGAAGGGGGACAGCGGAGGGAGCTACTGGAGTGGTGCTCCAGACAGAAGCAAGGACTTGTTGACTCTGTGTGGCTCAGGACCATGGACCTGCCAGCTCCCAGGTGGCTGAGGAGCCATGACTTGGCAGCTCTGGGAGGCCCAGGAGTGGGGATGTGTGGGCTCCTGGACAGCTGGGGTGGGGAGCAGGGACTTGCTGGCTCCCAGGAAGCTGGGAGTGAAGCCAGGGGCCTATTCTTGCACAAATATCATGCAATGGGCCTCTAGTCTCTCTATATAAAAGCCTAAGTGACTGAACGAGTAAATGATTGGTCTACCAGTTGCTATGATGCGCACTGACCACCAGGGGGTAGGTACTCGATGCAGAAGTTGCCCCTGGTGGTCAGTGCTCTCCCACAGCTGAGCACTGCTCAACTGACCAGTGGGTGCCAGATGCTGAGCTCACTGCCAGCGAGCCTCTCCCACCTCCATGGTAGTGCTACCAAGCACTGACAGCGGCAGCAGGTGTCTGGCCCCAGCTGCCTGTCGCTTCCAGCACTACTACCTCCCTTGAAACCAGCACTCCAACATCCCCCAAGGGTCTCAAAGTATAAGAGGGCACAGGCCAAGCTGAGGGACTCCACTGGTGCACGAATCCATGAATCGGGCCTCTAGTACAAATATATACACTTATTTGATGATGCAATATAGGTTGGGCCAATAAATCTGTATTAGTAAAATAAAGTATCAATTTTATTAACCTTATTATCATCTTTGGTAGTCACCATTTTAAATGCTATTCTTACCAATGCTTGTTAGAGTAGCTGTGCAATGACAAGCAGGTTTTTCTCTGCTGTGATGGTAGTAGTTATAATTGAGCAAGTTCTACAGGGCAAAGGACCTAGGGCTGCTCACAGATGGATGCCTGTTCTCTAAGCTGCAAGAGTGAAGAAAGGAGCTAAACTCTTCACGGCCTCTGAAAAAAGTGATGATGGTATTAGGAAGAGGTGGGTGGGTCCATTGGCAGAGAGGGAAGAAGTATCCAGAGAATCTTTCTGGTCCATTGTGGAATATTCTAGAATAGTGGTCCCCAACCTGTTTTTGGCCATGCCCCACCTAAGCATCTCTAAAATCCTGATGCCCCAACCCTGTGACACATAATACTTGTTATTCAAAAAGTGAATTCCTATTCACATGGAGGAAGCCAAAAAGGCCATTAACTTGGTCTAACCAGGCTTCCAAAGAACATGGCATCCATGAAAGAGAGAAATGAAAGAACAAAAGGTCAGTTGAAGTACTGAGGAAGAAATCACTACGAAACTGTTAAAAAATAATAGTAATATGAAATGATATGAAAAAATAGCAAATAAAGTTTCAGAACATAATAGAAAACTGAAATGCATAAACATGTCACAATATATATTTACATACTGTATATGAGGCCCTTAGTACCATAAGAAATGCAAAAAAATCACTGTTAATAACTCATGCTTGAATTCCCTCTCCCCCTTAAAATCAAGTTGCCGCCCTGTGGGGCCTGTGCCCACGTTGGGAACCAACGCTTTAGAACCATGCTTCCAGGTGACACTGCACAAACCCATTGGCACGTAGCCTCTGCAATACTCACTCCTGCCCCGATTCTAATAATACCCAGTGCCCGAAACAGTACTCATACCGAGGAGGCATGCAGTGACTATTTGTAGACCAGATAAATTAATATCATTAAAATTATCATCCATACACAATGCAAACAAAATCCACACTGTTAGGAATTTCAGTTGTCGGACACTCATACTTTAGTCTCTGGTAGGAGTACAGATGTCTTAAATGCTTTAAAAACACATACAGATTAGACGGTTGCCTTACTAAAGAAGGAGGCAAAGTAAGAGAAGGCAGCAGCTTCCGTTCCTAAGCACGGGTGTTGTTTTTATGCTGAGCACTTTTCTCCCAGGAAAACAAAGTAATCACTCCGTCTGCTGAAGGGGAGAAGTGCACGGAACATTATCATCCAGCCTTAAGAGCTGTAAACACCAGCCACGGGAAAGGACAGTCCCCAGAAAGCACGCTGCTCGCTCTTTGTTATGTGCAGCTGCGAGGGAGCTGGGACCTGGGAGGAGCAAACACCCATGTTTTACCGTCCTGGGAAGCGGCTGGAGCAGTACCCTGAGGTCAGCGGTGTGCTGAGCTATCAGCTCGCTGTGGATGCCACACAGGATTAACAGAGCCTGCGGAGTTACAGGCGTCCGCGCACAGCCTGCTTCACTGTGAGCTACTTAAGTACTAAGGCCAAACAAAAGAAAGAGACACTGAAAGGTCTTAGGGAACGGGTTGCTTGGGAGCAGATTTTGTGCAAGGGAGAGCCACGTCCATACTCCAGGCCAGGTCCATCTGAGACTCAAAGGGGGACAGGCTCTCGTCCTGAGCCCCGAGGGGAGGGCAGAGAAGGCACAGGAGAAAGTGGTACTTCCTCCCCACACCACCTGAGTGGGACTTCAAGCAAGTGGCTCAGTTTATGAGCAGAGTCTCAGGTTGGAATGGATTGTTGTGGTCGCAAAATGCTTGCTAACCCCCAAAACGTCTTCTCTAAAGGATTTAGCACACTGTCCTTGCTAAATCCTTCAGGGACACCTCACACAGTGCTGCCTAAAGGATGCTCCTAGACTTACAAATGAGTATGCTCCCTCAAACTCTTCTCCTTTCTTATACTACACAACCCATGCAGAGTAGTCAGCCAAACAAGCCAGTCAGAGAAAAACAAGTATCAGGATCTCACTTATATGTGGAATCGAATGAACAAAATCAACTGATGAACAAAATAGATCCAGAGACACAGAAGCATAGAACAAACTGATGAATCTCAGAGGGAAGGCAGGGGATTGGGGGTGGAAGATGGGGGATGGGGAAGAGATTTATGGGAAACTTATATCCATATATGTATAGCCCATCTGTACAGACAATAGTGTAGATGGGTGTGGGATGGAGGGGGTCAATGGGGAAAGAAAAGGGGGATGTCTGTAATACTTTCAACAATAAAGATACATTAAAAAAAAAAAAAAAAAGAGTGGCCAGGCCCTGCCAGGCTGACCCTGATGTACAGTGGTGGACATTTGAATTCTGCCATTTGACCCGAAGAATGCTTTGGCTTGAGGCTTATGAATATAACCATGTAAACCAGCCTGGTAATTTTTCTTTCAAGAAGCATTCATTATTCAGAGCAAGCCCCATTTAGCCAATTCATTCCTTAATTTTTGTTTATTTTTCTACACCTCCCCTGTTCCCTCTTCTACCTTCCCCCACCGCCTTTCCCTCTGGTAATCACCATACTGTTGTCTGGGTCTATGGACTTGCTTAATTTTAAATTCAGTCAAACCATATTCTACATTTAACCTTTTCAATTTTATTTGATTGAAGTTATTTTTAATGGAATCAATTCTTTTCCATGTAATTTGTACATCAAGGTTAAGGTCCATACTCAGCACTTGGCAAATATCAAGTTTCACAGATTGCCTTCTAAGTCTCTGGGACTACATATTTTATAAAGTCACATTTCCTTAAAGCAAATTTTGCAGATCTAAATTGTGATGGGAAGACTTGCGTCCTCTATTAGAGTTTAGTCAACACCTTTCGTTGTGTGTAATTTTAGCTCATTTCGATTTTATTTTGTTTTTATTATTTCTACCGAGGAGATTTCCTTCCCATGAATGTGTGCAGTTTTCAATATACCAACAAAACACAAATCTCCGGCAGTTTTACTCGCTGCCAGTTTTATTTCAGGTTCATTATGTTTACCAGCAATGTTTATTATAAATTAAAGTAAATGATGATTTTTTATTCATTTCTCAGCACAAAGAATATGCAGAATAAAGAAAGATTAATGCTCCAGACCCATGGTATTATGACATGTTGCTTTCTGCCAAACACCAGTCAAAAACACATAGTATGGGCACCCAATCAAGGGTGAGGAAGCACCCGTATACTGAAAGGTAAAAACCAATGCCAGGCAGCTAGCCCTTTGAGAAGAGGGCATTGGGTCCCAGTGCTCCGACCACTTCTGTGAGGCCTGGTGGCAGGTTAAACTTTCCACCGAGACAGAACAGATTATGAAGGCAGTTAGACAAATGCTGGGCTTTGTCAAGTCTCGCCAGAGTGTTTGTAAGGAAGGAAAAGCAGAAGGAAGCTGTCAGCAGGGAAAGGGTCTTGGCAGCATCTGTACTGAAGGTGATGGGAACGCAGGGCCCAGAAGCCAGCCTCCAGCCCGGGGATGGCTACACAAGTGGCCACGTGAGTGGGCAGACAAGTTGACATGTGACAAGCCAGAGCCTGTGGAAATACACTTGGAGCTCTCAGGGCCACTGAAATGAGGCTGGTCGTTTTTAGAAGAAGAGAAGTAGGTAGGAAAGGAAGGAGAGGAGCAAAAAGGCAAGGCAAGATTTCCCCTCAATAACCTGTCAGTGGAAAAGGTAAAAGCTGGTCCAAGTCTGAGATGTAATTTCCCCTTTGAGTGCATCCTTAGTAACCTGCTCCAGGGCCCACCTGGAGCCCCTGGTCTCCACACTCAGATTGCGGATACCATGGCCCTGCCCAGGCCTGACCTGGCCATTCTAAGCCCTTGCCTCATCAAGGAAATATTAGGCTGACAGATTTCTAAGTTATCTGGCAGCGGATGTTTGCAAAAGGTGAGCCCTAGAAAGGAGACAGTCAATATGCTTTTCCTCAGATGTCAATGCTTTAAAAAGAATTTTTTTCTGTTGGTACTGGGGGCAGCGCTGGTAGGCAGAGACTGATGGGAAAGCATCCCAGGTCTGAGGAGGGATCACTTGTCCCCTTTTTGGAACATCACTAATATGCGTGGCTTTTACATACTGTATTTCAATCAAATAGGAACATGTATGTAACAGAACACATGCCATAGTAAATATCTCCTGGCTCCAACAACCTGCCCCCTCCCCCAGAGAAAACACTGCTGCATCTCCTCCACAATCCCAATTTTGTTTTTTTCTTCTCAGGTTTCATGTTTGTGCCATCTTAAAATGAAGCCAGAAACAGTTTGTACTCCGACTCCCTAAACAGCTGCGCACAGAATGGGAAATTTTCTTTAGAAGTATTTCTTTACCTATATTGAACAATTCTGAGACAGAATTTAGAGATCTTCGATTTGGGTAAGTCCTTCATTTCAGAGAGGAGGGAAACGAGGTTCCAAGTGACTTCCTGAAGGTTCCAGGCCCAGACCTGACACCACCCAACTTTTGCTTCCTAGTCCAGCTCGCATTTCTGAATTACAGGACGCAGCCCACGGGACAAAATGTCAAAGAGCACCAGCACCCGGACTTAACTGACTCGTCCCTTCTTTCCAGGGAGAAATTTGAATCCTCAAGGCCAGTTTGGTGTGAGTGTGTTTGACATGGGGTTTAATGGGTCAGAGAGGAGCTGGATTCCAACGTGCATGCCAAAACGGGTGCAAATCAGGTAAGATACCTGGACTCCCTGCAGTGCAGCTCACTGATGGGAGGTCACGCAAACCAGACTGCCAGTCAAATGGTCAGGTGGTATGGCTTCAGTTTTCCCTCTCAGGTTTTGACTGAGGGGCTCAGTGATCTTTCAGACAGGAGAGAAAAGAAAGAAGGGAAAAGTTCACCCCTCCACTGCCTCCACTATCCCCTCCATTAATCTCCACATTCATCCTTTCCTCTTTCCCTATGAAGTTGGGAGCATTGCCACTAGAGGGCAGCATGAATTTAGGAAAATAACAGCTTCCTTAAAAAAAAAAAAAAAAAAAAAAAAAAATGATTGCAACTACCCAGGAGGACCTTTAAAGCCACACTGTGCTTTTGGTCACCAATTACAGGTTCTGTAATGATCAATATGTCGTGTTTGTTCAATCCGTGCTGAGGGCTTTCTGGGAATGGGGCTACCAGGTGCCCCACCTTTTGGATTCATCTGGCCTCGATCTCAGGGCCTGATTTTCTTTACCATCAATTGCTCTAATTAATCTTCCAGGCTCAGGGGTTGGGGATTTTTTTTGCATATCACCTGCATAAATGTAAGGAAACATTCAAACTACTAAACAAAAAGAAGTCCCTGCATTTCTTAAAGGAAGACCATTTTTCCTGTGGAAGACCAAAAAGAAGTGTGTCACTCACGAGAGTTCCTAATTATCATAGAAATTAAGTTAAATTAAAAAGTGGATCAATAAAGTATTCAAAAGGTGTATTCCATCCACGCAAATCACAGCTACCTCCTCTTAAGGCCCTCCCTGCCCAAACTTACCAGCCATGGCCTGCCCTCAAGAGTAGCTGGCCCAGATTAGTCAGAAAAGAGACAGACACCACTCAAATGAAGATCAAATAATAATTCCAACTTCTGCCCAGTCATCATTTGGTCACCGTCATTGGTCTTTGGCACTAGAGCTAGCAATTATTTTCACGCTGAGAACAAGTGACCACCTCCCTTTGGGAGTATATCATTATGGTTATTTTTAAGACAGCAATAAAGGTTTGACAATCCAGGGAATGGAATTTTAAATTAGAACTTCCCAAAATTCAATTAAAAGAGTGGATTCAATCAGAGAAGGGAGTAAATAAAATGGGAGCTCCTGGACTTGGGAAACCAGAGCCGAGTCCAGGTGTGTCTCTGCACTTCACCCGGGAGACCTCCCAAGTGGTCAGTGAAGCAAGAGTAAAATGGGTCTCACACACTTTCGTCCTTTCTGTAAGAGTCATGTGATTGACCTGCCACTCGGGAATGTTGGGTTCTAGTTAATTTAATTAATTCATTAACTCATGTTTAACTCGAACCCGCTTTGAGTCCTCAGTCACACATGAAACGTTATGTGAAACCAAAGTCAATCTCATTGTCTTACTAGATACATCATAGTGACCACAACCGAGTATTTCTCTGAGTGTTTATATTGAGGCTAATAGAGCTGGGAGTATAGCTGGGGTGGGAACTGCTCATTGAACATTTCTCAAGGTCTTAAAGTATTCTTTCTATGTAGGCTCCAAAAAGTTGGAGATAACAGCTTTCCATCCATGCTTCACAAGCCTAGGGCATGTAGGTAAATTGGTGTGTGTGTGTGTGTTTATTGTGGACTAATTGAGGGGATCTCAGGGTAATTTTTCTGACTCCTAGTGCTTACTGTTTATCCTTGGACATTTACGATTGTCCCTACAGCAGTGGTACTCTAAGCTGGTCATGCATCAGAATCACCTGGAAAGCTTGTGAAAATGGTTGCTGAGTCCCATCCTCCAAGTTTGTCACTGGTGAGTCTGAGTCGGGCCAAGAATGTGCATGCTGCTGGTTGGGGACTACACTTGAAGAAACACTGTTCTAGCAGACCTACAAGGCCCCCTGTACAAAAATAGAACTTTTGAATTAGCTTTTATTCTTGTAAAGACCACACAAATTCCAAGATTAAAAAAAAATCTGGTTGGCTGAAGGTCCTGGTGCATCCAGTTTTCCAAAAAAGAGGTTTTACTGTCTCAACAACAATATTCTGAAAACAAGTGGTACTGAAAAATTTAAAAAACAATGATGATAAATGTTGCTCCAGCTCTTTAATATAAAACAAACAAGAAACCCCATGAAAGTTTACATTTAAGTGATGTGTGGATTATATTAACAGAAGGAAGGAGGTTTTTTGTTTTTTTTGGTTTTTTTTTTGCATAAGTAGAAGGGAACTGAGTCTGCAAACGATAATTTATAAAATATAAGACAAAAAACAAAACAAAACAACAACTAGCAGAAAAGTTTCCCAGAAAGTCTTTAGTCTCCCTGCAAGACGATGGAATCTTCCGTGAACACATATGAGCAGTGGGGACGGGGTCCCTCCTGCAGAATTTGGATGGCGATGTTGGCTCTGCCCTCAAGCAGAAATTTGCTTTTGGGGTCAGATCTGTTCCCATTAGAAAGCTCTCATCACAAGGGGAACACCCACAGTTCTGTCTGGTTCTCCAGCCTAAAATTTATCAAGAGAGTCACTGAAAGGTCTGACAAGTTGCTTCTTCTTTAATTTTTCAAGCTACAAAAAACAGATCTTCTCAAATAAAATCAAGCTGATGCAGTCACAAGTGGGTTTGTCATAAGTGAAACGCTGCAGGGACCGGAAAAAGATCTTCCTTTCTCTGGCACGTTAGGCCAGCCTCCATCTGCCCTTCATAAGAATCCAAACAAGCTTTCTCTGTGCTAATATTACTGTAATCTGTCCTAATTGCCGGACAATCTAAATTGCTTTCCCTAAAAGGAAAACAAAGGGAATCTGCTGATATATGATGTAACTGAAAGAAGTTTGCATCACAAAAAAATAACCCAAAGTCTGTTGTTGCAGAAAGCACATCGTTATTCTTGGGCACTAGCAAATCTCATGGCCAAACGCCATGTATATTTCATTATTTCCTCATCTTCAACTCCCCACCCTCTAGCCTGCATTGAAAAAATGTCCACATATATGCTAATGCTGATGAAAGAAACTATAGGTTAAGCAAGAATTAGTAGCAGAAAGCAGTTTAAAAGAGTACTATAAACCTCCTGTGCATTATTTATTATTATTATTATTTTTTATTTTTTTGGTTAGGATAAAGACAAAGTAAATAGTAGAAGAGCATATTATAAGGGCCTCATTAGGGTCAGGCTTATTAAAACTTAATGAGGGCCCCAGAGTCTCTCCAGCAATATTAAGGGGGTGTACTCTTTGCCTATGGACGGAATGGTCCAGGTTAGGGAGACAATGCTGACAGTGGGTGGTACCAGGTGTTATCTGTCTCTGGAACATACTACATTGATGGCTTGCAATATTACTTCCTTTTATTTGGCTGGCTTGCATTTGTCAGGATTCACCCTGTGGTGAGGTAACATGCCTCCATATTGGAAGGGGGGGTTGGGTTTGGATTGCCTGGGAGCCAATGTGAGCTTCGCACCTAATAGAATACATCTGGCCCTGACAGTTTGATGCCCAGCTCTGAGCCACATTCGGCAACACAAATTAACGGCGTAGACATTGCCCACGCTGAGCAGGAAGTAATAACCTGCTACCTGCTCCTTGGCCAAAATCTCATTAGAAGCCATTACTGTAATTGAGGGCCAAGACTCTGTGGATATTAGACTCCCTGAGCGCCAGTCGTTAGTTCAACAGAAGAAAGACTCCGAATGTAGGGGGAGTGGGGCCGAAGGAGGAGAATCTGCTGTGGACCATAGCACCAGTTCCATCTACAGGGCACTCTGTGGCTCTGGGAGATTCATGAGCTGTTTCTCTTCTGCCCCAAAGCCCATGTACCCCTCCAAGCACACTCAGACTTCAGAAAGATGACATAACTCTTGGTAGCCCTCCAACCATGCTAGGCAATTATAATTTGGTTTAAATGAATATTGGGGACAGCCACAAAGGGAAGAAGATGGCAAAAGGGAGCCAGAGTGCTCCGTGAAGCATAAGTGTAGAGGCTGGTGCAGGGAGGGGACAGGGAAGCCACCCAGTCACCTAGCAGGAGGCTCTCCAGAATTACTGCACACCTAGGAGCTCCCATTCTACCAGAGCCAACTGCTTCTCCTAGTCTCGGGGTTGGGTAGCGACGGAGAATGTGATGTGAGTTTGGGGAGGGAATGAGAGCAGGAGTCCAATCACTTAATCAATCAATCAAGCAGCTAATTTCCGGTACCTTGAGAATAGCTCTGGACCATACTAACAATGACAGCTATCAATAAATGTTTCTTGGAAAGAATTACATAGGCCAGGGAGAGGAGTAATTAAAATGTAATAAACTGCAGAAATCTCTTCTTGTCATTCTCCAACCCATGGAAACAAACGCAATAATAAGAATCAATGTCTCCAATCATGGGAGTGAGTTGCTGCAAGGTTTCACCTAATATATAATAAAAAATCACAAGTGCCGTGCCTTCGCCTCCCGGATGCCTGTTTAGCAACTGTCCTGGCACCCTGAAGTTCTCGTTTCAGTCTACCTCATGTGCCAGTGCTAGGCAGCTTGGCCTTGGCATCTTGAAAAACTTGGCATTTGGGGGAAATGAGCACTATCGTGGAGGGAACAGAGTGGTTTTGAGGGCGACGATGTCTGTGAGCATCAAGTCCACACTCTAACAACACCCTAAGGTTATCTTCCCGACCCCGCATGCCAGCCTCCTCATTTCTCCTCCCCGAGAGGGTTAAGCACAGTCTGGAGCCTCGAAAATGGCTGCTGTTGGTACTAGTGTGGCCTCCCTATAACTAGATCCTTCAGGAAAAAACAAATTAATCAACAGCCAGCTGAAGTAGGTTTAATGATTGCATTCTGCATACAATCAGCTTTTCCCTTTTCGAGGGCCATCAATATGTCAAGGGAAGACACATCTGAAGGATATAGCTCTTAACATCAAGGTTATCTATTCTCCACAAGGCTCCCGCTCCTTGCCGGGCTGATACTCCGCGCTGCCTGTGTCTAACATTTTCATCAACTCTGCAATCAATCAAGGTAATAATGTTGTGCAAAAAATCAATTAACAACGCAATTAAACTTTCCTTATTATCTCAAAGGGCTGAAATAATACCTAAAGGGAAGATAGACTCACTGAACGCAGACATCCATAATCCAATGTAAGAGTGAATTATGAGGTTGGACAGATGCAGGCCTGTGCTGGTGCTGTTATTTTCCAGGGGTGATATCTCATTGTGGCAGTGTATCAGTCAGCCCCAATCCCAGGCCCTAAAATCCCAAATTACTTTTAAGAAATATATGATGTGCAATATCCATTTCATATTCTCTTTTAAAGATAACCCCCTCCTCTCCAAAAAAAAATTGAACAGCCATATTATTCAAAGACAAAATGATCTTTCAACAAGAACATAAAATATAAAAGCTATAATAACATTTACATCTGTATAGCACACATCTCTGTAAATGCAGGTCATCTATTATACATAATCTGGAGCGCCTAAGAGGCTCAGGATGCGCACAACATTTAAAACCCAAATGCGTAAATGTGCAAAGTCCTATGGGATGGCTGTGGCTTCCCCCAAATGGAGGTCTCTCTCACACAGACACACAAGTACACACACTCATGCAGGTGGAAACATACATTAGGGACAAAGGAAGTATTACTCACTTAAAATGAGAATGACTATATTATTTAGCAATTACATTCATTTGCCCTGGAACGCTATCCATAGGAATCGAGTATTTCTAGTCCGTTAAAAAGAGATGACTATTAACCTTTTGCGGCAGCAAGGACTGTGAGGAGTGTGAAATTTCACCCTGAAATGAGGTACGCGGGAGAAGAGGAAGGGGGTCCCTGATACTTACAGGGCTAATTTTAAAGCGACCAGGACTTGCTCAGTTGTTGTGCTCAGTGGCTGAGTGTCGACCTATGAACTAGGAGGTCACAGTTCAATTCCAGGTCAGGGCACATGATTGGGTTTCAGGCTTGGTCCCTAGTAAGGGGTATTCTTTCTCATCATTGATGTTTCTATCCCTGTCTCTCTCCCTTCCTCTCTGAAATCATTAAAAATATATTTTAAAAAATAAAATAAAAAATAAAAATAATGTGTCTAGGACCAACTTGCAATGGTCTGGCAGGAACAAAAGTCCTAGAGGCAAAAGGGGACACAAGCACCAGAAGAGGAAGTTAAAGAAGCAAACACTAAGGCAAAAAAAAACTAGTGCTGATGGGAGACGAACATGATTTGAATACCCTCTAAACCCCTGGAAGTAAAAGCAGCAAACGCTGACTTACAGAGTCAAGAGAGGCAAACACCAAATGCAAATGCCACACACAATCCTCCACTGTCCTCTCCCTCATGGCACCCTTCCCGGCCCATGGCAGAGTGTGGGGTTCCTGCCAGCATATCCAGAAGACCCAGGCCAAGTCCGATGAATGAATCTAGGGAGGTGCAAAACCAGATTTGGGCCTCAAAAAGTTCTTTGCATCAGAAGAAGGGATTTCCTAGTTTCCTTATCAAACATGTTGTTACATGAGCTCTAGGCTTTGGCAAATAAACAGACATTTTCCTAACAGCGTGGATTGCCACACATCCCACCTGGCGTTGTGCAGGTATTGTTGTTTTAAAATGTCATTGCTCCACAATAAATTCTCTTCTTTTGTGTGTGAGTTACTTACTTATAACAAGGAACCATCTTAAATCAACTTGCCCCATTTCCAGCACAGCCAGGAGTCAGTACAGAGCCCCAAGTGCAGATTTAAATGAGCAGTAAAACAAGGGAAATACACACAAATGCCCACTCCCTCATTTCTTTAAAAAACAAAACAAAACAAAACAAGGAAGTGACTCAGGATGTACTTTTTGGTACAGTATTTCAACAGAGTAGTCAAACAGGTTAGTGACTCCTGCCATTTCTCTCCTAACTTTATTGTTAGGAGACGTAATTAATATGTTTTCATTTTCAATGACTATATTGTGTGTGTATCAACTGGAACTGCTCCTGCTGTGCGTTTGATTCCCTCTGACGATGGGGTGGGTTGGATTTTAAATGATGTGTGAGCACTTCTGTTCTTTCGTGCTCTGGTTTATGTGTTATTCATGACTTGCATTACGGACATGGCTGATACACAGATGTAAATGTTATTAAATCTTTTGTATTTTAGAGGCTCTGTGAAAGGCTTCTTTGTTTTCAAATAATTCGCTTAACCACCAAAACTAACCAGTAATACATGACAATGTCTTGGGAGGTTTTTTCCCCCCCCCAATGAATTTTCTGATGAAGAGATTTTTCTTCCCTCTACTATTATGTGTTTCATCAACATAAAAATGTAGGGTAAGCCGAAACCGGTTTGGCTTAGTGGATAGAGTATCGGCCTGCGGACTGAAAGGTCCCAGGTTCAATTCCGGTCAAGGGCATGTATCTTGATTGCAGGCACATCCCCAGTGAGGGGTGTGAAGGAGGCAGCTGATCGATGACTCTCTCATCGATGTTTCTAACTATCTCTCTCCCTTCCTCTCTGTGAAAAAGCAATAAAATATATATTTTTTAAAATGTAGTGTAAGTTGGCAGATGGAAGAGTTAACATCTTTATCGTGACAGTCAAGAACAAATTCATGTGTGTATATGTGTGTTTTGTGTGCATGAGTGTTACGCGTGGACATGTGGGTGTTTATATGTTGTATGTGTAGTCTCTGCGTCTTGCTGTGAATTGTGCTTCGCATGGTGTATGTGTTCTTTGTGTATGTGTGCATATTGTATATGAATGGGTTATATGTACAAGTGGTGTATGTGTGGGTTGGTGTCCTTATACCAAATCAGAACTCAAAGTCACCCAATTCTCAATTCCCTGCCAAAGATGCAGCTGCCTTACTGAATTTTGGTATCTGACATAATTTTTAGTCTGTTTTCATTTTACTTCACCTTTGCACTTCTCTGGATTTCAACAGAAATGTGGCAGAGGATTAAACTCTTCACACAGACAGCACTTAATCAGTCAGTGCCTCTTGCTGGCTCACATTTTTGTTATTGAGTTTAAATTTAAACAATGCTCTGAGGCTGAACGATGCACCTCCACAAGTACAGCAGACTAGGCTGAAGGAGGTCAAGACAAACAGATGTTCATTCTGATCATGGGACAAGTAACCCAAATTCAAAGAGCTCTGAAGTTTGGAGGGTTCAAGACCTCTCTCCATCCTCAGGGCAGTGGGATACCTGCTCAGTTTCTCAAGTGTACTTTGGAAGAGTAACCCTGGATAGTGTGATGGGTCCACAGCTTACCGTATTTTTCGGACCATAAGACGCTCTGGACCATAAGACGCACCAGTTTTTAGAGAAGGGAAATGAAGAAAAAAAAGATTCTGAAACAAATAGTGTCCTAAAATATTTTATGTGCATTAAAACCCAACATCACAGTCATAAACACATATAATCAACCCTGTAAAGTAAACAGCAGCATTTAGAACCATTTTAGAGCCGGGCAAGCACACAGAGACCACACAGAGCCGGGCAAGTAAAAAAACTTTTTTTTTAAAGTATATGTGTAGGCTATATTTGGACCATAAGACGCAGGGACTTTTTCCCCCCACTTCTGGGGGGAAAAAAGTGCGTCATATGGTCCGAAAAATACGGTAAGTTCTGACTGCTGGTCTATAGTAAGTGTCCTGAGTCACTTGTTCAGTCTCTCCAGGCACAGGTTTATTAATCTGGAGAAAATGCTCCTTGAGATCTAGTTCTGTTCCAATAAATACAACCCCTGTTATCATCTGAGCAGGTTTACTAAGCTGTGCACAGTGACAGAGACCTTTCCATATCCATGTCCCTCTGACCCCTTTCCTGGTGTGCTTCCTTCCCTCCTAGAATATCTATGACCTTCATACTCCTTGTTTTTCTTGGGGTTTCAATTCCAGGATCAAAATATATAGCTATCCTCTCTCAGACACCTGTCCTTTTATAGTTTTTATAAGAAGTAACTAGTTCTATGATCAACTAATCCATGTTAGGATGTTAATAATTGATAACAAAATAGAATTTATAACGTCAGATAAAATAATTCATTTTTAAAAATAGATGCATTCAAAAATAGATCAACTGAATAAACTTCTTATGGATTCCAGATAAAACAGGTGAGTAAGAAAATGCTATGTGCCAGGCACAATCAATGATATTCAAAATAAAGAAGTAAAGGAAAGAAAGGGAGAGATTCTTTTCTATATTTGAGCAACTAACAGGCCATAAAGGGAGATGTTACATAAAATATATATGCAATGAACTTTTCTATAATTATGTTATATACAAAATGTTATGCAAAGATAGAAAAAAGAAGGCATTAAAAGGGATATTTACTGTATATATATTTCTCTTTTTAGTTGTGTTGTTACAAATAAAATATTTGTTGTGATACAATATATAATTCTGTATCATAAAATGATATGGGAGGTATATGGAAAGACAATAATTACTCCTTACAATGTTTCCATGACCACCTGGTATGGAGTGACTTCTAGGATACACTGTTGGAGAGATATAGATGCAGGATATACGGCTAAGTAAAAATACAAAGAACAAAAAAAGTGCATAAACTTAGTTACTTTGGGTAAGAAAAAAGTAAAATAAGATTCAAAAGTAGGCATCTTCATATGTTTTACAAAAAGAATCATAGAAAAAATAAACCATTGACTAATATTAATGATTGCATGTAAATGGAGGATGAAATAGGGTGGGAGGCATCAGGATGTAACTGAGACTTATCTGAATATGTCTCTTTTTATATTCATTACCATGTTACTTAAAAAGAACATGAATTAAAAAGGATGAAACAGCTGAAACCGGTTTGGCTCAGCGGTAGAGCATTGGTCTGCGGACTGAAAGGTCCCAGGTTCGATTCCGGTCAGGGGCATGTACCTTGGTTGCAGGCACATCCCCAGTAGGGGGTGTGCAAGAGGCAGCTGGTCGATGTTTCTCTCTCATCGACGTTTCTAGCTCTCTATCTCTCTCCTTTCCTCTCTGTAAGAAAAATCAATAAAATATATTTAAAAAAAAAAAAAAAAAAGGATGAAACAAAAGCCTGGCCAGTATGGCTCAGTGGTTCGGCATGAACCCATGAACCAGAAAATCACAGTTTGATTCCAGGTCAGCTCACATGCCAGGGTTGCAGGCTTGATTTCCAATAGGAGGTGAGAAGGAGGCAGCCAATCAATGATTCTCATCATTGATAGATGTTTCTCTTTCTCTCTTCATCTCTCTAAAATCAATAAAAACTTATTTTAAAAATAAAGGAATGAAAAAGCAAACCATAAAACTAAATGAATTTGGAAAATTTTCTCTAATTGCAATAAAATAGATAGCACATGACACAAATAAAGTAATTTTGCAACACAGTAGTTCAACCATACACTTGAGTGAGATATAATGGGTACAAACAAACAAACAACAAACATAAAACATGCAAAGAAATCTTGAGAGCTACTTAGCAAGTTTATAGTCATTAGTGTTATTACTGTTATAATTCTCAAGTTATATAGTGTGTACTGTAAGATAGAGGAAATGTGTAAATATTTAGAAGCTGTTGGAAGTCAAGGTTTTCATGGTGTGAGGACGGAAGTCAAAGAATGAGAGAAGACATGGTAGTCAGAACAATGGTCCCCATGATGTCCATACTCTAGTCCTTGGAACCTGTGAATATCCTACCTTATGTGGCAAAGGAGACTCTGCAGAGTGAGTAAGAGTATTGAGGTCTGGATGGAGACATTACTTTGGACTATATGGGGGGCTCAATCTAATCATCCGAGTCCTTACATGGTGAGAAGCCTTGAAGGCTTGATCAGAGAGGGAGATGGTCCATGGAAGAGTGATCAGGTTGATGCAGTGACACTGGCTCTGGTGGTGGAAGAAGAGGTCAGGAGCCAAAGAATATGGGAGGCCTTCAGAAGCTGGAAGACACAAGAAAATGGATTTCCCCAATGGTCTCCAGAAAGGAACACACCCTTCTGACACCTGGGTTTTACCTCAAGGAAGACCTGAGCTAAAGTGACCTACAGAACTATAAGGTAATAAATTTGTGCTTTTCTAAGCCAGTTTGTGGTAATTCATTATGGTAGCTCTAGAACACTAAGGGAGAAGATGGCATTGATGATGATGCTATGATGATGACTCTTCTCATTTAAATTGGAGGGATCTGTAAGAAATTATTATTTAGAATTATACATGTGTGAATGTATGTGTGCACACATGTGCACATGTGTGTAGAACATCTAGAATGCAGGTACTGGTTTACGAAAATATTTTCCACTAAAAATGACTGTGGCTCCTTGAGAACATGTCTATTTCAGGCTGTGGGCAGAAAACATACAAAGTGAGCCTAGGACATCTTGCACCAGAAAACAGGGAAAGAATTCAAAGGGTGGTTTGGAGAAACTCACTCTGATTCTATTTAAATATCAAACATAATAACAATAGTAAATGATTTTCCACATTGAGTTAAAGACTATAAGTTGATAATGATACTTACACATAAACAAATAAATACAAAGGAAAAATAAAAAGCTCTCTTATTAAAGAATGCCAGCTAATTAATGTAGAAGAAAATGATAAAATTAGATCACCATACACCAATATAGTGATTCAATCAAGTATTTTCAATGGTTGCTACAACTATTAGGTTAAAGATTATTATGAAAAAAAATATTCATGAAGCCTTAAATTGCCACTGTTTAGGCTACTTATTAATTATAAATGAAACATAATGTGGTGGTAACCACATTAATCAAATGATTCATCTTAGCCTTGCTATGAAAAAGACTATTCGGTATCAAGTGTCTCTCAACATAATGAAATGTACCTAACCTCACCTACACTTGCCAAAATTTTGAACCTGAATCAAATTATGAGGAAGCTATTTGAAAAATCTGGAATGTAGGACATTTTATGAAGAAACCGACTTGGGCTTTTGATAAACCTACATATTATGAAAAGCTGAAAAGGTGGTAGGCATGTTCGGGATCAACAGTCCTTCAGTTTTCATATACCTCAGAGTCACTGGGAGTGCCTGTTGCAACACAGATTGCAACATGGTCTGCCTCCAGACTTTTTCATTGGGGCAGGGCTCTGGAATGTTCACATCTGACAAGTTCCCTAGTAATCCCAATGCTGGTGGTTAGGGTCACCCTTGAGAACTACTGGACTAGTATGCCAACTTTAATTGGATACTAGATTAAAACAACAAGACAATAGGCAGTTGTAGAAAATTTAACTGAGGATTATATATTAGGTAACTAGAGGCCCAGTGCACTAATTCATGCAGCTTGAAAGGAATTGTGGTGTGTGTGAGGCTGTAGTGGGCACAGGGGTGAGTCTCGGCCCATCCTCTGAGCCCTTGCCTGGCCCCTCCTGCCATGGCCCCCAGTCCACTGTCTGCAAGCAGCACCACTCCTGCTGCCACTGCTCCCATGCACTGACTGTGCTGGCCCCACTCACACCCACTAATGATGCAGAGCCTTTGGGACCAGTGGCAGCAGCAGGTGTGAGAGGGGCCAGCGCCATCAGCGGGTGCAAGTGGGCGGCTGCTGGCCTGATCACCCCTAAGGAACAGGGGGAGGTAGAGAATCCCTGTGGGGCAATTGGGGCTGACAGCCACCTAGTGCACCCACTGATGGCAGTGAGCAATTGGGACTGGCAATGGATGCAAGCACTTGTGGGACCTTGGCATGCAGGAGCAAAGAATTTTCAGTAACCACCAGAAACTCACCCTGATGAAAGCAACTGGAGCCCCCATTCACCTGCTCCATCATCCCACCATGGCTGATGCCCCCCAGGTTCCGCACTTTGCCACCTGATGCTGACACTTGCCATGTTCCACACATGCCCCCCTGGTGATCATTGTACATCATAGCAACTGGTTGTTCGGTGGTTCTGCTACTCAGTCTATTTGCATATTAGCCTTTTATTATAAGTTTCTTACCATTTTTGTTGCTTTGTAAGAAAGGGTTCTTGGGAGATGCATGCTGAAGTATTTAGAAATGGAGTGTGATGACATTTGTAATTTACTTAAATGTCTTATGAAAACATGTATATATAATCAGACTCATAGACATACACATATAGAGTAAATGTAATATATTGACAATAACATTAAGTAAAATATACATATATGTGTGTGTGTGTGTGTGTATATATATATATATATATATATATATATATATATATATATTAATATTTTCAATATGCCATTATTTTTACTTGTCTGTAGGTTTGAAATTTTTCACAGTAATGACTTCAGAAGAAAAGGCTTGTTATCTTGGAATATTGCAATTGTAACTGTAGCTTAGTAACCCCAGGATTAACTTTCAAATCTGTGTTTACTTTCTTTACCTCCCTCTTCCATTCAATGCCCTATTTAAGCATATTAAATGAGCACTGACTGACAGCCTTTCAGGCCTATGTGTTTTCACAAACAGCACTCTGTTGTTCAAAACAAAATAATTATGAGTCCCTCCCACTCCAAATCCTATCACTCTGTGTTTTCCTCCTAGACACACGTGCACACACACACACACACACACACACTCACAGATTCCACATATATAATCAATCTTTTCTCTTTTTTTATTGCTTTCAGAGAGGAAGGGAGAGGGAGAGAGATAGAAACATCAAAGATGAGAATCATTGATCAGCTGCTTCTTGCATACCCCACAACAGAGCATGTGCCCTAACTGGGAATCGAACCAGGACTCCTGGGTCATAAGTCAATGTTCAACCACTGAGCCATGCTAGCCAGGCTCTATCCTTCTTTCATTCTCCCCTTAAAACATATCTGATTGGTAACAGTATATGTTTAATCAGTTATGGAGTCATACCTAGTTCTATTACACAACTATTTACTGTATTCCTACTATGTGCCAGTCAGTGTTCTCATAGATGGAGATATAGCAGTAGATAACATCTCAGCTCATGGACACCACAATATAATGGTGGAAGACAGGCAATCAGCAGGTAGACAGAATTTATAGTAAATATCTGTAATAAGGTATTTTTAACTGAAAAACCTATATAATAAAAGGGTAATATGCAAATTGACCAAACGGTGTAAGGACCAGTCACTATGATGTGCACTGACCAGCAGGGGGCAGATGCTCAATACAGGAGCTGACCCCAGCCTTCAGGCTCCAGGCAAATCAAGGCAGGTGCCAGTAGGGGCGTCCTGATCACCCACCAGTCATCCCACAGATTAGCCCTGATCACCAGCCAGACCTAGGAACCTTACCTGTACACAAATTTCATCCACTGGGCCTCTAGTGATTAAATAAGATTTGCATATAAAGAGCTCAATAGTGGCTAACCTGTAGTGAGCACTCAATTCTTATTATTATTCTTTATAAAAATTACATTTGCATACTGTTAGCTTCTTTACAAAGAATTTCACAATAATATAATCACATTATCCTCACAACAATCCTAAAAATCAGTGAAAATGTCATTATGACTATTTTAAAGGGGAGAGAGAAAAAGTACAAGGAATACTAGAGGCTTGGAATGGCAAATAGGATTCCACTGGTGTACAAACAAAGCTTATGATAATGTGTGCATGTGATGCAATACTGGAGTTTTCTGAGGCTTCTTTGGTGCCACTCGAGGACTAGATTCTGTTAAAGTCAATGGCAGAGTTGAAATTAAAATACATGGACATACTATGCTATTGAGCATGGTGATATGTAATCAAAAGTTGCAACACATAAGGAATGTTGGAAAGTGACTCTTTGTTAAAAAATCAAAACAAGACAGAGAAGCAGCGATCAGACTGTCAGGCCTCAGAGGGAAGATAGGGAAGGGTAGGGGCAAAAGGGAGATGTCAACCAAAGAACTGTGTGCATGCATATAAGCCTAACCAGAGGACATGGACAACAGGGGGTGGGCATACATGGGAAGGGGTTTGGGATGGGAATGGGGGGATGAGGACAATTATGTGACACCATAATCAATAAAGAAATTAAAAAAAAACCTTAAAAAATAAAATAAAATGTAAAACAAAACAAATCATTGCTTTTCTTGGAGAAATAACCTTCTGGCCTTGGCTTTTCTTCCTTCCTGATAATTTGAACATGGAAATAAGGACTGCTGCTGTAGGACTTATGACATCAATCCTGGTGACAGGAACTACTTTGTTGAAAAGTAGGACAAAAATAAAAAGAAGCCTGGCTTCCTGATGATGTCATACCAGCTAAGGACAATGGTTCATGTTATACAGGGGTATCTTATTAAAGTCACTGCTCTTAGGAGTGTTGGTTAGCTGCAACTAAGCACAATTCCTAACTCATTCAAATCCTTTTTCTTACTAGCATTATTATTTCTTCTAGAATTATTTTCATAAAGATCATATTGTTTTTTGGGGATATTTTAAATATTTTTAAATTATATCTATGTGCTCATTGTAGAAAAAGATAAAGTACAAAGAAAAGTAAATAAAAATCACATATAACTTCACTGTCCAGAGCTAACTACAGTTAACATTTTTATTTTTATTTTTAAGACTTTTTTCTTTCCAAATGTCATAATATGAGTTCATATATATCCTTCTTCATTTTTATTGCATAAATATTTGCCTATCAGATTAAATATTATTTTAAACATCACTTGAATGCCTCATAACATTGCATTCTGTGGATGTGCCCTAATTCACTTAGTATTCCTATCTAGTTGGATACTGTTTTCTGTGTTTTGATGTTACTAACATTACTACAGTGAACATTTTAATGCATAAAGTTGCTTTGTTTATACATTTCAGATTCTTTCTTTTGGACAGATTACTAAGCATAGCATTATTAGGTCAACGAATCTAAATATTTTATAGCCTCATGCACACAGTCAAGATGCTTTGTGAAAACATGTCACCATAGACCCAATCCACTCAACAGTACCAAGTATGGTTATTTGATCATCTTATCTAGCTTAATAAATGGGAAAATTATCTCCCAGGGGTGTTTTACTTATCAAGTGTCTGATTTTGATTGCTCATGTCCAAGATCACTTGTGTTTCCTTTGGCATCTTTGTATCTCAAACATCTACCACATGTCCTGGGTCACAGGACATACTCAATTTGGCTTTACCAGAAATATGTGGTGGTGATTCTTAGTAATAGTGCACCTGAGATGGCCTAAGGAAAATTGAATTACTAATGATTATATTATATTCCATGGAGTTTTAGTGTTTGGCTACTTACTGGTGATCTCTGATTTATTAATAATGATAGTTAACACTGAGCCTTTTCTATTTATTACACACTATTCTAAAAATATCAAGTGCATTGTCTCATTCAACCTTTACCAATTGCCGCAGTCTCCCCATTTTAGGATTTGGAAGCTGAGGCAAAGAGATGTTACTTTGATGGAACAAAGACTCTTGAACCCATGCAGTGTGACTCTTGAATGAGTTTTTACTCAGTGTCTCTAATGAGCTTGTGCAGTATTTTGGGGAATACCAAGAAGTGGAAAAAAACCATGGCCCTGCCCTCCCAAAGATTAGTGTGGTCATATAGTGAAATAAAACATAGTAAATGTGGACAAAAATAGTGATAGTAATAACCAATGTTTACTGAGAGCCAGATACTGTTCTAAGCACTTAATCCTCTAAAAACACTCCTGTTGTAGATATTATTGGTTTAATTTTCTGGAAAAGGAAACTGAAGCAGACATGTTATGCAATGTGTCTGCACTTCTACTGGTAGCAACTGATAGAGCTAGGATAAAATTCTAAACAGATTCCAGAGCCCATCATCTTAGTCACTTTATATAGAAACTAGAGGCCCAGTACACCCAATTGTCCCCCCCTGCTGGCCTGGTCGCCCCCAACTGAACCTCCCCCCTACTGGCCTGATCGCCCCACGCAGCCTGCTGTTCAGTTGTTTGGTTGTCCCTCACTAACCCCCTGCCAGCTCTGTCACTCCACGTAGCCTGATGTTCAGTCGTCCGTCTGGTTGTTTTGGTTGTGACGGCCCCTGGTTTTTGTTTGTTTGTTTGTTTTTGTTTTGTTTTTTATATAGTAGGATAGATTTCCATGGTTGAATACAAAAGGATAGAAAATGGCATTTGGCAGTACCTACTCAACTGTGAAAGAGATAAAGTGTTAAATGAACTTACCATGAGCTGGAATGTTTAAGAGTGGCCCTACCACCCTTTGCTAAGAAATAAAAATGGCAGATAGAAACATGGCATTAGAGAAGAGGTTTAGAGTGGATTCAGGCAAGTGCAATTTCTAATCCCCGCTCTACCATTTCCTAGTGTAATGAGAATAAACTTTTCTGTAACAACGTGGTAAAGATAAAGTGCTGTACATATGGCATCTAACAAAATTTCAAGTCTTTTTATAAGACCAGGAACTCCAAGATACTTGACTTTGCAACCTCCCAGTGACATGGTCTGGACAATGAGAAATAGACATAGGCAGACATCTTTAGAAAGTTTTCCAACCACAAACATTTTTTTAAAAATTAAAAGAGCGAATGCTTCGCAAAGAAAAAAACTGTCCCTCTTCACCCTTGCCCAGATTGCTGAAAAGATGTGATGCACAGTAGCTGCAATTTTGAGAACATGAAGATGAAATTCATGTGATAAGGAGAATGGAACAAAAAGACAGAAAGAGCCTAGGTATTTATTGGCCTGCTCCTTTAGCCACTGTAACAGGTCTGGATTGCCTACCTCCATACTTACTTTGAAGTGAGAAAAATAAACACACTTAGGTCACAATATTTTAGAATTCTGTTGATTGCAGCTGAACACGTGTTTTTTCTGTTACACTTTCTCCAGCTTTTGCAGAGCCCCTGTGTCTCCTCAGAACCTGGGAGACAAATACCTGGGGGCCAGTATCCATCACCAAACAGCCAAGAACTACTTTTGAGGAGTCAATGGTTCCATGTTCCTCGTAGGTGAATCTCAGGACGTCGGATTTAAGTGAGAAAGTATGAATCTAATCCTCTTCCCACTAGTAGTCAGTTAAGGAGAGCTGACTGCTTATGGACTAGGATAAGAATTGGGGTCACTTCATGAAATTTTAACCACCAAGGACCACAGGAGGCACTAGAATAGTGCTTCTCAACCTTTCTAATGCCACGACCCTTTAATACAGTTCCTCATGTTGTGGTGACCCCCCAACCATAGAATTACATTCATTGGTACTTCATAATTATAATTTTGCTACTGTTATGAATAATAATGTAAATATCTATGTTTTCCGATGGTCTTAGGAGGCTCTACAGCAGCAGTTCTCAACCTGTGGGTCTCAACTCACATGTTGAGAACCGCTAGCAGGGTCTCAACGAAAATAATTTTATGGTTGGGGGTCACCACAACATGAGGAACTGTATTAAAGGGTCGCGGCATTAGAAAGGTTGAGAACCACTGCACTAGAACATGAGGGAGTATTACACAGGGAAAAGGGAGACAAACCAGCCATGATTCAAATTCTAGAATGGCTACATACTAACAGTGACTGCGACTTAAACTCTATAGACCTCCATGTTTGCCTCTGGGAATAATAACTCTTGCTGTCTAGTGTTAAAACTAAGACCACATGCAGTAGTATCTATAAAACAACTATCACAGTGCCTAGAAATCATCATAGGTGACCCCTCCCCCAAATGGCTGTAATTATGATTATTAAAGGCAATGAGAAACAATAGTCTGAAATTCACTTAACTGTAGTTTATAAGAATCTCTGTGGGCCAGGCCTTGAGATTCTAGGAAGGCAATCATATTTCTGCCTCCTCACCTCCTGCCCACCTGTCCCCCACAAGGTAGAGACAAAAATAAATCAATCATGTGCCAGAAAGAGAAGAATTAGGAAGACAATAAAGAAGGGTTCAGAGACTGCAGTGGGTGTGGGCCTGAGAAGCCGTGGGTTGGTGTCATCAGAGTTCAAAGTGAGTGATGCTTTGGGCTTCAGAATAGAAATGTCTTCCCGTTTTGCTCTGGGACAACAAGGGGCCAAAGAATCCATTAGTTTGGTTGGCTAACCTGATGCCACAGAATGCTGATTTCTTCTGATTCTTAGGCCCCATTAGAACACAAGTTCTTGTCATTTATTGCAGCGTTTTTCAACCGCTGTTCCACGGCACACTAGTGTGCCGCGAGATGTTGCCTGGTGTGCTGTAGGTGCAGACAAGACAAGAATTTTATAATTTTTCACTATTTTGTTTACTTAATATTTCATAATAAAGTAATTATAAAATACTTTCTTTGTGTTTATTTGATTCCTATTCAAGAGAATTACTTTATATATAGTCAATATAGGCACAGAGTTAAATTTTTTAACATTTTCTAATGGTGGTGTGCCTCGTGATTTTTTTCATGAAACAAGTGTGCCTTTGCCCAAAAAAGGTTGAAAAACACTGATTTATTGTACAAGAAGATGCTATTTGTAGATATTTTAATTGCCCTCACTTCCTTATCCTGCCATCTACCTCGACATCTATCAAACTGTTTTCTTCAAGGCTCTGCCATTAAACTTGAGGACTTTTAGGAGCCCTCAGACCCTGCAGAGGACCTGAGACAATTGGTTGCCAAAGGACCTTAAAACGTGCTCTCCGCTGCTTAAATCATTTCTAATTATTTGGATAAAGTGTGTGCCATTTTCCAACATCCTATACTCCACCAGGTTAAGATAATTTGTGCTTTATTTTGGAAGGAAAAAAAAAAGAAAGAAAATGCCAAGCTGAACAGTATATATTTGCCTTTGTCGTTCCGACAATATTTATCCAGCCTGTTTCTGTCCGGCAGCGAGATGACACCGCTAACTGGCAAAGTCCGTTCTCATTTAGCCTCCCTGGTCCTACCAGCCTCGCAGCAGCACTACAAAACACTGACTTGAAAAGTAATTAAGATATAAGGATTCCAAAAGAGAACACATGGTCATTTAAAGTCATTGGACAGCGTTCCAAAGGAAAGATCTATGGCATACAAGGGCCGAGAGCCATCACGCTGCTTCCCCCCCACCCCTTCTCACATTAAGAAGAAAGACTAATTATATGACTCTCCCGCAAATATGACCTGGTAAAGCATTTTTCAAGCAAAAGCCTGCAGGAGCGGGGTATCAGGCAGATCCGGGCACTTGTTTGCCCTAATAACCATTAAAATTGTTCCTAGTAAACCGTTTTACAGCAGCATTAGGAATAGCAAAGGTTACGTGCTCCTTAATGAATCGCTGCAGAACGTGAGTGCTCCCTCACGTCTCCAAACGACTCTTTATTCTCGTTTTTTTGTCTCCGACCAGCTCCCCCCCCACCCCCTGAACATTTCATTTCCAATGACACGTCAGCCGTCTTTCAGCAACCTCAAAGGAAAGTTGAATGCGGGGCTCACAAAGTTAAGCTGACATTTGCTCCCTTCCAATAAAAAATATTTAGTCCATTAAACATAAATAGCTGTCATTATGATACATGGACTGAGTGCAAACCTCCCGGTTCCCTCTGATGTTTATTACATCCAAACAACTGCAGTGCCTGCATGTTTTCAACTTTAGTGTATTGATTAAACTTTTAAATGGCTGCCATATAACCCAGGGACAGCGGGAAGATTAATTTGCGTCAATGTTCATCTGTAATTCATTAGCCATTTATTCTTTACAACCACATGGGCTATCAAGGAAATGCAGGCCATTTTTCACTCGGCGCAGGCTGAGAACAGATTCTGAAATTTGTGCTGCATACAAATAAGTTCCCTGGGCCCGGCCAGTGAAACTGCTTGGCTTTTCAAAAGTTGAAGTTGGGAAAGGAACATGAACACCCAGAAACCGGGGGAAAATACACATCCTCGGGCGCTCAGGGTTTCACGGACATTGGCCAGTGTCTTTTCATCCGTGGCTTCTGGTTTCTTATTTCAGTCGGATGAAAAGGACAAAACTGGTGTCTGGGCAAAGGCCATCAATTAAACTGGTTGTCTTTTCCCGTCCTCCCTTTCCACCCTCTTTCTGATCTCTTGGGAAAAGCTGTCTCAGGCAGAAACCCCTGTGATGGAGTAGGAAAGAAGGATTCAGAGTGGTCCTCTGAGGGATGGGCACTGGAACCAGCTCCCCCTGCCTCTCCCCCTGCCCTGAGCTGGGAAGGTGCCCAGCTGAATCGCGGCGTGTTTCCTGAGGGAAGAGGGAAGCCATCTGGCTTCTCCACGTGCCCTTCTGACCCCCTTGGCAGGACCCAAAATGCATATTAAGGGTCTCAACAGAGCGAGTGCCCTGGTGAAAGGCCCCTTCGACACACAAGGCGCTTGTTGCAGGGAAGGAAGGAGGAGGCCCCGGTGCTCAGGCCGGGGCTGGAAGAGAAAGCACACCAGGGAAATGTCTCTTCATAACATGAATAATTAAGCAGGAGAGCTAAGCACTCGGGCCTCACTGTGGCTAATAACTGCAATAGTGAGCAGCAAAATAATAATAATAATAATAATAATAATAATAATAATAATAATAAATAAATAAATAAATGGTCAGGACATCTGGGGAAGATCGCTGGCAGGTCCCCATTTGCAGGACCCGTGAAAACCAACCTGCAGATGCTCAAGGCCACAGCTCTTTCCCCTGGTCTGCAGTGCCCACACAATTCAAAGCGCCAGGCACCCTGGTAACCTTTGGTAACTAAGTCCATGAAAGAGCCCGTTTGGCAAAGCGGCTGTAAATTACTCGTTTATAATGTAACTGCTCAGACTGCTTACAACCAAGAATGAAAGGGAGCGCTCCACAAAGGCCCCCATCTGGAGTCCCCTCTTCCTAGCCCAGGAGTCACTGGCACTAAGAATAGCAGCATGCACCTCCTCTTGAGGCCCTCTGGGGAGACAGATGTGTGTGTGTGTGTGTGTGTGTGTGTGTGTGTGTGTGTGTGTGTGTGTGTGTATGGGGGAGGTGTGTGGTCATCCTGCATCAGAAAAAGGCAGCCAAAGGAGTTTTATTTGGCTTGTGGATGTGACATGAAAGTGTAGAAAGGAATGCACATGAATGGTAGGAAAATGCACTTGGATGGAACCTCACGGACATTAGAGGTAGCCCCCATCCTGATGGAGTCTGTCAATGTCATCTGATTTGTTGTTGTTGTTGTTGTTGTTTTCAGTTATAAGTGCAATGGGCTTTGCACCTCACAGGAGCCTGATAAATATTTGTAAAATGATTGATTAATTCAGCCTAAGCACCCAGTTTCATTCATTCAACCACTCAACAAATATGTATCGACCATCTATCACATCTCCATCTAGGATACAGTAGGAAACAAGGGTAGCTGCAAACTCTTTGCAATAGGGGTCTTCTATCACACTTGACTTTGACTTTCATGTAGAGCCGAGGGACTTTCTAGAATCCCAGGACATCCATTTTAAGGGACTAGGGCCATGTTCTTTGCCTGATCTTTCTAGAGGCAAACCTTGAAAATGATGGTGCATGAAAGGTTATGTTTATGAATCAATTGGAGAATAATTAAAAGTGAATCTAAGTTGTAGAAAATTCAAAATACAGCTTTCGTGACATTCTCAAAGAACTTTGGTTCTAAGGATAAGTACAACCTCTTTAGGCAAGGTTAGGATAAGAGTGTCTTTTTGGAGGTGGGACTCCATAAATCAGCTGCTTACTGAAAGCATCTATCATTATTGACCTTGAGTTTGAGGAAAAGAAAGAAATTGTGTGAAGATTTCAATTAAAAGCAAAGCAAACAAAAAAAAAGACAACTCTTCCTGTTGCACTTTCTTGAGGATATTGTGGAGCATGAAGAATAAATAAAAATCATTGTCTCTGCTCTCATGAAAGGACCTTACAATTTCTTCAGGGGGACAAAGTTAACACATTAAAAATAACTAATACAGCTCCTCTAGCACAAAGATTTCTTTCAATATCCATAGCATTTATGATCTGTTCCACACAGTTTAAACATTTTAGAACTTCTAATTATAAAAGCAATAAAACAAATCCACAGAACATTTGATAAGAGAAGACATATTTGTATAGCTCTAACTCCCTGTTATGAATTGTCTATGTCTCCTTACAATATTTTTAACATGAATACATAGTTGTAACCCTAGTGAATTTAATGTTTTGTGGGCTACTTTAGCATAGTTTTAAGCTTTTCTATGTGGCTTCCTTGCATTTATTATTAGCATTTTAATGGCCAGTCAATGTTCTATAGAGTTAATGTACTGTTATTTACCTCATCTTTGCTTTACTATCCATTTCTTATAACAAAAACCTGCATTAAAAGCTATGTTGTGTTTTCCTCTCAGTGGGAAGCTTGTGCCTTAGAATAGATGTCAAGAGTTGGAATCAAATGGGTAAAAGTTAAGTGAAGAGCATGTTTAGCTCTTCCTACATGTTATAGAGGACTTCCATCTATTTAATGTGGGGGCCTTCTGGGACCCCAGCAGCTTTGATTTCACTGGACATAAACATTTTTTCTATTGATTATTTAAAAGAGTAAATAAAGCATATCAAACAACGTTGCACCTAATTGTCTTTGACCTTAAAAGAAAGATTCCATAAGGAAACAGATTATAAAACATAACAAAGAAGAGGAAAAAAAAAATACCCCTGGCAAAGAACATTCTCAGCAAGGCCTAGAATTTGAAAGGCGCTTGGCCTGAAGCAGGAGTAATGAAAAGACTTGCCTGGCTGAAGTAGATGGGATGCTTGGAGAAATAATGCATGATAAATAACATTGGATAAATTTTTTAAAACATTTGATTATGCCAGAAGGTAACTATTTCCTCTCTACCTTCCCCTTTCCAAAGTAATAGGTGCATTTTTACTTTAAAATCCTACTTCAGCTCTCTAAGTTTATGGAGCAAATGAAATTAAAAATAATATATCAAAAGGATTGGTTTAAGTTTATAGTTTTCAACTTCAGGAAGTGACTCTGCATTTCATCTTAGTTAATACATTTTTTTAAAAGAATCGTTGCGATCATTTTGAAATATAAAAGCATGCATAATGTTTGGAAATTTTAAAGAAACTATCCAATAAAATAGAGGGGGAAAAAGAAGAATTGGAGTGAGTGATGAGACTTATTATTACCTCATAAATAACAATGCTACAAAAAGTAAACAACCTGGAACTTGTAAAAAAAAGAAACTTAAAGAGAGATTAATGGTACAAAATAGAAAAGCAAAGAAGTAGATTTTATATTAAAAAAATTTAGACAATGTTAAAGTTGACATTTTATATCAGTGAGGAAGAGAAGTGCTGTTTATTAAATGTTAAAGGGCAAAATGAATTTGTAATCCCAACCACGTAAATAGACAAATGTAAGAAAAGTGACTATGCAACCAAAACAACAAAAAATGATTGGAGACTCTGCAATCTCTGGGGATGTGCTTAAAGTCAAAAGAAGAAATAATACAGAAAAAGACTGTCAGATGTGGCCATGTGAAAAGTTAAAAGCCTCTGCATGCTAAAAACACCGTAAAAAAGTAAATCCCAAATTACAGACCAAATTTTTTTTTATCATCTCTAATAAGGTTTATTATTTCTAATGTAGTAGATATTTCTTTAAAAAATAAAAATTAACATCTCTACAGGGAAATGGGAAAATAATAACAATTGTTTATAACATAAAAATAGCTAATAAATTTTCAGAGCATGTTCAGTCACACAGACATCAAAGAAATATTTTTAAAACAGGTATTTCATTATTTTTTAAATGGCACTCTCCGGTGCTTGTGATATGTAGTAAAATGAACTCTATCACACTCTGTTGGTGAAAGTTTGAATCGGAAGAGTTCTGTGGGAAGGCTAGATGACAATGTGTATCAAGCACGTTAAAGAAGTATAAAACAGCCCTGACTGGTATGCTTAGTGGTTAAAGTGTTGGCCTATGGGTGCTGACCACAAAGAGTCATGGATTTGATTCCCAGTCAAGGGCCCATACCTGGGTTGTAGGTTTGAGCCCCAGCCCTGGCCCAGGAACATGCGGGTGGCAATGTTTCTCTCTCCCTCCCCTCTTTCCCTTCCACTCTCTCTAAAGATCAATAGGAAAAATATTCTTGGATGAGGATTAACAACAATAACAGAAAAGGGGGGAAAAATTATAAAACAACCCAAACCAATACAAAAAGTTTCTTTTTCTCCTCTAACTTCAAACTCATATGAATGGTAGTTGCCTATAAAAGGTAGTCTGAGCCAAAACCAGTTTGACTCAGTGGATAGAGCGTCAGCCTGCAGACCAAAAGGTCCCAGGTTCAATTCTGGTCAAGGGCATGTAGTTGTGGGCACATCCCCAGTAGGAGGTATGCAGGAGGCAGCTGATCAATGTTTTTCTCTCATCAGTGTTTCTAGCTCTCTATCTCTCTTCCTCTCTGTAAAGAATCAATAAAATATATATTGAAAAAAAAGATAGTCTGAGTTGGGAGGACAATATACTTTTCACTGAATAGCCTTTTGATTTTAAAAGAAATGCTTCAGCCAGGTCTGGTTTGGCTCAATGGATAGAGCGCCGGCTTGGGGACTGAAGGGTCCAGGGTTCGATTCCGGTCAAGGGCATGTACCTTGGTTGCAGGCATATCCCCAGTAAGGGGTGTGCAAGAGGCAGCTGATCGATGACTCTCTCTCATTGATGTTTCTAACTCTCTATCTCTCTCCCTTCCTCTCTGTACAAAATCAATAAAATATATTTAAAAAAAGAAAAGAAAAATGCTTCAACCTCTGATCATTAAGAATAAAATATGCCATGATCAGTTTTCATTATATGATCCATGCCACTACATATATTTATATTAAATATCCTATCTAATAAAAGAGTAATATGCACATTGACCATCACTCCAACACACATGATGGCTACCCCCATGTGGTCAAAGATCCTGCCCCCATGTGGACACAAGATAGCCAGCAAGGGAGGGCATTAGGAGGGACCAAGCTTGCAAGGGAGGGCAGTTGGAGGTGATCAAGCCTACAGGTGAGGGCAGTTAGGGGTGACAAGGCTAACAGAGGATGGAAGTTGGATGCGACCAGGCCTTCAGGGAAGGGCACTTGGGGGAGGAGGGGACCCAGGCCTGCAGGGGAGAGAAGTGAGGGGCAAATAGGCTGGCAGGGGAGTGGTTAGGGGGTTATCAGGCTGGCAGGCAGAAGCAGTTAGGGATAATTAGGAAGGCAGGCAGGCGAGCAGTTGAGAGCCAGCAGACATGGATTGTGAGAGGGATGTCCGACTGCCATCGAAGTGTCCCCGATTGAAGAGGGTGTGGCTGGATTGAGGTACATTCGTCCCCATCCCCTGTGCACGAATTTTGTGCACCGGCCTCTAGTATAACATATATTTGTGTATCTTAAATACATAAATAGATATTTATATATCAATATATTAAATATTTTTTATATTAAATATATATTTTTGTTCTCATTCAGCTCTAGAAATTTTTAATTTCAATTACTTTTGTCAGCCATGAGTTATAACTATTTAAAAAATCCAAACACACGTTTTACTAGTTAACTTGTTATTATTAATTTCTAAATGTAAATTATATTGTGATCAGATAACATGTGGTCAATATCTAGTTTATGAAATTTGTTAAAATCTGTTTTAGCTTCCAATTTATATTCCATCAATATAAACTGTGGTCAATATTTTAAAGTATTCCCTATACTTTAGAAGAATGAGTGTTCTTTGATTATGCACAATTCTATACATTTTCATTAAAATCAGATTAATTCTATTAATTTTCTATATCTTTACTAATTTTGCCTATTATGACCTATCACAAATTGAGAAAAATGTTTTGAAATCTTTGACTATTATGTATATTTTTCTACTGCTTTCCTATGATATAAATACTTCCTTTTATATATTATTAGGCTATGATAGCTCATGAATTCTAAGATACACACCATTTTTCACATTTAACATGAGTTTTACATCATTTCAAACACTTTTCCTAGGATTATTTATACCCACCCACCCTGTCCCCCAGGCACATGCTTTAGAAGTTCTTTTAACTTAATATTTGGATAGCAAATTCTTCACACTTTGACCATATCAATATTTCTTTATTGTGCACTCATTTTTTAAAGATAGTTTAACTTCTAACACAATTATAGGCTAGTATTTATTTTCTATTAGTATTCTCAAAATATAATTACAGTGCTTCTTAGCTTCCATTTTAATGATGAGAAGTTTGCCTTCTGCTTCACCCTAATTTTCATTTCTTGTAGGGAATTTTTGTTTTCTCTCTAGCTCTTTATAAAATCTTCTCTTTGTCTTTGGTACTCTGCTGCTTTAATACTTTTGTGTAGGCACAGCATTTAAAAATTTATTCTGCTTGCTATTCCATTTATATCTTATATGCTTACACATCTTTCATCATTTTGAAGAATTCTGGGCTATCATTACTTCAAGTATTGCCTCTCCTGTCTTTTCACTATTCTCTTTTTCTGAAACTTTGATTTGCTGAATGGAAAAAGACCTCATTCTAGCCTCTGTGCCACTAAACTCTCACAGACCTTCCATCTGTGTTATAGTCTGCATATGTTCTTTATATATACTCATTAATTTATTAATAATTCTAGTCAATGATTGAAGCTATTCTTACCAGAGACTTAGAAAATTATACTGAAAGATTATAAAAAATTGTTATACTGAAAATTTTATTTAGTTTTCAATTCAACTGAGTTTTCTTCATAGCTTTTTATTGCTTTCTCTGTTTTATTTCATCTTTTTTTCTTTAATCATTTCATACAAACTTATTTTATATCCACATTATTATAATACTAATATCTAATGTCCTTAAGAGTTTACCTTGTTGCTTTTATTAACTCTTACTCTTACTCTTCAGTAAGATTTCCTTGATTGATAATTTCTGGTTGTGTGCTCATATATTTGCTTTTTCTCAACCGAAGTTAAGGATGCTTTCTTCCAGGAAAAAAAAAAATAGTTCTACAGACTTCAGAACACTTAAACTTCAAGGACACAGACATAGCAAGAAATTGTTGGGTTCACATTCTCCATATTGTGGTGAGCACAAGGCTTTTCTTCCATATTCCAGTGTTTGGGTTTGGAATAAATGCCTGCTTCCTTCACTGACTTCAGCTCAACATTTTTCTTAATTTTTTCCTTCTGTGTTGATTTCTCCTACTACTTGCTAACCCAGAAATAAATTTATTGACAAAAATATTTAAAAATAAGCTATATTAAAAAGGATGGGTATTTAAGGTATCTCATCTGCCAAACTAATATGCATTTATTATCTCAAAAATCTAAACACTTATGTTAGTGAAAATGATAGCTCTAAATTCAAGATAAAATTTCCCCCAAAATAATGACATTTAACTAATAAAAGTTTCAAAAAAATTTTTAGTAGATACATTATTTGACTTTTTACTTTATCTTCCAGGTTTTAACTTAAGGATTCAGAGATACTATAAACTTAAATAAAGGTGGCCTATGGAGTTCTGAGAACACCCTTCTAGAGAAAATGTTAATATTATACTAAGTCCCCAATTTAAAAACCAAGGATAAGCATTCCATCACAAGTGAGGTTCCTCATACAACAGGAGCAGGTACAGCACATCACAGCATAGAACTTCTCAGAGCCTGCACGGTGCGTATCCAGTAGCCTGAGATATGTCCACGCAATGTGTTGCAAAGCTCAATTTTCCTGTGCTCCTGCCCTTTCATACTCCAAGATTGCATAATCATTCTAGAAGAATGCATTACAATCATGTATTACAGTTCCATTTAGGAAGTTTTGCAGATATAGGACTCTCCTGGTTCTTGAGCAGGTGGAGGGAGTAGTCAATACTCAACTGTACTTGAACAATAGCTCTATCTCCATAGTTGTAGTTTTCTAGAAAGCCAGTTTCTTCCATATGTGTGCACCAGAATGGCTATTAAAACATTATTGATAATGGTGTAATACAGTATCTGACTCTAATTTTTCTATTTGACCACTGACAGCATGCAGGCCATATTCCTTCACTCTCTATTGTGTCCCATGTCAGGGTAAACTGGTAAGAAACTCCAGGTGCTCCTTCTCTTGGTGCCAATGGAAAAGTTCAAACATTGACCCACGTGTAGAAACCATCTCCCTGGCACCACTGTCAACCACAATAAAAATCAAAGCCATTTGCTCCTTCATTGAAGCCAAATGGACCAGCTTGGCTGCTTGCCCTGCTGTAGCAAAAAGCCTCATGATATGTGTATGTAATGAACATCTTCATACCCTCCTGGTACATGTGTGGTGTCATCAGTCTTGACAATGGAATCCAACTTTGGGAGGGGGTTCCACCCTCTGCTGAGCAACCACACAGCAGGGTGATCTAGCTGATGACCACCATCGCCACCACCATCTGGGGAGCTGCCTTCATTTGTTCTTGGCTTGCTAGCAGGCTCGGCTGCCTGCTGCCTCATGTTCATTTTTGAAGCCTTAGGTTTGGCATGCCCTCTGAGCTGCATTTGCCAAGACCCAGTCAGCCTCCCTTATATATTTAACCAACCTAAGTCACAGTTGGCATTTAGGGACAGGAGTAGAGATTGGGGAGCTCCTTAAAGTAGACTTAGGTCATGTGTCTCAGTCTGGACCTATGTTAGTGCTTCAGAATAAATTTAGTATCTCAATTCCAGTATAAGTTGGGCAGTGTGAACTGAAATGGAGGTCCACAATTTGACCCAGGTAGAAATGAACAATTTACTGAAAAATTAACAATAGACAAGTAAAAAGGGTGTCAACTGACTTTTGTGACTTTAAAACATAGGTTCTGAATTAACTTTTATCTCTACTGGGCTTCATAAATTATAAAACATTTATGGCTTTAGTGATATTGAGCTCAAATAATAGTTGGATCACTATATTTAAAGGTGCTTCATATTCTTGCAGGAGTTATCAAAGTAAAATACCACATACAGGCATCCTTCACCTTACCCACAGAACCACTGACTGCCTTGTGCAAATTCCCTATAGCCTTCACAACCATTGCCTTAACATATCCCATAGTGGACATGAGTTCTCTAACCCAACAAGTAACAAATTGAAATAAAACTAACCCTTTGACACTTACAATCAGCTTGACAAAATGAGAACCCAAGGACCTAAAATGGGATCATCCCATGGTTAAAATAGTTAATACATCTTAATATTGATTAAAACAAGGCCTACCTAAATTAATAACCACTATACAAAACATATTTAGAGGAGATAATGGTTTCTACTACCCTCCCATTTAATTGAGCATTTTTAGTTTTTCTTCTGTTGCTTGTGTTTTTGGTGTCACAACTAAGAAGACTTTACTAACCTAAGGCCATGAGAAACTCCTTATTTTCTTTCAAGAATTTTATAGTTCTAGCCTTTACATTTAGATCTATAATTCGTTTTGAGTAAATTTTTGTGTATAGTGTAAGAAAGACATCAAACTTTATTCTTCTGTATGTAGATATCCTGTGGTCCTGGCACCAGGTTGAAAGACTATGCTTTCCACATTGAAATGTCTTGGCCTCTTATTAAAAATAAATTGACCTTAAGAACAAAGGTTACTTTTTGGACATATTGATCTGCATGCTTACTGTCATGCCAATATACTTTCTTCATTACCGTAGCTTTGTAGTAAGTTTTGAAGTTGGAAAGTGTAAGTCCTCCAGCTTGGTCTTCTTTTTCAAGATCATGTCACCTATTATGAATCACTTGCATTTCCTTATGAGTTTTAATATCAGCTTATCAATTTCTACCAAAAAAAGCCAACTGGAATTTTGATAGAGATTGTGTTTAATATATAGATCAACTTGGGGGATATTGCCATTTATTAATATTAAATCTTACAATCCATGAACATAGGTGTCTCATTTAGCTCTTCTTTATTTTTTAATAATTTTTTTAAGTTTTGGAGTTATATGGTATGTTTTATACTTCTTTTGTTAAATTTATTCTAAGCAATTTATACTTTATATATATATATATATATATATATATATATATATATATATATACACTAAGGTAAATTAAGTTATTTTTTAACTTTATTTTTTGACTTTTCATTGCAAATGTGTAGAAATACAATTGATTTTTTTGTATATTGATCATGTAGCTTGCAATTTTGTTAAGTCATTTATTTAGTTCTAGTGGATTTTCAGTGAATTCCTTGAAATATTCTAATATGTAAGATCATTTGATTCCATCATCTGGCTGCTGACTGTAGACACTACCCTTCACCCTTCTCTTTTGCCCCACGTCTAGGCAACCTAATAAAAAAGCTCTGGTACTCCTCCCTTGTAGGGAAGTCCAAAGTCTGCACATGGGAACCCTTATAGCAGCCTACACCTGACCACAATAGAAGCCAAAGCCACCCCTTCCTCACTAAAGCTAAGTAGACCAGCTTGGTTTTCCTCTGCTCTCCCGAGAAAGTCTCATGATGTAAGAAATAAATGTTTCTGCCCTGGCCGGTTTGGCTCAGGGGATAGAGCGTCGGCCTGTGGACTGAAAGGTCCCAAGTTCGATTCTGGTCAAGGGCATGTACCTTGGTTGCAGGCACATCCCCGGTGGGGGGTGTACAGGAGGCAGCTGGTCAGTGTTTCTCTCTCATCTATGTTTCTGACTCTCTATCCCTCTCCCTTCCTATCTGTAAGAAAACCAATAAAATATATTTTTTAAAAAAGAAAGAAAGGTTTCCAATCTTTCTTGGTGCATGTGTGTCATCAAAATCTTAACATCTGAACCAATTGGGGAAAAGAGAATATTGACCGCACCCTCTGTGGGAAAACCACTAAACATGGCAAATTAGAAGCTAATCAAACATCCTATGACAGAGACAAGGGTAAATACAGCCATAATAAATCACATTTTTTAAATGTATTTAAGATTATTAGAATACGCTCATGATACACTATTGTGAGAAAAAATACAAATATATATGTATACACACACACACACACACACACACACACACACACACACTAGAGGCCCGATGCACTGAGGGGGAGGGCGGGGGACAGGGAGCTCAGCCTCACCTGCACCCTCTTGCAGTCCAGGAGCCTTCAGGAGATGTCCGACTACTGGGTTAGGCCCACTCTTGGGGAGCTGGCCCAACTCCCAGCAGTCAGACATCCTTAGCTCTGCTGTGGAGGCAGGAGAGGTTCCCACCACTGTCACTGCACTCACCAGCCATGAGCCCAGCTTCTTGCTGAGCAATGCTCCCCCTATGGGAGTGCACTGACCATTAGGGGGCAGCTCCTGCATTAAGCATATGCCCCCTGGTGGTCAGTGCACATCATAGTGACCAGTTGTTCCGCTGTCTGGTCAATATAGAAGAAAGGAAAGAAGAAAACATTAAGAAATATTGATAACTGGGTGGTAGATCACAAGTTTATTTTTATTCCTTATAATTTTAAATAGTTTTTAAAGTTTTAATGAAAACATTTATTGTTTATTTATTGTTAATCAGGACAAATAAAAACTAAAAATCTTACTGAAAAGCCATAACTTTAAAAACAAAAGTTGGGCTATATCACTTGACCTGTTGGTAGTATAAAAGGAGATTCCTTAGGTTTATGCTGTGGCATTTCAGTTTTGTTAGTTTAATTAGGCCCTTGGATCTACTTTTATACTTTTCATTATTTTGTTCAACAAAAATAATCATTAAAACAAGTTTCCTGCCGGGACCGGTTTGGCTCAATGGATAGAGCGTCGGCTTGGGGACTAAAGGGTCCCGGGTTCAATTCCGGTCAAGGGCATGTACCTTGGTTGTGGGCATATCCCCAGTAGGGGGTGTGCAAGAGGCAGCTGATTGATGACTCTCTCTCATCGATGTTTCTAGCTCTCTATCTCTCTCCCTTCCTCTCTGTACAAAATCAATAAAATATATTTAAAAAAAATAATAAAATTAAAATAAAAAAAAACAAGTTTCCTTCTCAAAATCATGTGTTTAAACCTTCTATAATAATAAAAGCATAATATGCAAATTGACCAAACAACTGAACAGAGGAATGACTGTCTGGACTACCATGCCAGGTCACTGACAGGTGGGCTGCAGCTGGTGGGCAGGGCCTTCCTCTGAGGGTGCAATCCATCGCCCCAAAGAGGGAGGCCCAGGCTACCTGGCCTGCAGAGCAATCCATCATGGAGCCCCGGTCAGGTGGGCAGGGCCTACCTCTTTGGGGTGATCAATCAGGGAGCCCCACGATTGATGGCCCCAAGGAGGAAGGCCCAAGCTACCTCTCCAGCAGCACTGAGGCGAATGGGTAGGACTCCCTTCTGCAGGGCAATCGATCATGGGGCTTCTGGACTGTGAGAGGGCAAAGGCTGGGCTGAGGGACCCTTCTCCCACCTTCTGAGTGCATAAATTTCATGCACTGGGCCTCTAGTTGTGAAATAAACACATCCAAGTAATAACAACAAAATTCAAAACACTTTGGTTGGTTTTGGTACTTAAAAAGTGCATTTACTTTCCTTAACATCTCCTTATTCCAGGCTCCATGCTTCAGCTGCAAGTCTGAGCCCCCTCTCTCCCCCATCTGCAAATTCTACTCAAGCTTTTCTAATTTGGCTGTCTGATTCCCAAGTCTCCCAGGAATGCTGCTGCCAGAAGTATGCTTGTAAAATGTAGTAAAATATAGATCCCTTCCTATTTTACACCCATAGCAATATTTCAAATTTTGAAAATCATAAAATACTCTTTATAAGATGACTCTTGATTTATTTTCTAATGCTTGCTCACCATGAACTCAATTTTCCAAAAATATCTAATAACCTTCCGGTCCCACACTTTCTCATTCCTGTGCTCCAGGATCCCTTTTCTGCTTTGCATTCTCCTCCTTTTCTTCAGATCAAGTGTTTTTCCTACTACCTTTCCAGATTCCTCTCCATCTAAGCAGATTCTTCATTTGCCTCCTATGTGTCCTTATTGCATTTAAAAAACCTTTATGGTAGTGCTGAGAACACTGCAATGAAGTAACTAGTGTGGTGAAATAATACTTTTGAAATGTTTCCTTGGACCACCTGGTCAATGGTCTTCAATGCTGTCTTCCTCTATCCCTGTGGTTTTAACTCTGTTTTCAGAATCCCATAAATCTCTGTGATGTGTCATTGAGCATTGCTGGCAGCAAAGCAGGTGGAGCTAGATGCCCCCATTCCCAATTCATCAAGAATAGTCCCATTTTTATCTACTTTACAATGTGGTCTTCAAAGGAGTCCATTGGAAGAGAGAGCCCAATAGGTATTAAAAACATGAACTCCACAATTTAACCTGAAAAAGACTGGGCAGATACAGAGTGTGGGCTATGAAAGGGCAGATGCAGTAGGAGCATGGGCCAGGGACTTCCTCACAGATAGGACAGAGGCTGAAGCTCTGGCCAGGTTGATAATCACCTCTGGTCACAGGCTTTGCAAGTCCTGACTCAACAGTGATCCTGAGCCATCCATTTGTACAACAGAATTTTAGAGCTAGAAGTAATCACAAAATTATCTAATCCATCTTCCTCACTGTACAAGTGAAGAATGTATCCCCAGAGAAATTAAGTGGCTTGTTCAGGTTATCTACAGCTTTATGGAAGTCCTAGGTTAGAATTTGGTGTTTCCGGACCCATATGTGCTCTTTCTGCTACACTTAGTCTAAGTGTAAGGTTCCCCTGCTCTGAGATTATCTGGAAACAGCAGTGCCAACAAAAGGATTCCAGTCATCATCACTCATTTTCCTTCTCCCTCATAGGGAATAAAATGACTTTAGTAATGACTTCCCAAAAAAGAAAATATGTCCCAAGTTTGTGTCTGACACTTGTAAACACCAGGGGGCTTGAGACACTCAGTCTGTCTGGAGTGTGCAAGTCCTATACCTCAGCTCAGAGCTCTTTTCGTCCTCTGCTTAGCAGCCCAGGCATCCATCAATGCGTCTGAGTTTGAGATAATCCAGACTAAGCCCATCCTCACCCTCTCACCTCAACATGCACATTCAATATTAATCATCTTGGCTTCAGCCTGTCTGCCTATACCAGCAGACCTGGACGCTACACCTGCTACAAGTCCAAGTGAGAGGCATCCCAGGAATGAGATGGCTCATGGAATTCTGCCTGTTCACAGGCAGCCTTGATGTTTTCCAGTCAAACTGCCACTCTCAGATCTATCCCAGGCAGTGACCCTAAAAGCCATCATTCGGCACCAGCAAGGAAAGTACAAATTGAATCTTGCTTCCCCAAATGAATCAAAGCTATCATTCTGTGGGGCTTGCACTTAACACCCCACAATATATTTTGAGAAGTTAGGGTCCCCCGTGTCCTTTGTTAGCCTACACACCCAGCCCTCCGTGTTGTTTGGAAGTCCTCATATCAGCATTATTTCAAGAGATGCTTAAAAATGGTAAGAAACTGAGGTTGCAAGGTGCTTTAAAATGTGTGTTAGTTCTTTGCCCTGTTTGGGTTGAAACAGAGCAGCTCTCTCACACCTTCATCACTCATGTCCAGGGTAGCAAATATGTTTCATTTGATTGGTAATGGCTGCCTAGGTCTCATCTTAGAAAGGATTCTGAAGCACAGAGAGGAAGTGACATCATAGTGCTGTAGCAAGGCCTGGGCTAAAGGAAAATAACCAGCACATTTCCTGCATGATTTTCATCCCTGATATATGCAGAACAGTGGGACTGTAGCAAGAGTGGGAGGGGGAGAGGAACACTCATCTGTGGAGTCCCGAGGTAGGCTTCTAGTCTCCCTGCCGAAAACACTGGCCTGGCCATCCAACACAAACCGGCTTTGTTCTGTTCCACTCTGCCTCTCCCTACAATCTCTGATTAACACCATTCTCTCTGTGCAATTTGAGCATACTCCATAGCAAGGCCTGCGTAGCTCTCAGACTCTAGACAAGATGAAAGCCACTTTAAATCGTACATTTTTCCTAAAGATAAGCTTTAGAACAGTGGTTCCCAACATGGGGCACACACCCCACAGGGGGGCAATTTAATTTTTAAAGGGGAGGGTCAATTTGAGAATGAGTTATTAGCAGTGAATCTTTTGCATTTCTTATGGTTCTAGGGGCCTCATATACAGCATATAAATATATATTGTGACCTATTTATGCATTTCAGTTTTCTATTATATGTTCTGAAACTTTATTTGCTATTTTGTCATATCACTTCATATTATTATTATTATTTAACAATTTCTTAGTGACTTCTTCCTCAGTACTTCAACTGTTCTTTTGTTCTTTTATTTTTCTCTGTCATGGATGCCATGTTCTTTGGAAGCTTGTTTAGACCAAATTAATGGCCTTTTAGGCTTCCTCCATGTGAAAGGGAGTTCACTCTGAACAATAAGAATTATCTGTCACAGGGGGGACATCAGGATTTTAGGTGGGGTATGGCCAAACAAGGTTGGGAGCCACTGCTTTAGAGGGAAATATTCCAAAAAGGTATATATTTGTAGCTCATATCTGGCACATCAAAATTTATTATGAAGCTGATACAAAGACTCTTGAATGTATGCAGAAATCTGGATGCATGAAGTTTATGGTAAAGTTTCTCATTCTGCTCCATGCCCCAACCCACCTGTACTACCAACCCAGCCAACCTCATCCAACTTAGGGGTTCTCAAAGCGGGGGAGGGGAGGTTCTGGACTAGCAACATCAGCATCACCTGGGAACTTGGTAGAAATTCAAATTCTCATTCCTTCACTACTTACTTAACTTTACTCAGACTTACTCTATTTCCTCTCATACTAAATCAGAGTTTCTTAAAGGGTGGCTCAGCAATTTTTTTAAGAGAGAGAGGAATCAAGAGGGAGACAAAGAGGAACATTGCTGTGAGATCAATACATCCATCACTGCCTCCTGCATGCCCCCTACAGGGGATGGAGACTGCAACCCAGACATGTGCCCTGACCTGGAATCAAATCAATAACCTTTCAGTGCACAGGATGATGCCCAATCACCTGAGCCACATTGACCAACCAGTACAGCAATTTGTTTTAAGAAAGCCATCCTAGTGATTCTGGTGAATGCCCAAATTTGAAAACCAACACCCTGATTTTCTGCCTAATAGAATATTTTGCAATGATGGAAACCATTTCCTAAGTTTGTACTGTACACTATCATGGCTACTTGCCACATGAGGGTATTGGGCACTTCAAATGTGTAAGTTAAGAACTAAATTTTGAATTTAATTCAATATTAATGAATTTCAATGTAAGTAAGCGTGTATGGCAAGTGTCTACTATATTGGTTAGCATAGATCTAGAATAGTCACATTTAAATATTTGGGTCTCTGGGAACTTTTTGAGTATCTAGTAAAAAATTCATGTATTATAATAAACAAAATTTGGTAAAGAGTTTCTGGAGATACAATGGAGTTCAGAACATTCAAGAAAATGTATTAATTACCCACCCACAAATTTTCCAGCAACAAAATGTTCAACTTATAGGCTCTAATTAAACTTTAAACATAAAGCATCTCTATGTACATTATGTGGAACTTATTTTTTCCAGATGAATGAAATCACAGATTTTGTACATTGAGTTCTAACAGAAGTGTTCAAAAATATTTCACCAAAACAGAGAATAATTTTCTGGATTCAGAAGAGGCCGAGAAGCTATGCATTAGGAAAATAAATATGTTAAACTTCTAAATATCCCTAAAATCACCTATTTCCATCATTATATATTAAACAAGTTCAATCAATGGCATCTGTTATAATATGATTAGGTCAATAGGCTAGGAGTCCTAGTGTAGAAGTGTCCACACTTCTTGGATATTGGATAATATGAATTCTACCTTCCAATGGAAAATGATTCTCTTATAAAATAAATGGTGTGTATGTGGAAAATAAACCTTGTCCACTATCCCTATCATATTTTCTGATCTACAAAAGGGTTGTCCTGAACCGTACTGTATAGTCCAATCTCCTAGTCTTCAATGTTCTTCTATAACAATTAAATCCCATCATCTTTGAAGGCTCAAATCAAATTATCTCATCCTCTACCAACACTGTTTTCCATTTTCCAAAAGCATAGACCATGCATCCAAAAAATATTCCAACATTTGATAAGTTAATTAAATTTTTATGCATTATCGTTTTCTCTTCCCCATTACAAGTTTCTACAGGGCAGGGACCATAACTTTTAATTTTTAAAATATATATATATTTATTGATTTCAGAGAGGAAGGGAGGGGAGAGAGACAGAAACATCAGTGATGAGAGACAACCATTGATCGGCTGCCTCCTACATGTCCTTGGGGGATCAAGCCCACAACCCTGAGCATATGCCCTGACCAGGAATCCAAATGTGACCTCCTGGTTTATGTGTCAAGGCTCAACCACTAAGCCACAGTGGCCAGACTTAACTTTTTAACCTGCAATTTCTATTCCAATGTTGAGAAAAAAGTAGATACATATAAATACTTATGAGTGAATAACCCAACTCAGATTCAACTAGTATTTGAGTGCCCACAAATATTGTGCTGGACAATAATATGTGTCTTTCCATTCAGTCACCACAACAACCCTGAGAGGAAAATAACATTAGAGTCATTTTGAGGATAAGATTATGAAGGTTCAGAGATACTGGACAGTTTTCAATCCCAGTGTGCAATTAAAATTATAGAAATTAGAGTTAAGACAATGGGTTCAAATAGCAGTCCTACCTCAGCTGTGTGACATTGGATGTGTTATTCATGTAAAATCTCAGCTCTTTCATTGAAAAAATGGAGCTCTTAATTAACATAATTCAAAGGGAGGAAATAAATAATATTAGTGCTTATTAAGTGTCCAGATCATGGCTTCTAAATATCTTTGCCCTGTAAAAGTTATGTTTCCTTGGAGAAATGACTGATACCAGGGCTAGGGCAAATATAGGAAAACCTGGAATATAAAATAAGGAACAATGCTATAAATAGTTAGAGTACATCAAACATTATAAGAGTCAAATGGAAGGGTCTCTGATTAGGAAATCTTAAACAATTCACCAACAAAATATATAATGAGAATAATGGATTATAAACATAGAATGAAATAAGAATCCATGAGACCATAATGGAGAGCACTCTTCCTTATAGAATTTCAACTAATAAATGTGAGATGATATAAGTAAAAAAAAAAAAAAATCACCATTTTGCAAATACCACAGTAATAACTGTTTTATGTAAGTACCACCAATGGATCCTAAAATTGGTGAATGAGACTATGATGAGAAACAGGATACTTGCACAGTCTCAAAGTATCTTCCCATAAATTCTTATTAAACACAAAGGCAAAATAGTAATTTTACAGTTGAGAGACCTGACAGACACTACCTGAGCCAACTTATCAAAGTTAGCATCAAAGAAATGGGACACATTGATATCTTGTACATCCTGATATAAAGCACTGGGAAGGACACAACATGCTATTCTTGTCAAATATGCAGTATCTCTGAGGAAATATCTAGAATATATAAATTAAAGAATATTCCATAAAATAATGGGCCAATACCCTTCAAAAATATCCATGTCTTGAAAGAATAAGAAACTCTTCCAGACTGGAATAGCCTAAGAAGACATGACAACTAAATGCAACGCATGGTCCTGAGTTGGGTTCTATACTAAAAAATAATATTAGTGCAACACGAGAAGAAATTTAAATATGGTCTTTAGATGAGACAATAGTATTGTATCAATGTTTGATCATTGCATTTTGGTTATATAAGAAGTTAACACTTGGGAAATCTGGGAGAATTCTTTGGACTAAACTTTCAACTTTTTGTTAGTTTTTAAAAATAATTCAAAATAAAAGGTTAAAGAGTCTAGTGCCTGATACCTAGTAAAACCAGCAATTTAGAAATCCAAATGTCCATTAACTTATAAATTAACAAGTATTGCATATCTATACAAGGCAATATTAGACTATTAAAAGGGACAAAGTACTGAAAAAAATGATCTGTAAAAACACCATACTAAGTGAAAAGAGCTTGTTATAGAAAACCACAGCCTATGATTCCATTCAAATGAAATGCCCAGAACAGATAAATCTGCAAAGACAAAAAGTAGATTAGTAATTGCCGGGACCGGTTTGGCTCAGTGGATAGAGCGTCGGCCTGTGGACTGAAAGGTCCCGGGTTCGATTCTGGTCAAGGGCATGTACCTTGGTTGCGGGCACATCCCCAGTGCAGAGGCAGCTGGTTGATGTTTCTCTCTCATCGACGTTTCTAACTCTCTGTCCCTCTCAATTCCTCTCTGTGTAAAATCAATAAAAATATATTTTAAAAAAAGTAGATTAGTAATTGATGGATTTGGGGGAGGAAAGTATTACAGAAAGAGGAGTGAGTGCAAATGGATATGAAGTTTCTTTTGGGTGTGTAAAAAAAAATGTCCTAAAATTGGATAATTTACAGTTCTGTAAATTGTATCTCTATAGATATATTTAAAAAACATTGAACTGGTAAGCTTCAAATAGGTGTGTTTTATTGTGTGTGATTTATATCTCAAAAAAGCTGTTGCTGTGTTTTCTTTAAAAAAAAAAAAAACAGTGTCTGATATAAATACTCTAAAAATAGGACACATGATTATGATGATGGCAACGATCTCATACTATTAGTATCATCACTAGAGGCCCAGTGTATGAAATTTGTGCATGGGGTGGGGGGTATTCCTCAGCCCAGCCCGCACCCTCTTCAATCTGGGACACCTCGAGGGATGCTAAACTGCCTATTTAAACCCGATCCCTCCTCTGCCAGCCTGGCCACCCCTAACTGCCCTCCCCTACAGAGTTGATCGCCTCCAACTGCCCTTCCATGCAGGCCTGGTCCCTCCCAACTGTCCTCCCCTGCTGGCCATCATGTGGTGGCCATCTTGTGTCCATATGGGGCAGGATCTTTGACCACATGGGGCAGCCATCTTGTGTGTTGGAGTGATGGTCAATCTGCATATTACTTTTTTATTAGATAGGATAGAGGCCTGGTGCATGGGTGGGGTCCAGCTGGTTTTCCCTGAAGGATGTCCCAGATCAGGGTGGGGGTTTCCTTGGGGTGTGGGGTGGCCTGGGCGAGGGGCCTGTTGTGGTTTGCAGGCCAGCCACACGCCCTGGCAACCCAAGCAAAGGCCCTGGTATCTGGAATTTATTTATAATACCTTCTATAATTGAAACTTTGTATCCTTGAGTGGAGGCCTAGGCTGGCCAGGGTTTGTGGAAAGCTTGGCTTCCATTGCCAGGGAAACCCAAGCCTCTTTCAACTGCTCTCTGTGGCTGCAGCCATTTTGGTTGGGGTTAATTTACATACTCGCTCTGATTGGCTGATGGGTGTGGCTGTGGGAGTGGCTTGAGCGGAGTGATGGTTAATTTGCATATCATTCTTGTATAAGGTAGGATTGTTTTCTTCTCACTGGAGCTCAGGGCCTTTCCAGTATTAACTAAGGTTTATCAGCATTGAGTGGGTTAGCTATATAATAATGACTTAGTTATTTGTTGTATTTTTCTATCCACATGAAAACCACACAATCTCTCCCTTAATTGACCTAATTGATGAAGACCAATGGTTAAAAAAGAACCTGTTTCAGTTGTAAGGATTGATGAAGATGCTAAAACACAAAGGCAAATTGTGACCTAGGGGAGAGATAGCAATGTATTTAGCTTTTATAGATTTCTTTTTTGTCTTTCTGTTTACTAAATAATTCATTAAAATGACTTATTTCCACCTTTAAAATAGTTGTGTTACTGCTAGCATCCTTGTTCAGCCCTCAAGCCACCAGGTAAGAAAGCTCCAGGTGTGTTTGTTTCAGGTGCAAATAATCGACTAGGATGACAAAAGCTGAGAATTTTTATAGGAAGGGAGTTGGGGGGAATTCTGTAGGGCCTTGCATGGCAGGAAGGGGGACCTCATTTGATATACAGATGGCATCTCGTATAGGACCATATTCCTTGGGCTTGCAGATTATCCTTGCTCTGAAGGCACCTTCTCTCAGGTCTCAGGGCCGCCTCAGAGAGCTGAGGGCTGCTGTTAATCTTGAGGAGCCTCAAAACACAGCATTTGCCTGGGATTTATGAGAGGCCCTTTGAGGCTTGCTCATTGCTGGTCATAACCCCAAGTCCTTGATTGCTGTGAATGAAGCAGAGCCAAAGACAACAACGCTGATGGCTGAGCACAGGCAGAGCCAGCCCTGTCCTGTCACAATCAGAACTCAAACAATTGTTCTGATTTGCAGACCCATGAAGTAGGCTTTTCTGAAGTTAATGAATGCCCACGGAGGTCTCCTGGAGAGGAAGCTCTGCTATCTGGGAGAGAACAGAGAGGGAGAAGGCCAAAAGGAGTTGCTCTGTGAAGCTACATTCTTAACTAATTTGTTCCGAATATCCTCCAGTCATACATGTGAGAAATGACATCTGAGGGCAAGGGGCAGCAGTTCAGAGATAAAATAAGTTGAAGGCATTTAAAGTACTTGCCAAGGAAAAGTGCTCATCTGATAAAAATTTAGACAGGAAGGATGCCAAATACCAGGAGAGACACAACTGAGCGATGTGATGAGGTGATTGCTGCTCCAGCTGTCAGACTTGTCAATGGTGTGGAGATGCCAGATTTTAACTCAAGTGCAATGTCAGCCCCAAAGCTGCCTCTATTTCCCTGCATGGTTTTCATTAAGAAAGCACTGAGACTTGGTTCCAACTAGAAATATACTATCTGGAACCAGTTCAAGATGTAAATTTGTTGGTTGGTCTGCCTTCTCTTCAAAAATGGGATTGAAGTAGGAGAAAGAGGATGCAATCTGACACCTTCACCATCACTGTACTGGAATGGAATGAGCTGGGTTTTGCTTGGGTCTGAGTTGCGGGCATGCTGGAAGACAAGGCATGAAGGGCAGGGTAGAGCTTGAATTGTCTTGAGAAAGGCAACATTTTCCATATTAGTTCTTAAAGGTCCCACCAGAAACCAATGGCATGCAAAGTGACAACTCCATAATTTTGAAATGTCAAACCAAATCAAGGTTCTGTGTTATCATAAATATTGGCCATAAACATGGCGACTATGAGATTGTATTCCACCTGCCTGTCTAAATTATGTAAAGTAAATATATATAAGGAGAAAGGTTTAACATGTTTTTAAAGAAAGAAGCCTAGGGCCATGAAAGTGCATTCCCCTCCCCTATTAAAGGGGTGTCAAGAAATTGGGTACAGCAAAAGATATTTTAAAGCCACTAATACAATTTTGGATATTAAATGCTTATTTATTTTTGTTCAAACCACAAATAACTGACCATCTAACTGACCATAATGAATCTGTTCAGTGCACTGGAAAACAAGAAATGTACACCCTCCCCTACTCCCAACATAGTTAAACAATGGAGGGAATACCTTCTTAGGAAAATTAAAAGTTACTTTTACAAAGTCAAAGTCTCTTTCTTTTAGTTATTTCTGCCAAATTAGTGCTCTCTTGAACTTTGATGCTTAGCAGGGTACACCCAGGCCTTTTTTAAACATCAATTACTTAGCCAGTCCTGCAAATTCTCCTTACTGTGACAAACACCCAAATTTAGACCCCCAAAGGCATTGTCCCCAGTGAAGCATAGGGCCAAGAAATAGTAACAAGTTCATGGCAAAGATAGCTTGCTTTGGGTCTCTTTTGCTTACAAACACATAGCAGAGTTTGAGAATAATAATCAATAGCTTCAAAGAGATGCTGGGTCAAAAGGTGGTTTTCTGATACAAAGACAGACCAAACTTATCCCTCACCAACTGAAACAACGAAAACACTGGAAGAAATATATGAAAACTAATTTCCAATCATTAGATGTATATCAACACAGGATAGTGTGCCTAAGGGAGGGAGAACAAATGAAGTGATTTCTAGGATTGCCTCAGTTAACTGCCTGAAGAGAATTTCTGAGTCACATCACAGGAAATAGGGACCACAGTTTCTTTAAATAGAGGAGGTGGAACTGGGAGCAAAAGGAGAGAAAAGTGGTTAGATTTCAAAGGGCAGAGGTGAGAGATGTACCAGGAGAGCCCCCCAAAAAACTGCAGAGAATCTGCCTCAGTCTTCAGCTGATCAGGGCATGTGTATCAGGCAATTACATGAGTCTGGGAAGAGAACCACCTAAAAGGAGCACAGGAAATAATTCCTAAACATTACACTGTGCTGGGAACAGTTTATGGTCTCACTAACTAAAAATCTAGTAAATCATGGGACTATAAGGATATAGGATCATTGGTAGGGGAAACTTTTTCCTAGATTAAGGCTGGTTTTATACCAACTAATGAAGCATAAAAGCAAGTCCATAAAAATATGAATTAATATTGAAGATTTTAGAAATATCTCTATATATAAAAGCCTAAGGGACCATTTGACTGTCTGACCAGTAGCTATGATGCACACTGACCACCAGGAGACAGAAGACATTCAATGAAGGAGCTGCTAAGTAACAGCAACTTTGTAGAGTGCCCTCTCACATCCAGGACTCCTAAGGGGATGTTGGACTATGGGTTTTGGCTTTATTGCTGCAGGCCAGGCCGAGGGACCCCACTTGCTGGAGGGACCCCACTCACTTGGCAGACTGCACTCACTTTGAGCCCAGCACTGCCTTAGGTGCGGCTGGCTGGGTAGGAACTGCGGGAGGTTGGCTCCAGGGCTTGTCTGGCCTATCTCATCCAGTCCTGCCCCACTGGCCACCTTCTAATTAATTTCCTTTCAATGTGCATGAATTCATGCATTACATATGAATATTATTCAGCAATAAAATTCTGCCATTTGCAACAACATGTTTGGATCTGGAGGGTAGTATGTTAAGTGAAATAAGATAGAGAAAGATAAATAACATATAATCTCACTTATATGTGAAGTTAAAACCAAACAAAACAGAAGCAGACCCATAGTTATAGAGAACATGCTGATGGTTGCCAAAAGGGAAAGAGGTGGAGAGATGGGAATAAGAAAAAAAAAAAAAATAAAGAAATAAAGATGTAATAAAAAACCTGAGGAAAAAAACAAGAAGCTTTCAAAGAAGGCTAAAAGAAAAAAAGAAAAGAAAATTTATTTTCTGAAATGTAGCTATTCATAAAATGCAGGAATAGTGATAAATGCCAAATACAAATACCAAAATGAAATGTAATAAAATGAGAAGTCTATTTATACATATGCATTAAGTTTTTGTGAATTATATGTTTTCTTCTTTACATTTATATGAGGGGCTCAGTGCATGAATTTGTGCACCTTGAAAGAACTGCGGGACAAGAAGCTGTGATGGGTGCATCCTCCACACTCCTGCCCAGCCCCTCTCACCCAGCAGCCCTGCTCCTGCCACTGCTGTTCTGCTCCCATTGATGGCATGGAGTGACTGGGGCCGGTGCCAGCAGCAGGTGTGAGTGGCAGCTGCTGCCCCAATCACCCCTCAGGAGCAGGGGAAGGTGGAGAAGCCTTCAAGGGTGATCAGGGCAAGCAACAGCTGCTTGCACCCACTGCTGGCACTGAGCAATTAGGACCCGTGCTGGGTGCTGGCAAAGGATGTGAGCAGTGGCTCTAGTGACAGCAATGGGTGCTAGCAGTGACTCTAGCACCAGCTACAGGTAAAAGCAGGGCTGATGCTGGCAGTGAGTGCAAGCTGCGACTCTGACAATAGCAACTGGTGTGAGCAGGGCTGGCACTGGCAGCAGGTGTGAGTGCCAGGTGGGACTGCAGCATGAAGGAGCAAGGAATTTACAGTAATCACCACAGGCTTGCTCTGATGATAGCGACCAGTGCCCTGCCTGGGTCTGGTGCCCCCACTCACCATTCTACCATCCTGCCGTGGCCAACGCCAGCCATGTTCCGTGTTCAGCCACCTGTTGCCAACACCCACCATGTTCTGTGTATGCCCCCTGGTGGTCAGTGCATTTCATAACAACCAGTTGTTCAGTTCAGTTGTTTAGCCTTTAGGTCTATTTGCATATTAAAGTTTTATATATATAGATTGCTTCAATAATTACAACCTAACTTAAAGATATAAATTATATAAAAATTGGGATCTATTGTAATTGCTAAAAAAATAGCAAGTCTTAAAAGTCAAGAAAAAAAATTACTTCTATTTGCAGACAAAATGACTGTCTATATAGAAATCCCAAAGAATTTACAAAATAACTCATTGAACTAATAAGTAAGTTCAATAAGATGACAGGATATAAGATCAGCACACAAAAATCAGTTACATTTTCTATATATTGACACTGAACAAATAAAATCTGAAATGAACAATACAATACCATTTATAAATTGCTGGAAGAATATGAAATATTTAGGTATAAACCTAATAAAGTACATATAGGATATTTATGATGAAAATTATGAAGTGCTATAAAAAATAATTTTTAAAAGACCTAAACCCTTGGAGAGGCATACCATGTTCATGGATTTGAAAATTCATAATAGAAATTATATTAATTCTTCCCAAATTTACCTATCGGTTTTATGAAATACATATTAAAATATAAATACATTTCTTTATAGTCATAGACAAACTTATTCTAATATTGATATGGATAGATAAAAGGAGCTAGAATAGCCAAAACAATTTTGAAAAGAGTAAAATGGGAGACATCACTCTTCTGAATTTTAAGGTTTATTATATGTGTATTAATCAAAATAGTATGGCTCAGGCATACTTCAGAGATATTGTGGGTTTAGTTTCAGAGTATTGCAAAAAAGTGAGTATCACAATAAAGTGGGTAGTAATCTGTTTTACTGGTGGAGGGTCTTGTCCTCAAATTGTAAAAACTGCAACACCTGTGAAGTGCAATAAAGTGAAGCACAATAAAACAAGTATGCCTGTGTTGGTGAAGAGTTAGATTGATCAATGGAACAGTACTGAGAACCCAGAAAAGTTAGATCAGTGGAACAGTATAGATAACCTAGAAAAAGATTCACACAAATATGATCACTTAATTTTTTTTTTAATAAGTAAGCAAAACAATTCAATGGAGGAGGAATAGTATTTGTAATAAATCGATAAATGATGCTGGGGACAACTGGACCTTCATTAGCCAAAAAAGAAAGTAAAAGAACCTCAACTTAATCTAAACCTCATACTTTATTTGTCACAGAATTAAATTAAATCTAAAACATAAAAGTTTAACATTTTCAGAAAAGACCTTGGGATTAAAGAGCTAGAAAAAGAATTCCTACAGTTAATATCAAAGAAAAATTCTTAAGAGAAAATTAACATATGTACCTTATCACTATCTTTTTTAAAAGATACAGACAAAAGATATTGGCAAAAATATATAAATTAAATTAGAAGCAAATGACAAAAAGTTAAATCCCAAAACATTTGAAACAAAATAGCAAATAAAGCTATGACTTAAAAAAAAGTCAAAATGAAAATTAGAAAATATTTAAAAATAATTATAAATTAAAACATAATATGTCAAAGTTTTGGGAATACATCTGAGGTATTATTTTAGAGCAAAATTTATAGCACTAATGAGCAATATTAGAAAAGAAGAAAGGTCTCAAGTCAATAATTTCAACTTCAAAAAACTTTTGAAAAGAGATTAAATACAAACTAATCAGCAGAAAAATAGTAATAAATATCAATAAAATTGAGAAAAAAATTAAAAGAAAGTAAACCTAAAGATTGTCTTGGAAAAGATCAATAAAAACATATGCCTCTTTTGGACTTAATCAGAAAAAAAATGATAAAAGACAAAAATTATCAATATCAGGAGTGAAAGAGTAACATCGACACTGATTCTACAAAAATTAAAAAGATAATAATGGAACTTTACCAAAATGTATTTCAATCATTTTGACAACAGAGATGAAATGGAAAAATTTCTTGATTGATACAACATATGAGAACTTATCTAATAAAAATGTAAATCCTTAGTAACAATATGTATATTAAATAAAAAATTAATTTTAGTTAAAACCCTCCCTAAGAGCAGGACCATAGGATGGCCACTTTTACTAGTACTAGTCAGCATTTTACTGAAGTTTCTGACTAGTGTAATATGGTATTAAACAGAGACAAAAAGCAACCTTATTGGAAATAAATAAATAAAACTACTTTTACTTAAAAAGACATGATTATCCATACAGAAAAATCACACAGAATGTACAAATAAAGTCATTGGAACTAAAAAGGGGGGAGGGGAGGAATAAATAGGTAGCAGGATACACGTTCCATATAGAAAAATCAATTGAAAATGAAAGCAACTAATAATTAGATATTGAAATTAAACAGGATAAAAATATGAAACAATAGGGACCAATCTGTAAATTGAAAATTACAAAACATTTCTGAGAATAAGTATTAACACCTAATTAAATGGAAAATATGCTTTGTACATGATTGGAAGAATCAGTATCACTACTATTCCAGTGATATCAAAATTAGTCTTCAGACTTAAGCAAACTCCAATAAAAATATTAGCAGAATTTTCTTTTACAAATTTGCAAATTAATTATAAAGTTTATACATGAAATATTTTAAAATAGCTAAAATAACTTTGAAAAAGTTGAACAACTTTGGAAAATTTAACATACATGATTTATATTTAAGACTCAATTTAAAATAAAGCTAAAGAAATTAAGACTGTATGGTATTGATATTGAGATAGACAAATAGATCAGTGAAATAAAACAGAAAGTCCAGAAATATACCCACAGGTATATAATTCATTTTTATAAAGATGTCAAGAAAATTCAATGAGCAAAGAATATTTTAAACAGATGGTGCTGGTGCTGGAACAATTAGATAGTCATGTACAAAAAATATTACCTTACATTTGATACAAAAAATTAACTGGAAAGAGATTATAAATATAAATGCAAGAATGAATACTATAAAACTTCTAGAAAAAGAAACTGTAAATTTTATATTAACCTTAGGTTTGGCAGAGATGTCTTAAATTCAACTCTAAAGGCAAAATCTATTACAGAGCAATTACATTTAAAAATTAAGATTAAACAATTTTATTCTTCAAAAGATACTGTTATAGAAATTTTAGAAAAGTAGTAAACTACAGCCTTAGAGAAAATATTTGCAAAACATGTATCTAATAAAGGACTTAAGTACAGAATATATACTTAATATAAGAGAATCCTTCTTACTCATTAATGAAAATACAACCCAACAGGAAAAAAAAAAAAAAAAAGGAAATGATGTAAAACAGACCTTTCACTAGAGTAGATATATGGGTGACAAATAAGCACCTGAATAAAGAGTTACACATCAGTTGCCATTAAGAAAATGTGAATTAAAACCATAGTGAAAAAACATCACACACACTTAAAATGGCTATGATTAAAAGACTGACTACCCCAAATATTTGTAAGGATTTGAAACAACCAGAACTCCTATATACCGCTAGTAGAAATGTAGAATGATGTAATTATTTTGAAAAAATAGTTTAGCTTTTCTTTAAAACTTAAACATACCTCTATCATATGAAAGCATTCATAACTGCTTTACTTAAAATCAACTGACTTTACTTAAAATGAACTGACTTAAATATTTATCAAAAGGTAAATGAATAAACAAATTATTGCATATCTGTATAATGGAATATTGGTCAACAATCACAGTTTAAAATGAACTATTAATATATGCAGCATTATTGAATCTCAAAGTAATTATGCTGAGTGAAATAAACCAGTCCCAAAACATTACATATAGTATGATTTTATTACATATATATATAGTATTTAAGAATATATAAAATGATCTATATTGGAAGAAATCAGATCATCTGTTCTAATAAAGGAGTAATATGCAAATTAATCACCACTCTGCTACACCCACAAGCCACACCCACCAGCCAATCAGAGAGAGTATGCAAATTAACCCAGCCAAGATGGCTACGGCCAAGGAGAAAGCAGAAGGGAGGCTTGAGTTTCCCAGGCAATGGAAGAAGCCAAGCTTTCCACACACTCTGACCAGCCCAGGCCTCTGCTTAAGGCTACAAAGTTCCAATTATAGAATGTAAATAAATTCTAACAGAAAAGGCTGCCACCATGAAGCAAGCAGAAGGCTTGGCTCTGCTCCAGGCTACAAAGTTTCAGTTGTAGAAGGCAAATAAGTTCCAGATACCAGGGCCTCTGCTTGGGTCATCGAGGGGTGTGGCCAGCCTGCAAACCACTACAGGCCCCTTGCTCAGGCCACCCCATGCACCAAGGGAACTCCACCCTGATCAGGGACACCCTTCAGGGCAAACCAGCTGGTCCCCACCCATTCACCAGGCTTCTATCCAATCTAATAAAAGAGTAATATGCAGATTGACCATCACTCCAATACATAAGATGGCTGCCCCCCATGTGGTCAAAGATTCTGCCCCCCTGTGGACACAAGATGGTTACCACAAGGTGGCTAGCATGGGAGGGTAGTTGGGGAGGGACCAGGCATGCAAGGGAGGGCAGTTGTGGTGATCAAGCCTATAGGAGAGGGCAGTTAGGGGTGACCAGGCAGGCAGAGGAAAAAAGTTGGGGGCAAATAGGCTAGCAGGGGAGCAGTTAGACATCAATCAGGCTGGCAGGCAGAAGTGGTTAGAGGCAATCAGAAAGGCAAGCAGGTGAGCAGTTGGGAGCCAGCAGTCCTGGATTGCGAGAGGGATGTCCCACTGCCCTCAAGGAGTCCCAGATTGGAGAGGGTGCAGGCTGGGCTGAGGGACACCCCTCCCAACCTGAGCACAAATTTTGGGCACTGGCCCTCTAGTATAGTGTTTCCCAAAGTGTGGTACGCGTACCCCCAAGGGTACGCGTTGCACGGGAGTTTGGTGGGGATATGCACTGCACCATGCTTAGCTGCGCCTAATTCTACATTCTCATGAGTACGAGGGGTACTCAGCGTTACAAAAATTATAGAAGGGGTACACATATGTCAAAAGTTTCGAAAACACTGCTCTAGTAGATTACATAAAGGTAGGAGTATGAGATTACAAATGGGTGCAAGGAAAAAATAGGGGTGAAGCTTTAGTATACATCTTGATTGTGGGGATAGTTTTATGGGTGTATTCACGTGTCAAATTTTATTGAACTGCCCACTGCAAATATGTATAATATAGTGGATTTCAATAATAAGTCTTTAAGTCTGTAGAAAAGAGAAAAGTGTTCATCTAATGCTAGGAATTTTTAATGAAACCCCATGGAGATCATCAAAAGTAAGTAAAAGTTTAGAAAGTAGGACCTGACATTACAGTTTTCCTTCAGCATTTTTGTATCAAATCACTTGGAGTAAGGAAAGATAACTCATGTATTCTGAGCCCCTATTTCCAGGTTTTTCATATTTGATGTTATTGTTATTTAATGCATTCTACTGTATTATTGTCATTGGTTTAGAAAGGAAGAAACTGATGGCTAGAGAGAATGTGTTTCCATGAATGTGATAACAGTAAATGGATTAAGAACATGGAGTCTGGAGCACAGTTTTGAATCCCAGCTCCATCTCTTAACAGCTGTGCAATCTTGGGCAAGTTGCTTAGACCCTCCATGCATTACTTTCCTCATCAGTAAAGGTAGATGTTAATATTATTTACTTTATAGGGTTATGGCATATCAAAAGAGATCAACAAATGCTAGTTTTGTTATTTTTTCCCATACCTCATTCCCATAATAAATCATTGGAATATGTGTCTTAAACTCATCCTATTTCAACCATAATAGGTTCTGAAGAGCTCCATACAGACATTATAGCTGTATCCCACATCCCCATACTCAAATCCATTCACATTATGTCTCCTAGAGTTGACTTTGGCATTCTCTCAACTACCAGCAGCATCCTTACAGACATCTTTTAATGCACCCCTTCTTCATTCTTCAGGAGAAATTAGTTTCTAAGTGCCCTCAATATCACCTTTAAAACCTCTCTTAAATTCCCTCTATTTTCTCTAACCCTGGCCCAACTGCAAACCCCTGATATTTTTTGTTTCTGTTATTGTTTACAATATTATAATCATCTACTGGTCTCTTTAACTTTGATGTCTGCTGATCCACTACCACCTCTAAGTAATGTCCTAAAACTTTAGTATGCATAGACATGCAGGGTGCAAATCTGGATATCAAGACTAAAGAGGCAATGCTAAGGCCTCCAAATGCACAGACGTAACATTCTTCACAGGGGACTTGATGCAGCTGGACCGTGAACCATACTCTGATAATCACTGTTCTGCGTGTTGTCATTGATTGAGGAAGAAAATATTCATCTTAGTAAGAGTAAATCAGACTTTACTCAGATATTGAGCTTAAAATTCACTGAGTATTAGCTGTCCAAATAAAAGTAGTTCAACTGCATCAAGGTGCTTGAGGGCCAGTAGCATCTCCATCCTGCCCCCTTTTCCCTTCAAGCCCTGTCCAAAGTCGGTGTCATGCATGGACCTGATCTGCTGTAGCAGCCATGGCATGGCAGCAGCATAATTAGTTCAAATCCTGAGCAACTACCTATCTCTCTAGCCATAGTCACTGTGAAAAGTAGCCTCTCTTCTCCAAAGAGTTCAAAGGGAGTGTCCATTTCTTTATTATGTCCCGCTGCCTCTTCACAAGAATAGTGTGAGAGTGCAGGGACCTAAAACCGTGATAGAAACCCAATTTTCTAGCCAAAGGAATGAGAAAAAGGAGCTCATGGGAATGATAAGTATGGGAGAAACCTAGGAGAAATTAGGGCTGGATATGGAAATTCCCTAATTCTATGCACATGATTCAAGTTACAGAATCAATCTGGACTCTGTATGTGCAAAAAATACAAAAAAAACAAAATAAGTAAATAAGCAAAATCATGGTAAAGGCTCTACAAAGAGATTAATGGTTGACAGAGGCCAGGGAGTAGGGACTGAGTGAAATGGGTGAAGGTGATCAAAATGTATACAAACTTCTAGTTATAAGATAAATAAGTTCTGTGGATATAATGTATAGCATGGTGACAAAGGTTAATAACAGTGCAGTGTGTATTTGGACGTTGATAAAAGAATAGACATTAAAAGTTCTCATTGAAGGAAAAAAAACATAACTGAGTGAGGTGACAGATGTTAACTAAACATTGTGTTAACTGCTGAATAATATATATATACCTCAAATCATTATGTTATATATCTTAAACTAATACAATGTTATGTGTCAATTAAATTTTAATAAAACTGAAGGGGACAGCCTTCAGCTCTGTCAGGATGTACTAAGTTCACTCTTCAGAGGAATCAGAACAAGAAAAGGTCATGGCAGGCCCTTTGCTGATACCCAAGAAAGAACCCTAGGGCTGAACATATCAGGGTTGAGCACAAGGTCAGAGAGGTATCTTGTAGCATTAAAATAAAATAAGAAGTGTATTATGTAATAAAGAAAATATCACTTGTAATATCACTTAATATAACAGAGTTGCAGAAAAAGGAAGATATCAAGAAGTCATCACAATTCATATTAATTTATTAAACTGGCCACCTTTGCATCTTGATGGATCCCTAAAGTAGAGACCAATAAACACAGGTAAGTGTTTCTAATTCCTAAAGTGCTAGGAGCTACTACATCTTCTGTAAGTTTTCTAAGTGTTATGTTTTCAATTCCATCCTATTATGCCTACCATCAGTCACTGTCCCGCTGATAGAAGGTCTTGTTCCTCAACACATATCAATGATCTGTAACCTATTCTTTGAACTTGTTGAGAAATTATTTTTCACTGTGGTTCTACTATATAAGTTGATGTTCTCTTTAAGAGGACAACTCTATATTGAGTTAAAGAAGCCTCAAAACCCTAACACTCACATATATACTATTAAGATATCCATAGGCTGTTGAAGAAGAAATCTGTCAAACCATTAAATCAGCTCTTTTGTTTTTATTTCATCTAGACAAAGCTGACCAGAGAGAGCCAAGGCAATGTTTGGAAAAACTGATGAATCTAGAAATCATCAGTCTTTGATTCACAAATTATACGTCTGGCTTTGTCACTCACTTCTATCAATTATGTGACATTGCTTATATATTTAACCTACCTAGAGTTCAGTTTCAACATCTGTAGAATGTGTGGGTTGGCACAGGCATCCTTTGAGATTTCTTCCAGCTCCAACATTACATGACTCTAAAAATGATTGATTTTTTTTTTCACTTTGCAATTCGGTATTTTTGTCTCACTTAGAATATTAAATACTCAACCTGGGTATATAATAAATCTCGGAGCAACATGAAAATAACACCACCGTATGGTTTTATAATAATGTGAGTATACAGCAGTATCATATATCAATGGATTCCAACATTCATTCTTCTAGTAAGACCTAATATGTCTGGGGGGAAGTCAATAAAGGAGAGAGCTACTCAGGAATTTCAGTCTTCATCTAATGACATTTGAGAAGTAAAAAATAAATAAATAAATAAGAAGGTACAATTTTCTTCTAATTGTTCTTTGTTAACCTCTCTGATGTTGTTTCCCCATCTATAAAGTTGGGATAATCATAAGCAACCTAAACCATTGATGTGGAATCTAATAAGTGCTTAGTAAAGTTCTTAACTTAGAACTTTATTATTCATCAAAAATGTTCTGAAAATTATAATTGTTTTAGCCATGGAGTCTTCTGAATTGGCAATTTCTTAAGGAATCTCCTAATACCAAAAATAAAACAAGCTGAGGCTATAACTGCCCGAATTTTGACAGGCAGTTAATGGAAGAAAATCAAGGCTTAGCATACATGATTCATAAAGAATATATTAACAGCTTCAGAAAACAAAATGAGGGACCAAACCCGAAAGCCTTGGACCATCCATACTTTTAGGTACATGAAATAAATCAAAGCAACTTTACTGAACAGCCCATACTACTCTTGAATATTTCAGATTAATTTCTAGTAGACTACAAGCTAATAATCATAGCATTTCAGATTTCAACCATTCCTCAACAATCAGCAGTTCTGGTAGGGCATTTTTGGACACAGTTACTGTTCACCGGACTGTTCTATCCACTGCAGGATGCTAAAGGATCCCCGTCCCTCCCACTATCTGTGAAATTAGATCTGATTATATAGTTCATAGATTCCAGTGCAGAATGAAAACACAAGGACTCCTTGATTGAAACTTAAGAATTTTAAAATACTAACAGGAGAGAATTAAACCAAGCATTGGCCCTTCTAAGCATGGGGCCCTATGTGACTGCACAGGTTGCACACCCAAGAAGCCGACTCTACATGGGAGGAACATTCTTGGTCACAGTAAACCTCTCCCCTCTGCCCTATATTGCCAAGTTCCCCCTTAAAAACTTTTTAATCCAAGGTATAATCTTATATATAATAAAAGGAATGCCCACAAATAAGAAAATTGCCTAAAGTCAAAGGAAGTTCAAAAGTATTATAGGATTGAATCCATCTATTTTTACTTCATTATAGTTTTTTTTAAAAAATAAAAGGTTTACTGAAATAATCATAGCATAAATTTCACTATTTGAAAGTGTACATTCAAGCTTCTTTAAATATTCAGTTATGTAATCATCAACATAATTTGAGAACATTTTCATCATCCAAAACCAAAATCTCATTCATAGCCATTCCTTATTCTTTCCTCTAATTCCCTCAGTCTGAGGCAACCACTTTTTCTATGGTCTTTTGTAGCTGGGTTCTTTCACTTAACATAATGTTTTTGAAATTCATCCAGATTGTAGTATACATCAGTACTTTATTTATTTTAATTGCCAAATATTACACTGCATGAATACTATATTTTATTTACCAATCCATCAGTTCATGGACATTTTTAGTTGTTTCCATTTTGGGGGGCCATTAAGAATGAGTCTATAAACATTCATACACAAATTTTCCTAAGTGGACATATGTTTTCAGTTCTCCTGGATAAATACCTAGCAGTGAAATTGCTAGGTCATATGGTAAAGCTATGTTTAACCTTTTGAAAAACTACAAGATTGTTTTTCAAAACAGCTTCACCATATTATATTTTCCATATCAGGTTTCCAATTCCTCCAAATTCTTGCCTTCACTTGTTATTGTTGGTCTTTTTTGATTGTAGCCATTCTATTGGGTATGAAGTTTTGGTATTAATTTCCCAAATGGTTAATGATATTGAAAATTTGGTTGGGTGCTTATTGATCATTTGTACATATTCTTAGAACAAACATTTATTCAGATCCTTTGCCAACTTTTATAGGTGATAATTTATTGTCTTTTTATTATTGAGGTATAAATGTTCTTTACATATGCTAAAATACAAGTTCTTTATCAATATATGATTTGCAAAAATCTTACCCCACTCAGTGGGTTGTCTTTTCACATTTTGATGGTGTTCTTTGAAGAATACACATTTTTAATTTTGACAAAGTTCCTTGTAATTTTGGTGTCATATCTAGGAAAGCATGGCCTAGTACAAGGTTTACACCTCTGTTAAGTGGAAAAACTTACATCTTTATTTTCTTCTAAAGGTTTTATATTTTTAGGTTTTATACCTACATTTTGAGTTAATATTGGTAGGGGTCCAACTTTATTCTATTTCATGTGAATATCCAATTACACAGAACCATTTACTAAAATGACTATTATTTCCCAATTGAACTGTATGGATATCCTTATCAAATATTACCGTATTTTTCGGACCATAAGACGCACATTTTTCCCCCCAGAAGTGGGGGGTAAAAAGTCCCTGCGTCTTATGGTCCAAATATAGCCTACACATATACTTTAAAAAAAAAGTTTTTTTACTTGCCTGGCTGTGTGTGGTCTCTGTGTGCTTGCTCGGCTCTAAAATGGTTCTAAATGCTGCTGTTTACTTTACAGGGTTGATTACATGTGTTTATGACTGTGATGTTGGGTTTTAATGCACATAAAATATTTTAGGACACTATTTGTTTCAGAATCTTTTTTTCTTCATTTCCCTTCTCTAAAAACTGGTGTGTCTTATGGTCCGGTGCGTCTTATGGTCCGAAAAATACGGTAGTTGACTGTAAATATGATTATTTAATTCTAGACTCTCAATTCTATTTCATTTACATATATATATATATATATATATATATATATATATATATATATATATTCTTATGCCAGTACCACACTGTTTTAATTATTACAGCTTTAAGTTTTGAAGTTGGAAGGCAGAAAAATTGCATTAGAACTATAAGATGAATTTGGAAGAGTAATGGCATGCTCACATCCATTCTATTATAAATGTATTTTTTTTTAATTTAACTTCCAGATGGTTCATTGAAAGTATATAGTAATTCCTTTTTAAATCAGCTAAAACAAGAAAAGAGAAGAAATATGCATTTATATAACCTTTTATTTTTATATAACCATATATGCTGGTGTTCTTTTTCTTTAATGTGGTTTTAAATTAATGTCTGGTCTTTTGCAGGGCATGTCTGATAGCAATAAATGCTCTTAATTTTTGTTTTGTAAACAGAATAATTCATCTTATAAACAAAATAAATGTCTTTATTTCACCTTCATATTTGAAAGATAGTTTTGCTGGATATGAGATTCTTCTTTGGCAACCATTTTCTTTCAGCACTTTGAATATGTCATCCAATGGCTTTTGACCCCCATTGTTCTAATATTAGAGAAGTTAGTTGTTCCTGACATGGAGGAAAGGGGAGTGAAGAGTTATTTCTTAATGGTTACAGATTCCCTTCCCTTCTTGGTATTATGAAAAGTTCTGGAAGTAGATAATGGTAATGGTTGCACAATATTGTGGGTGTAATTAATGCCACTGAATTGTACATGGTAGTTTTTGAGATTAGCTTTTAAGCTTATTTTTTGAATCCAGGAGAGTTCTTAGTAGCTTTCTCTTTCCTGTGGTTCTCTTTGGTAAATGTACTGGCTTCTGGTTTAATTTTGTGATCTCATAGAGTTATTAGCCTCTTCATAATTACTTGCTACTCAAATCTCCAGTATTTATAGAAGTGCCCTTAGTCTTGATCTTTCCCATAGTCTGTTTCCAACAAAGTCAGTTCCTTTGGGGAAAGTTTCAGAGATCTTTGTCTTATGGACTGCTGCTCTTCCTGGAAAAAGTCTCTAAGCCACTGCTCCAAGCACTGGATGGGGGCATAGGCTCCTGCCTTCTAGCTTGCTTCTCCCAGTGTAGACCTTTCACCCTATAATCATACTGGGGCAAGATGGATGAAGGCCTCAGTATTATCAGTGTTCTTCCCTTGGGGGAAGCCACTATCCTGTGAATAGGGGCTGGGTAGAGAAAGGGGCCCCCAAGGTTATGGCTGTACTCACCAGGCATTTAACTTCTATAATTGGAGCTGGAGGAAATAAGAAATGCTGATAGGCTACCTCTCTTGGTAAGAGACTCTATTGTTGACTGGGAACTAAAGGGAGAAGCAACCCCACCTTGTTGGCCACAACTGCTCAGGGTGGGGTCTCCAGCCAGCTAAGATGGGGGTGGGGTGGGGGATAGAAATGAATCATAGATCCACTGCCACAGAATCTCATTGTTCCTTTTGAGGGTTTTTGTTTGTTTGTATGTTATCGTTAATCTTGCCCAAGGATATGTTTCCATTGATTTTTTAGAAGGAATGAAAAGGGAAGAGACAGAGAGAAAAACATTGACGTCAAATGAACACATATATTGGGTGATTGGTTGGCTTGCACATGTGCCCAATCAGGGCTGAGGTCAAACCTGCAACCAAAGCATGTGCCCTTGACTAGAATCAAACCAGTTACCCTTCAGTCTGCAGGCTGATCCTCTAATCACTGAGCAAAACCAGCCAGGGCTCCTTTTGAGTTTTAATGGACGTTCTCAAAATTTTTTATTCATTTGTTGTAATCTCCTAAGATAATATCCAGACATTAAATGTTTTGTGTGTGTGTGTGTTTTCATAATATACAGCAGTTTTGCTTGATTCGCTGGAAAGCATATTAGAGAGCTTCTCACGCTGCCTTTCGGAAAATAGATTTCTCTCTCTTTCCTTTTTCTTTACAGCCCCTCCCCTCACCATTTTGAAGCCTTGGGATTTTCACTGATGAGCAAATAGAAGTGTACCTTTAATTCCCTCCTGTTCTTCCAAACATATGTCTTACTTAAAGCATAGCCATTGTCAGAGGAATATACCTGAAACTGATTAAAAAGTAGTAAAAATGACTGAACTACGTAATTACAAACTCCCCAATGAATTATCTTTCATGTGAAAAAAAAATGTTTGTGGTACATTTCATCTTTCCTGGTCTCTGCAAGGTTCAGAATTTTTTTCTGAGACTCTTCAGAAAGATCCAGTCTATTATGCTTAAAGGCAGACAAAAGCTTAAATACGACAGAAAATGACCTCCATCACTCCTTCCAAAGGGTCAGCAATTATTCATGAAAAGCAAGCCTCAAAACTTGCCAGCCGGTGATTAAAAGGCATTTGCTCAGGAACAGTCTCGCTGTCTCAAAAAAAAAAAAAAAAAAAAAAAAAAAAAAAAAAAAAAAAAAAAAAATGAAGGAGGAAATTAAATTCTTGAAGAAATAAATTTTGACTGAAGTGAGAAATCACACTCAGAAGCTAATTTAAGGGAGATGAAATTAATTTTGGTGACATTTATTCTATTTAGCAAAAATGGTGACAAAACATATAGTGGCTCTGTTAGCCAGAGATAAGAGGCAAGTAATTTAAAGCTGGGCTCAGCTACGGTCTGCGGCGATTTAATCCCACTGCTACACATCCCCTGTGACCTATCATTAAAGGTTTAAAGTAAAACTGACAATTATTATTAGCCAGTAATTGGATTTTGGAGATTCAGTATAAAGTTAGGGTAATTTAAATGACTGTTGACACTGGAAAGATTATGTAAACGCTCTGAATCAGCTGAATTTATCAATTTATTTAGTTTTATAACAGCTGAGCATACCCAGCACAAGGAAACCAGCAGAAGGAGAGTGACTCTCTCGGATTTGTCCGCAGGAAACAAGCAAGGGTTCAGACTCAGGTTCTCTGAAGGTAGCACCACATTGAGTGCCAAATCTCCATCAGGAGTGTGGACTTCAAGCTTACACCTCAGAACCATCCAGAACTTGAGCCTCCAACAAGGACTGACTGAAAGAGTCACACACCAGAAAATCAGGGCACCCCAGAAGAAAGATAGAAGTGTCTCAGGCCAATATTTCATTATATAAATTTTTAATTACGAAGGCTGAAATTCAGAAACTGAAGAGGTAATTAAAAACGAGCCATCATTCCAGGTGTATAACAATGTCCTTCAGCCAGCATCATTCCTATAATACTGATGCAACCCTGCCTGCTCCTTTGACCAATCATTAACACCAAGTAAAATTGCATTATTTAGGAAAATGCTTTACAAAGGTAAATCTGCTAACAATACAATTGCATTGAAATCAGTAACAGCATGTTGTCTCTACCAACTGAGGCAGATGCTACTCTGTGATTAGTCCTCTCACCTTTAAATGCTGTCTTAAACGGGAGGTTTCATTACACTTGACCCAGTTATGTTCCCACTAGAAGCCTGGTGCACAAAATTCATGCATGGAGTGGGGGGTGTCCCTCAGCCCAGCCTGCACCCTATCCAATCTGGGACCCATCGATGGGTGTTAAAATGCCCATTTAGGGGAGTTTATAAATAAATGGGCAGTTGGACATCCCTCTCACAATCCAGGACTGATTGCTCCCAACTGCTCGCCTTCCTGATTGCCCCTAACCTGCCAGCCTGATCATCCCCTAATCACTCCTATGCCAGCCTGATTGATGTCTAACTGCTCCCCTGCCAGCCTGTTTGCCCCCAACATCCCTCCTCTGCTGGCCTGGTCACCCCTAACTGCCCTCCCCTGCATGTTTGATTACCTCCAACTGTCTCCCTCTCAACTGCCCTCTCCTCCTGGCCATCTTGTGGTGGCCATCTTGTGTCCACAGCGGGGCAGGATCTTTGACCACATGGGGGAAGCCATCCTGTGTGTTGGAGTGATGGTCAATATGCATATTACTCTTATTAGATAGGTCAGGGGCCTGGTGCATGGGTGGTGGCTGGCTGGTTTGCCCTGATCAGGGTGGGGGTTCCCTTGGGACATGTGGTGGCCTGGGTGAGGGGCCTGTGGTGGTTTGCAGGCCAGCCACTCCCCCAGTGACCCAAGCAGAGGCCCTGGTATCTGGAATTTATTTACCTCCTACAATTGAAACTTTGTAGCCTAGAGCGGAGCCAAGCTCCCTGTTCACTCTGGCTGCCACCACTTCTGTTTGGTTTTATGTATCTTCTATAACTGAAATGTTGTAGCCTTGAGTGGAGTCCTAGGTCAGCTAGGATGTGTGGAAAGCTTGGCTTCCTCTATTGAAACCGAAGCCTTTCAACTGCTCTCTGTGGCTGCAGCCATCTTGGTTGGAGTTAATTTGCATACTTGCTCTGATTGGCTCGTGGGTGTGATTTTGGGGTGTGACTGGGGTGTGGCTTTGAGCAGAGTGATGGTTATTTTGCAATTTACTCTTTTATTAGGTAGGATTCTTATTGCTCACATTCACCATATACTATTGGTACGCTCTCATACATATTTCATGCTTTCTATAAGTTAGAAAAGTGAGATTTTAACCTTAAAAATATTATTTTTTTGTCTAGTAGTTCCACTTCTAAAAATCTATCCTGAGGTATTATTTAAAGATATGTGCTTAAATTTAGCTGGCTGCATTGCTGTTTATAAGAGAAGCAAAATGTAAAGCACCTAATGACTAAGAATAGGGTGTTGGTTAAGTAAATTATGATACATCCCTACACAGCCATTAGAAGTCATGCACTGGTAGAGTATGGACATTGGAGATTTTTTTCATAATATCATAGTAATACAAGCAAGGCTATAGAGCAAGCTAAGACTTAAAAGCAGCTGAAAAGGTATGCTGGTTATTAAATTATTGTCTCTTGGCTCATATCCACTCTTCAATAACATGCTCTATAATGCTGGGACTGTGAATGGCAAATGCACTTCTCCTTTATTGCTGGACACCTGGTAGGTCCTAACTGGAGGGGCCTAAAGAGAGCCTGGAAGGCTGGGGAGGGGGAAGGGCAGGTTCATTCCAGTTTTTCTCATGCTCCCATTCACCCGTCTCATTGTGTCCCATCTTAGACAACAGCACCAGCTGCTAGCACTAGCATCTTAGAGGACTAGATCTACAAGACCCCTTTTCTGATATTCTAGATTTTCTTAACTCTAATCTCTTCCTTTTAGCCCTCTAGTCCTCAGGGTAGGGGAGCTGCTTCTTGCTCCCTTTGTCTCTGCTATTTCAACATTCCCTCCTTGCTATTTTAGTCCTCCAATACTAATTTGCTATGGGATGAATGGTGTCTCCCACACATTCATATGTTGAAGTCTTAACCCCCAGTACCTAGAATATGACTATTCAGTTGGCCCTTGAATAATATTGGTTTAAACTCCAAAGGCCCACTTATACACATAATTAAAAAATAAATAAATATACAGCTGGTCCCACTGTAAATCGAAAACAGTATTTTCAAACCATGGTTGGGAATTCATAGTGCAGAGGCCATTGGTATTCTTTGTTACATGCCATGTTGTTATACAATATATGGAACACAAGCATATGCAGATTTTGCTATCCACATAGGGGCAGTGTGGGGTCCTGGAACAAATCCCTCACAGATAATCCATTTCGAGACAGGGCCTTTAAAGAGGTAATAAAGGTAAAAAGGAGTTCATATGGGCAGGCACTCATTCAATATGACTGGTCTCCTTATTTAAAAGGAGGATTAGGACGCAAACACAGAAGGACATGGAGAAAGAAGGCAGCCATTTCACAAGCCAAATAGACCTCAGAGGAAGCCAACCCTGACAACACCTTTGATCTTAGACTTTTAGCCTCCGAAACTGTGAGAAAATAAGTTTCTGTTGTTTAAGTGATTTAGTTTCTGGAGTTTGTTAAAGCAGCCTTAGGAAATCATTATACTATTTAACTAAGTCCTATGTTAAATTTATCTCTGTCAAATTAACTGGCATGCTAGTACTCAGAAGTGGTCTTAGGACACAAAACCTCAGAGTTGGAAATTCAGGGTTGTTTTTGACATAGCTTTATCTTGCTGCCATTGTAAACAGTTGTATCAAATTTTCATTGTAGTTGAATGTGTCTACTGCACCAAGTGTCTTGGGTGAAGAAGTGGGTGCTTAGTAACCTGAAGGTGTAACAGTGGCTACAAAGATTGTCCTGTGTGCATGGGAGTAATTACAGAAAGAAAATGACCCAGTCAGGTCTTAAAATTTCAGCTCATGTAACAAGGGAACAAGAAAACTTCTAGGGCAGCCCTTAGTGAATATTTGGAGGGGGCCAATAGGCCCATAGCTGCAAATGTTTCTGGTGACCCCAAAGATTTGGTGTCACAGGAATTGATGAGTTGATCACTTGAGATCATTGAGGAACAATGAAAACAGACATTGCCCATTACCCAGGAGGCAGAAATTATACTGGATTCAAATTGGCAACTGCCTCCAAAAATTAAAATTAAAAAAAAGGAACTCATGGAGATCAGCAAAAGTTTTTCATCCATAAATGTTTTTTGAGGGGGACTCATAGTTCAAGGTCACTGATATGCCACAGGTTTTATTTCTTTTCTTATGTGTCTTTCTGAGACATGGTAATACCAGGTAAGTATCTGCACAATATAAATTTATTAATTAATAAGTTGAAATATCCTAGCACTGATAGGCCACCAAGAGTTCTCGTCTGCCATAATAGACTTATATCAATCCCTTTCATTCTCCCATCTTTGACCTTGAAAAGTACAATAGTTCTGTAGATATGGATTCTGCAGTGCTGTTTTCTTCTCCTGTATGTCCACAAAGCCATATTGAAACAATGGGGAGAGAAGAGCTCTGCCTTGGGTCAAAGAGCATATTATATGTCCTATTTTCTTCCTGTGCTACATGTCCTCCAAGAGATGGTCATAAGCATGCAGATGTACATGGTTACACAAAGATTCATACTTCATAACTTAATATGGAAATGAAGATATGAGGGAAACTTGTATAATTAAAATCCATGGATCATTTGGAAGTCTTATTTTATTTTAGACTGCTAACTCAATACCTGTATAAGATAGGGCTGCTGCACATTTAGGAATTATGGAGATATTTGAGTTTACTTCATTCTTCTTGTTCTTTCCTTATTTTTGCTCAAGAAATAAAAAAAAAACAGAATGGCCAACAGATGAGCCTTAAGAGCAAGAAGCTTTATTTGAAAAGATGATCCAGGTATGTAAGCACAAATGAGTGATGCTTGGCTAAACTGTCCATGAGGTACATGTGTCATCGGAGTTCATCATACTCACCTAGCTTTCTCTCATTTGGTAACTCCTCTCTACCTTGGAATGGCTTTCTTAAGTCCTTTGCTTATTTATTTAAAACACATGTGTCAAACACAAGGCCCGCGGGCCAAATCCGTCCCGCCAGGCCTTGCAATGTGGCCCGCACCGCGCTGTCATCACTGCACTCCGCTGCGTTTCCATCACAATGACAGTTTATGACTGTTCAGTAAACCATTCAGCCCGCGATTTAGGCTGGATTTTAGATTTTGGCCCCTTCTCTGATTGAGTTCGACACCCCTAATTTAAAATATATGTTATTGATTTGTAGAGAGACAGGAAAGGAGAGGGAGAGAGAGAAACATTGATGTGGGAGTGCAACATCAGTTGGCTGCTTTCTGTATGCTCCCTACTTGGGAATGAGTCTACTACCAGAACTTATGCCTTAACTGGACATTGAACCAGCAACCCCTGAACACAAGGGGCAAAGTCCAAACAACTGAGCCGCACTGGCCAAGTCAAGTCCTTTGTTTATTGTTGGCCTGTGGATAGGATACCAACCTATTCTAATGTCTTATCATCTTATACCTGAAGTTCCCAACATACCAAGTCTCTTACATCTGGAGCATTGTTATGTTCATTTGTCTTCCTGGAATAGCCTTCCCTGTCATCATAACCCAAAACCAATTCCTATTCTTCCTTCAAGACTCAGAATAGACTTAATTTCTTTCAAAAACAGTATTAGTACCTTTACTCCACTCTCTTCCCAAGTCCAAGGTATATCCCTCAGATATAATTTTTGCACATCATAGTTTTTATACACAAATAGACTCATTTTTTGCAAAAATATGAAAAACTTGAGAGCAGGAAATTCTCATATCCATCGTGTGTCCCCTTACTCTTAGTAGAATATAGGCACACTTTGCTTAATACATATTTTTTAAACTTTATGCCAGGAGACTCAAGTACCTTACAAACTGAGGGCAAAATAAAGCACCACACAGCTTCTTTGGGAAGGAAGAACATGGCTGTATATTATTTTATGTGCTATTTTTCCCCATGAAGGAAGGCACATCTTATCTACAATTTGCCAAAAAATAACAATGATCTGTGCCAGTTCTGAAAGTTGCCAAACCATAATTACTCAGAATAACAGTCCAAAATAACAAGAATTATCTTCTTCATTCAGAACATTTATTGTGCACCTGATATGTGCCAGACATTGGCTTAGTTCTGAATATACAGATACAAACAAGGGTTCAGCTTGTCTAACTTGTTCAGATATCACATTCTAGTTGGGAAGGCAGATACTTAATAATTAGGCAAACATATAAAACTGCAACTTCAGTCAGTAGCTAAGGCCAAGGAGAGAATAAAGCAGTGATGGAACAGAGAGCACGTGGGGTGAATGAATGTGCAGGTGTCTTTCTTCTCAGAATATAGTTCTTCCTTCGAAGCTCCCCTCTTCCCTTGGACAACTAGCAATTCTCTGCTGGTTCTCTGGCTCCTTCACTCATTTGGTCAAATACGCTAAAGCTTGCAGTGAAAGTGGCGTTGCTTTGCTTTGCTCTGAAAGAAGTAAATTACAAAGTGGACCTGTCATCACAGTGAATCCCATTACCAATCCACCTGCTGGTGAAGGGGAGTCTGTCTCCTCTGTGCTGGGCAACTGGGGCCTCACAAAGTCCTGGTGGTACCCAAAGCATCCAATAAACTTCAGCAGCAGGAAGAGGACCTTTCAGAATGACAGCCTTTGCCTTTTAATTTACTATCATTTCCCTTTCCTGCTTTTCCAATAAAATCCATCAGCTTCACTTGTATCTCATTTCACTGTTGTGTCTGTTTTCCCCTGGGGTGGCATCAGCCCACATGACAGGTTTTCTTGCTCCTGCAGCTCCAGAGCTTTTCCATGAGCCTACTTTGGATATGCTGACCAAATTAGGGCATTTGGAGAGGGAAGGTTCACTCCTCATTCAAGAGCCTTCCCCATGCTGCACTCAGTACAATTACAGCTAGGTTGACTGAGGGGCCTCATGGACTAGTAACAAATCAATCTTAAGAGACCCTGAAGGGGTCCTGAACTAATAACTTGCCTGCTGTATGCATTGCAACTCTGTGTGCTGCCTCAGTTGGGTGGAGGAATGAGGCACTTGTAGGGTTATTGAGCGCAGCATTTGCACAGGGGAACAGTGGGAAGTGATTTAGCAGCCACACAGGTGTCTTTTTTAATTACACACTATCAGGAACAGGAGCTGAGCTCAACAACCCTCACAGTTCCCTCTGTGCTTGCCCAGTGGTCTAAGCAGGACATGCTAAGTGACTGGAGAGAGCTTCCTGGAAGGCGTCTCCTCACTTGTACTCCTAAACCCCATCCTACCTAGGAGACAAGTCTACATAGGAGAGTCTCCACTCCATACGGCTTAAGCAGAGAGCATGCAGGATGCAAGGAGAACTAAGGAAATAGGAAAATCTCAAATTCTCACAATTGGAGTTGACACAGCTTGGACATCTTACCTGCCAAACTCTGAAGCAGCTTGAAGTGAAATGGACAGCTTAAAGAGAGTTGCTAAAGAAGAGGTGGGTAAGGAGGAAGTGGAGGGATCTTTTGACCACTGGACATGTAGATCTTCCTTACCAGCATCCTTTTCTCATCTATTCCCATTAACTGAAAGAACAGGGCTTACTCTACTCATTTTTTTCCATTAAGGAAACTGAGATGCAGAACTAAAATAACACCAAGTCAGGTCTACTAATTTCCAGTCTAGTTCTAACAAACTCTTCTAACTTACTCCTTAAATTTTAGTGTGCATGTGAATTATCTAGGCTCTTGGACAAAATGAAGATTCTGGCTTAGGAGGCCTAGGGTATTGCCTGAGAGTCTACTTTCTAAAGCAGAGCCCAGATGATTCTCTGTGGGTCACACATTGAGTAGCATGAACCCTCTTAACAGTCATCTCAGAACCCTCCCTTAAGAGTTTGATGAGGATCCTTTACTCTCCTGGTTTACCATCTCTTTTGCCTATTCAGGCCTTTATTTCACAACTATGAAAACCCATTGCTTGTTTAAAGCATACCCTGTTTCTCCGAAAATAAGACAGTGTCTTATATTAATTTTTTCTCCCAAAGTTGTGCTAGGTCTTATTTTCAGGGGATGTCTTATCTTTCCATGCGCTAGGTCTTATTTTCGGAGAATGTCTTATTTTTTGGAAAACACAGTATTTATGATTCTAAAATCAAGGCTTGCTACTTATGAGGAAGAACATTTGATAAAAACCACTAAGTGTGATACCAGGCCTCTTTATTTCATATGAATCATTCTTGGAAGCACAGTATTAATAGGTTTGTATGGAAATCTGGGTGCTCACAACCTGGTTCCTGACTAAGCAATAAGCTATGTCAATTCAAAAATGGTGTTTCAGTAGAGGTCACCCTCAGTGAAATTCAATAGGGCATGTCTCCATATTCATTATGGAAGCACTAGTGATGTTACATCTCCCAGGCTCTTGGTTCATGATGGAAAGATTTAAACATTTCCAAATCATGCACTGTGATGTGAGATGAAGCTAATACTCGCTAATTTCCCCTTACTGCTTGCTCCTCACAATCCATAAGCACTTCAAATATCTATCCAGGAAAAGTTGTGTTTGCTACAATGTGGTTCTAAATAAAAGGCATTCTGTGCCTCTTGTGTTTTGTGTTATGGTTAGAATTCTTTTGAATACAAACCATTTAATTCTCAGATATCTGGGAAGTTTGTTCTAATCCTTATTTTATAAACAAATAAATGGAAGCTTGAAATTTTAAAGTAATGTCCCCAAGATCAGATAAGTAAAAATAGCAGAGCTAGGATGTAGATACAGGTATTATGACTATGACTATAGTACTCTTTGCAGTCATGTTTCTTTAAAAGTAAACAGGAATACTGTGCCATCCTCAAGGGAAGGGAGAGAGTCTACAAGTAGAAGGAAAGAACGTTCCATGGGAGAATGGAAAGATCAAGAGCATTGATAATACCTCCAACTCTTCCCATCCATCTTCCCAAGTTGCCTGGTTAGTGTCATTCAAAGTATGCTTCTGTGTGCCCACTTTGTGTTGGGCACCTTGGGAGATTCAAGAAAAGTGGGAGCTATGAAGTTCCTGCCATCAAGATGTCTACAGTCCAGGTGGAGAACAAGAATCAAATCACAGGGAACATTCAGGTGGATAGTAATCTGCTACTACTGAGAGCATTAATTAGCAAGGAATGTGTACAATGTTTATTATTTTCTTAACCTTGGAGTCATCAGAAGACTGGAGACATCAAAATGCTGAAGCCACAGACATTCTGGTTTCACTGATAAAGGACAAAGATTCTTAAGTATGATTTTGAAGCAATAACTTTTCTAGATACAAGTGATCAAGCTCAGAACTAATGACTCAGAAACTCTGCGTGTGAAGCCCAGTGAGCTGTTTGCACATGCCCTCCCAGTGATTCCGAAGAAGGGTGCAGGCTCATGTTCTCCAAGCACTGACAGAGGGTGCAGCTGGAATACTGGTTGTTCTTGTTGTGTTTTTTTTAGAACCTCTCCAGGTGATTCGCCTGTGCAGCAAAGTTTGGCATCCCCTGTCTCAAAAGGTAGCGAAGAGCATTCTCTCAGAGAGAAGACCCATGTCACAGATCACAGCTGAGTGAGAGACATTATGGAGGACTTTGAATGTCAGACCATGGCTTACTCTGCGGATCAGATATTTTATGTCTGTCTTGCCTGAAAAGAGCATAAGCTCTCTAGAGACAAAGGGCATACCTTCTGGTTCCTGTGTCTCATTCTGTACTTTGTGTATAGAATGGGACACAAAGCAATTTCTGATTATTCAGAGTGGGAACAATTATGAGTCATCCTTGGGAAACTAGGTATCCCAGGAAAAGCCCAGGGAATGATAGAATGGCCAAAGGCACCAACACAGGTGAACACAATGAACCATGAAGCGCATACATCATAAACACACACCTCTGGTGCCCGCCCTAAAGTGCATGGTAGTGGCAGAAGTATCAACAGCAGCCATTTCCTCTCCCGATTCCCACCCTCACTCAACCACAGGTTTTGCAGTGGCTTCAAAGCATGTAAAGCATTTATTAAACAGCGTGAAATCCATTTAACGCTTCTCTGGATGCACTAATTAGGTTTTGTATTTGGTATTTGAGGGAAGAGCAATACAGAATGGAGGGCAAAACCTGAGCTTACTGACATTCTGAGCTTCCCTTTTGGATTTCCCCCATTGGTATGGACACCCACTCCCATTATCAGTCCCATGAATGGGGAAAAGATTTCAAAATCTGAAGTCGAAAATAATAAACATTGGTAACAGTTATTAGCACATTTCCAGAGCTTCATAAGTTGCCTATAATCTATGGGCTTTATCCCTAACCCACAAAGTTCCCCATTTCCTCTAATCAGCATCTCCAGGAACATTATAGTTCTTCTGGAAAATCCAAAGGACTTGGCAAGGAGGTTTTGATTCCCAGCCAGCCCTTATTTGGTGCTGTGTAGAGAAGATCTGTTAAGTGTCATGCAATTAGCAGGCAGAGAAGAGTGCCGAGCAGGGGATATTTTTTAGTTCACTGAATCATACCAAATCTGAATCTATTTACCAAAAGGAATAAAAAAAAATGTGCCTCTGGCCAGGCTCTTAGTGGGGGTCTGAGAAAAACTTCACATTTTACTGACTTCATATTGCTATTTGGTTTTGACTCTTGGAATCCACAATTAGAAGAGTAGAGGCTGCAATGTCTCAGATCCAGTTCAGAGGTTGAGGAAAATGGTCTTATTGGTATCGTGCAGTAAGTGTCAAATGTTATTAACACATTTCAAAGCTTCATAGGTTGCCTATAAAGAACCTCATTTTATAAAAACCATCGCCAAAGAAATTGCACAGTCATATTTATGTAGCCTCTGAACAGCTGGGGTTGTGACATGAATGATTCAACAGTGCAGTGGTCTGAGGTTGTCTTTACACCTGTCTGGTGTGAAGTAGAGTTGGGATCATCCCTTAAAGATAAATGCCCAGATGATTAGGCCCTGTATTATTCCTGTCCAAGAGACTGAGCTTAGGGTTCCTCACATCCCTCTAACCCCAAGTACCATGGCCAGAAAAGAAACATGACATGTCAATTCAACTCCACATCAATTCCAAATCAATCCAGAATTTGACCAAAGTACCAATAAACATGTCTCTGTATAAACTATCAGTAGGCTGAGTTATAAGTAACAAAATAGTAAATTCTTCTGTGATTGATTAGTATTAGAAATGAAAACAGTGTTAAAGATCTAATGCAGGATGGTGCATGTTCAGAGATTTTATTGTGATGCCAAGATTTACTAAAAAATTCAACAACCTATTGTTGTCTGAAAGAGTATGGTGGCTACCCTCCCTGGGTCCTCAGACTACAAACGTACACATTAACAGTGAGGCCAATTATTTTTAATTAAACAGCCATTTATTTTTATTTTTATTTTGAAAATGCTGGGGGTGTGAAAAAAAAACAACAACAACAAGCTATGATCCAAGGGAAATGGTCTAGAAAATGAGGCATTTCTATCTGGCTTGTTAGAGAAGTTCTTGGCTGAAGGAGTGTTCTCCCATTTTCGTCACTGTAAGATGCTTCTTACCCAGTACTTAACATGCCCATATCCTTCCCTGGCAGATTGTCTTTACAATGTTTTTCTTCATCAGTACAGCAAACATTTACTAAAAAAATAACAGTCGATGCTTATTTTTGGTGGTAGCTATGTGCTATATGGTTGTGCAAATACTAAATTAGCATATACTGAACCACTGCTCCTAGGGGAAATACAGGATTGGGTTCCTGAAAGCCTCTGGTCACAAGAATTTTGTCAACTGAGCAATATATAACCTTGTTTTATAGTGTTCCATTTAAAGACATCTTATTTAGCATACATTATTGATTCATTAGCATTGAACTCATAGCCAACAGCATTATAACTCATGCCTGAACAACGCATATCTAGCAAGTATTTCCTCCATAAGGCACATCACAGCCTTCGTTTAGGCGGCACTTCAGCACTATCCTTTGAGGTGATTTTAAACATTAAAATCATCAAGGAAAAGTACAAAAAAAAAATGTGAAAAACATGACACTCAATAGACCATGCAAAGAACATTTATTTACGGTATGATAGCATTTTTGCAAGGAGGCAGAATGTGACCTTATATGACTTTACTTGGAAACATGCATGCTGGGCAACTCAATTGTTTTGCTATTCTGTGAATGTCCATGAAAGCCTGTGAAAATGTTCCATGGGTATGCATTTGAGGGTTACAAACAAATTTTAGTGAGTAGGCACATTTGCAAATATGGAATCAACTTTAATAATGAGACTCAACTATGCCTGACCTGAACTGAGAGTGACAGAGAAAAGTAAATGGAAAGGCATTAAACTATGAAAAGTCAAAATTAAAACCCTGAATACTTCCTGCCAAGGGGAGGTTGGCAGTAAGTATCGTCTTAGTCTGTAGTGAAGAGAAGCCTGGAGGGATGCGAAGGTTGGGCCACGACAGCTCTTAGAGACAATGAAATGGGATTCTGACCACCCCCAGACATGTGAGAAAATGCAGAAATCGCTCAAGACAGGCTAAGACCACAATTAACATAGAACAGTAACTCATCTTCATTTCCCTGACTTAGCCTTTGTGTCCCTCAAACACTGAAAGACCAGGATCAGAGCAGCAATAATTTTATCCCCTCACGCATTGATGCTAGACAATGGACTACACACCCAACCTTGTGCTATTATCTGCTTCTGTATGGTGTGTGAGGCCTTTTCTCACAGCAAAGTGGTAAGGCTTTCAACTTGATTTTGAGTTTGGAGTGGACATAGAGAGACTAGACATGTTGGTCCCCCTTTGTTCTAGCATGGGCCCTTAAATCAACCTAAGCTGACTAAAATGAACAGTCCTTTGTAGACTCCAACCTAGCCTATTGGTGTTTTTATTAGAGTATACCTGAAGTCCCCAGCTAGTATTAAAGTATTCTTATTTTAGCCTCTATACAGACATCTGTCTTGGGAGCTCTCAGGAAGGGTTGGCTAATGTACAGGATTCACTTACTATGGTCCAACATTTTAAGACCAGCATTTCATACCAATCCAATATGGCACACATATTTTATATTTTTCACTTTAACCAAGGTATTTTCGCATTGTGTTAGAAGCCAGACTAATGTCCTTTAACAAGTTTTCTCTCTTTCTTTCTACATTGTTCACCAATTCTAGATGGCCATAGACATTGTTTCAGAGGACAGCAAAAAGTTTGAGATTCTAGAAACAATTTCTTCTATAAACAAAATATCTCTTACTCTTTGCTACAGACTTCATTTAATATTGATTTTGATAAGAGACTAGGCAACCTGACCTTTAATGGCCTTTCCAACCCTGGCATACTAGGAATTCTTAGAGAAAGTCATGCTTAAGGTAAAATTCTATCTTCATCCTGGCTACTCACCCAAGCCACAGGAAAGAAAGAACACAGAAATACAACCTGGCCTTGGTATGACCAGATCCCTGCACTGGATTCTCCATCAAGGAGAAATGTATATGAAAACTCCACCCGAAGTGTCCTTCTCTCAACATCTCTAACCCTTTTCCTGTGGCTGTGAAACATCAACATTTGTTCTCAGCATCTGAGTCCTCTGCAAAGCCAAGAGATTATAAACAGTCCTTGGGGTTTCCACCAAAGTCTACTCCATCATTGGACACAACAGGGAAAGCCACACATCTGGCCCAGGGGAAGGAACTAAAAGATACAAATGAAAGAGGAGCCAAGGTTATGGGAGATGAGAACAGCTTGTCTCTAGCTGAGTGAATGCAGACCAAAATCACACTAAAGTCTCACTGGGTTATTTTGTTTTCTTTATGCTTAAAGGGACACATGGTTTTCTTTTTAAAAGATTATTCACTGTCTCTTGGTTTTCTATTTGTTTGCTTGGTTTAGAAAGGCTAGCTTGGGACAGAACAGAGCAGCCTTAGAGTGACAAAAATCTGCCTTCTGTGGGGGTTTGATTTAAACAACAGGAAAATACATTATACAGCATTACTACTTTAACAATGAAAGTAATACAATGAGTGGCTCTTGTATAGAACAATTTTGTCATTCCATATACCAACGAAATCATGTTTTTGTATTATTCTCCTCTATCTTGAAACTGATTCATTCTTAGAATTATCCAAATCAAAGAAAGATTCAAAGTGGATGTTATTATATAGTTAAGCTTCATACTAAATGATTGTCATTGATAGCCCTTAAATATGATTTAAAAATAACTGATCAATAAATCAGTTCTTGCGGCAGTCAAGAATATTAGACTATAAACATGAACATGGCAAACAAATGTGCCCTGGTTTTATTCAGATCATTCCTCTGAACGAATGCTTAATATCTACCTCATAGGAAAACACATGTTTCAGTGTTGAAAATTTTTGAACTATGTGTAAAGAGAAGACCATGTTTGTAGTAGAACCCATGGTAGGTGTCTGGAGGGCGTGGGCCTGCATTTGAATTCATGCACACATTAGCCATGAGACTTCACTAATCATTAGTTGACAACTCAAGGGACAAATCTTGACCATCATGAAAGAAAGGCTAAATCTGAAGCAGAAGAATCCAAGCAAATCTATACATAGATAGGGCAGTGGATTTAGCCTGCTGAAAAATTAAGTAAGTCCAACCCTCGACCAGGGAGGGAAGCCTCGTCACTGCTGCTGGTGACTATCTTTTAACTCTTCTTCATAAACATTTCTCCTCTACTTCGGAGACCTATAAACATGTATATTTGAGATATTTCCTCCATTCATGTAACACATGTATTTATTCAGGGACTATCAGAGTCATGTACTGGGTAAGGAACAAGAGACTGAAATATATCGAAGTGCAGATCCTGTTTACACAGAGCTTTCTGACTAGTAGGTAAGTTTCACAGCATTATGAAAATTGGGAATTTCAAAATATAACCCTAATCACAGTGGCTAAAACTTACTGGTTATTTGATAAATATATGTTTATTTGATAAATGAATGGATGAATCAAATATGTGAAACATTTTCTATTAACTCATGAAATTATATTACTTATCTTTTAAGATCTTCTTGTCCCAAAGTGTTTCTGTAAAATTTTAATTATATACAAGCACCTTACCCTAGCTTAAAAAATATTTTCTGTTTTGAATCCTGAGGCTCTCTCCATCCTGGTCACATACCATTTTCCTGCTAGGCTATTATGCTCCAGTACAACAGGCTTTCTCTTAGATCTTCTACCTTACACCTTTGCACCACCTCTCCTGCCTTTTAATCTCTCTGTTCTCATCTTCCCCTGAATGACCTCTCTTGCTACTCCGTGTTCATCTTACATTTCACATCATTTCCTTATTAAAGGAGTTGGAGTAGAAAAGTTCTAACTTTAGACTATTTTAGTAGTCTGGAGTCTATGTATCCTCCTCACATCACTTCTACAATCAGACCTTAAGGTCCTGACTCAGAACATCCGGGCTTCTTTCATGTTCCACATCCAAACTTAATGCTCCCACACACTTATATATATTTGAAGAACTGGAATAAGAATGGAAAACATTTCTTCAAAAATTTAATAATAGAATTACCATGTGATCTATCAATTCCACTTTTCGCTATTCATCCAAAGAGAATGAAAACACTAACTCAAAAAATATTTAAATCCCCATATTCTTTGTAGTATTATTTTCAATAGCCAAGATATGGAAACAACCCAAGTGTCCACTGTTGAATGAAAGGATAAAGAAAACATAAACAATGTAATGGAATATTGTTCAACCATAAAAAAGAATGAAATCCTGCCATTTGCAATAAAATGAATGGATTGGGAGGATATTATGCTATGTGACATAGGTCAGACAGAGAAAAGCATATTAGCTCACTTTTATCTTGATTTTAAAAAATGAACTCACATATACACTGAACAAACTGGTGGTTGCCAGCGGAAAGTATTTGGGGCAGGCAAAATGGGTGAAGGGAGTAGAAAAGTACACACTTACAGTTATAAATAAATAAGTCACGGGGATAGAATATACAGCATGGTAAGTAATACTATATTGTATATATAAAAGTTGCTAAGAAGGTAAATCTTAAAAATCTTCATAAGAAAACTTGTATAACCATGACAGATGTTAACTAGACATATTGTGGTGATCATTTCACAATATCTGCAATGATTGAATCGTTATGTTAAACACCTGAAACTAATAAGGTCTATGTCAATTGCACCTCAATAAAAGTATTTATTTTTAAATGTAGGGACATAGGCAAACCTGTTGGATTAAGTCATGTCATAAGCCACTACCTTCTGTCACCACTTTGATGATTCATCTGATAAGTGACCTCTGAGCCATACAAGGCTAGAATCTTAATCCCTCTTTTCAATCCTTTCAGTTTCCCTTTCTATAGTACCGGTATATCATCCATATTATATTTCCTCAACGAAACAATTGAAAAATTAAGGCAAATGTTGGTGCTAGATTATTACTCCGAAGAAAAGCTTTACAAATGGATAAAGATAGAGCAATAGGAGAAGCAGAGTCCTTTATGTAGCACTCAAAGAAAAACTGAAAAGTCCATCTGATTCTCCAGCTTACTCAAAATATTAAATTGTCAGTAGACGTATTGAAATTTAGTTCAGAAATCCACACAATGGAATGCTTCCTATACATCCTAAATTAAAACAAATCACTTAAAACTTACAAATTAGGCTTCTAACAAATTTAAGTGGGGCAAAAGCAAAGAATAATCCACAGAACTGGCCTGTTGGTGCTAGGATAGAACTGACTAGTCCTATTCAACAATGAGCATATAGAAACACATAAATACATCTGCCACTATAAATTATGTGAAAAACATAACAATAATACTTAGGGAAGGAAATCTTCTCTACTGACTCCGGTAAAGAGAATACACTTGAAAATTAATTTCTACATGAGACAGAAGAAAAGTTTAGAACATATCTATTTGCTATACTTAATATATAAGAAAACACTGACTCTATAAAACAAAATCAGGTTGTTAAAAGACAGATTGTTCTGAAATGAATGTAAAAATAATAAGGATACTGGCTGAATGAATGTGATAGCTAAAGAAACCCAAAACACAATGGTAAAATAAAAATCAATAGTGGTGGCAGTAAAACAAAAGTGAAACAAACTATAAGAAATCAAATGAATAATGTATAGGAAAATTTTAGAATATTTCCTAATCATGAGAGAAGAAAAAGAAACAGAAGAGAAGAAGAAAGACATGGAAGACAATTTAGTTCTAACTGAAGAGAAGTGTTACTGAGACAGAATCAGAATAGAGAACTTATCATTAAAGATCTAATATAAATATTTATACAAGAACTTCAAAGAGCTTAATAATAAAATAATTCTTAAATGACTAGACATATTAGGAAATTTTCATTTTATTTCAAGTTTCAATGGTAAATTTAAAATCATATAAAATCAAAAGAAGAATAAAAGCTTATCTCTAAAGTAGCAAGAAAATGCTGGCCTCACCCTTCTTTGCAAAACCAATTGTCAGAAGACAACTTATACAGAGTGGTGACTGGAAAACATTGTAACCTGAGAGATTTATACCCAGTTGTTTATTTGAAAAAGTTGCAAGGAGATATTTTGCTAAGCTTAAAGTCATGAAAGATAAATCATTCATGCTTCCTTTCTGAGAAAGCACAAAAAGTGAATACCTATCAACTGATGACAAGAAATAGAAATAAAAAATTCAAGCCTGTAACAGTTAAAGTATAAAAGAAATAGCAAAGAACTTTAAAAGCAATTAACTTTTTAGTATAAAATATGAAGACTTGTCATATGGCCACACTAATAAATTCCAAGTCTGATAACATGTTGCATATGAAAAAACAAATTTTATAATTAAAAAGTTGATTATCATAACACCAGATAAAAGGGGTAAGAAACAATTAAATGCAAAGAAGTTAGGTTAGGCCCAGGTAATATATATTTTTTATTAGGAATGAATTCCTAAATTTGCTAGAGGAATATAATTTTAATATTTATTTGATGAATGAAAGAATTACCACTAATAAAATTAATGAAAGGATTTCTAACTTACAAACCTCAATAAGTTAAAAATAAATACAAGAGAGATCCAAGATGGTGGCAGAGTAGGTGGATGTTATATTCACCTCCCTGTCAGGATAAGACTGAAATTACAACTAAAATATAGAGCAACACCAGGTAAACTGAATAACCAACTGAGGACTAGCTGAATAGAAGACATAATAGCCAAGGATTTACAGAAAAAGACACATTGAGACTAGAAGGAAGGGCAGAGATACAAAAAGAGCTGGCCCTGCTCTAAGGCAACATCTAAGTTTCTAAATGGAAATCTCAGCTGCAAAGGTTCCCCCTGAGAAGAGTGGAGCCCCAAGCCCAAGCTGGGCTCCCCAGCCCAGAGCACCAGAGTCTGGAAGAGGCACCTATACATCTGGTTGTGAAAATCAGCAGTGATACTGTCTACCAGGGATAGACGATAGACAGCACTGGGTTTGAACCTTTATTAATAAGGTGAGTAGCACTCACATGTACCTTATGATTCGCTAAGAACCTACCTCATTCAACCTGAGTGCCACTGGAGCTCATCTGAGCTTTCACAGGCAACTGAAAGGCACAGGTAGGTGGAGGTGAATCTTGGGGTGCCTTGGGACTTTTGCTGACCTGCTCCCAGGCTCAGTGGTGGTAAAAGCTGGCTGTGGTTCACAGCTTGGTCTTTCCTGCACACACCCAGGCCCAGCAGAAGCAGCTACAAACTGTGAATCACTTTGTAGCTCCAAACAGGTTGCCAAGAGTCAGTCACAGACAGTGTCTGACATTGGCCTGCACCAGAGTCCCTCGTAAGAGGCCCCAGAACTAACACACCTGGTTGCTATCATCAACAAATCCACAAACAAGTGTTGGTGAGGATGTGGAAAACAAGACTTCTAGTGCACTGTTAATGCCACCATGGAAAGCAGTATGGTGTTACCTCAAAAAAAAAAAAAAAAAAAAAAAAAAAAGGAACTTCCTATGACCCAGCAATTCTACTTATGGGAATATTTCTGAAGAAATCCAAAACACCGATTTGAAAGGATATTTTCACTACAGCATTATTTACAATAGCCAAGATTTGTGAGAAGCCCAGTGCCTTCAGTAGACAAGTGGGTTAAAAAAAATGTGGCACATTTATACTATTCAACCATAAAAAGGAAGGAACTCTTACCTTTTGTGACAGCATAAGTGGACTGAGAATATTATGCTAAGTGAAATAAGCCAGTTGGAGAAAGACAAGTATCATATGATTTCACTCATATGTGAAATATAGTGAACAAAACAAACTAACAAACAAAATAGAAACAGATTTATAGAAAGAGAAAACAGACTGAAAGCTGCCAGAAGGGAGGGGTATGGGTGTATAAAATGAATGTATTAAGCAAAGAAAGAACTCACAGACAAAGACAACAGTATGGTTATTGCCAGGGGGAAGGGAAAGTGGGCAGATAGAAGAGGGTGAAAGGAAGATAAATGGTGATGGAAGGAGACTTGACTGCGGTGGTGAACATGCAATACTATACAAATGATGTGTTTTAGAATTAATTGTAACCCAGAGACCTATATAATTTTATTAACCAATGTCATCCCAATAAGTTCAATAATTATTTTTTATTCTAGGATAAAGAACAGAGCAAGAAAGCATTCGAAAATGTGATAAAATTAAGCTCAAATATATGTTACTGACATAGCAATAAATGTAAATGCTGTAATATTTCCTAACAATTTGTGTTAAATATACACAGATCATGAAAAACACAAAATTTAAAAGATGGTTTCAAGTTTTAAATAATTGTATATTAAAAAATCTTGCATAAAGCAATTATAACAATAATGTTCAAAGTAGAAAGTCATAATCTGGGAAAAGAAGATAATATTTTGGGCTGATAAAGGGAATTCAATGCAATGAAGATATATTGAACATATAACTGATGTGGTTGATGACTTAATGATAAAACACCAAGATATAAACCCCAGGCCCCCAAACCTACTGGAAATAATGGGTTGAGAAACATCATAAAATTGTTAGCTTATGACAGATTAAATAATATTAAAATGAATCAAGCCTCTGTATTAAATAAATGTGAAGAAATACATAAACTTGAATATACATATATGTCCTTATACCTTTAAAAAAGAAAATACAGATTCTTTTCAAACACCCATGGGATACTTTAAAATTTGACTACTCACTCAGTATGCTTGATAAAGTTCTTAAAAGAGAAAATATATATTCTCATACCTCAATGCAATACAAGCAGAATATTCTAAAAATCTAAGAAAAATTTTAAAATGTAGAAATCGCTTAAGTAAATATTGGATCAAACAGTAAATAAAAATCAATTACAACCTCCTTTAAAAAAGCTTATGGAATATAGACACAGCAGTAATAAAATATGTAAGGCTGTGAAAAAACACATCAACAGTCTATAACTAAAGTTAATTAAGCAATCAGCCTAAGAAGTCATAAAATAGCATACACAATAAAAACTAAAGAAGAAAAAATATATGTGTAAAAATTAAGTAATAAAAAACATTACAACTGGTTTTCTAGGCAAACCAGTAAATGAGAGGAATATACAATAGTATCTTATTTTGAATAAAGTTTTTAAATTAGAAATAAAAATATCTCAGCAAATACAGGAATTTTTCAAAGCACAATCATATAAATCGTATTTTTCATCTATCCAACTGGTACATTTAGAAAAAAATTCTTATTATGGCTAGAGAATTATGCTACCATTGGAATATAAACTGGAAATACCATTTTTGAATAGAATTGTTTCACTATGTATCAAGTGCCTTAAAAATCTTCACACTCTTTTACTCAGTAATTACATGTTAATTTATGCTATGAGAGATACTAAAAAATTGGGATGATTTATGTTTTTATAGCACCTCCATATGTTGGGACATTAAGGAGCTGTTAAAAAAATTGCATTTGAAGATTATTTAATAGCATGGTAAATACACCCTATAATGCCTGGAGTCAAAGAGAAGGTTATAAAACTAAATATATAATGTGAATCCCACCTAGTGAAAATACAGATAACACACTGAAATATTGTGTAGTTGTATATATTTCCTATGTACTTTTTTTTAGTTTCTTTAGTTTCCAAGTCTATGATAATAAGCATAAATTCTTTTACAATCAAAATAAATTCTTTAAATTAAATTTAATAGATTTCTGGTCAAGATGGCACTGGGAATTGACATATTCAGTGCCTCTTCCTCAAAATACCATAAAAAAAGCAATTTTAGCTGAAATTTTAAAAATTAAAAGTCGTATTTGTACCCATATGAGACAAATGTCTCCATACACCAGGAAGGTATTAAAACAGACAGGAAGGAACAAATACTGCAACTATGGTATTGTTGAACTCTAGGCTTAGAAAGAGACAAAAGCAATGAGAAGGCTGTCAAGAACTGAACCCTGAATCAAGGTCACAAGCCAGACTCACAGCATGACTAGGAACTGGTAGGATCACCCACTCTGTGGGAGGTGAGGGGGCAGACTGTGGGTTGTATCAAACCATGTACATGTAAGACAGGAAGCAACTGAACAAGTCACACATGAGATTTGTGATAAGCTGCTAAGTACTAGATGCAATATCCCTAATACTGATGGGGCAGAAATAGTATGCTGGGGGCCAGCTAGAATTTAAGAAATATTAATCCTGCTCTGTTAACAGTGGTTGTTTTGTTCTGATTAAAGAAGGCACATTCTAACCTGGCTGGCAGCTACACTCAGAACCTGGGAGCTCACCTGGAAATACAGTCCATCCTCAGCATTTGGAGCTGCCTCTTATCATGGAAAAGATTAACAACTTCATTGCAGAAATGAGAATGGAGAATGCCATCCCTTTGAAGACCCTAGCCCTTTTGCATACCTGCAGGCCTTTGCAAAACTTCAGCCTTTTTACCTGTTAATCGCCCATCTGCCATACCCTTTGGCTACTTTCCCAGGTAATCTTTGTTCTTCTACCCAATATAAGCAGCTGACATATAGTGGGGTGCAGAGCAGATTGTTGTGGATGACCTGCTGCTCTCTTGTACTGCCAACAGTACAGTATTGGAATAAATGCTCATAATGATTCAACTCTGTATCTGCTTAATTGGCTCAAGTAGTGACAGGCAGCACAGACCTATTGTTTGTCCGATTACAATATCACTATAGGACAGGAATCTCAGGCCACTGAACCTGTTTCTGGCCTGAGATTCTTAGGGAGCTACAACAGTTCATATTTTCAGGGAGCTACTGAAAATTTGTAAAGTCTGGTAGATATTTAAACATTTAAAAAAATAACTTCCACTTTTGATCAACTACCAACTAAAATTCAAAACCAGTAAAAAAAAAAAAAAAAAAAAAAAAAAAAAAAAAAAAAAAAAAAAAGCAGTACCAAAAAGATATTCAACAACCAGACGGATGATTTAGCTCCTGAAAAGAAATGCCTATAGTAGCTTCTGAATGACCTTCTAATAAAGATAAAAAGAGATAACATATTTTTAAATAAGAAATTATTAAACAGAATGAAAAAATTATGCATTGAGAAAATAAAATAATTAGAAATTAGAAGACAAACAATATAATTGAAATTTCAAAACTCATATATGGACTAAACCCCAAAGTTTCTATATTAAAGGGAAAATTGGTGATCTGGAAAAAAGTACTAAGAAAATCATTCTGATCAAGCACAGAGAAATAATAACAGAAAAGAGAAATTAAGAAGTATGGAGTCGCCAGTTTATAAGATTTTCAGCACTGGGCAACAAAGGGAATGCTGGAAAACAATTTAAGGAGGTAACAATGGATAACTTTTCCATAACTGAAGGAAGACCTAAATTCTTAGACTCCAGGCACACAGGAACTAATGAGCATGGTAAAGAGCACAGCAAGTGTGGCCAAGGGGCTGTCAGTGGAGGTAACACGAGTCATTTCGCAGGCAAGCATGAAGAAGGGGGTGGAAGTTTTCCATGAGCTCTTTTCACCGAAGTTTCAAGCTGCCTTTTCTGGACATGAAAACAGCTTGGATCTGTGGTTCCCCATATGGAGGGTAGGGGCCTGGAGGGTCACACAAGATATAGCAGACTTTGCAGAAGGCTTTTGTTGTGCTAATCCACTGAGATATTAGAATTGCTTGTCACCAGTTTACCTAACAGACCAACTTTATAGGAAACACAGAGGTATGATCGCAAAACATCAGGAAGACCTTAAATTTAGAAGATTAAGCAGCACCTTTAACAATCTTGTCATAAAAGGTATCTAAGGAACTTTGATCCCATGTAATAGAGATTCCTTCCCAACCCCAGTTATTCTACTAGTGCTCAATGAGTCCTTACACTATTCTAGGTCGAAGATTTAGTGGTGAATAAAAGAGTCAAAATCCCCATTGCTGGTTTTTATTGTTGTTTTTGTTTCCTTTCTAGTAATGAAAGAAAATGTCATATAAAGGGGAATAGGTGATGGGAGAGGGGGAGTGTTTTGGAGTGCTGTATGAACTAGAGTAGTCAGGAAAGGAATTTCTAATGAGACCTTTGAATAGAAGGAACAACACATGAAAGTACCAGACAGAGGAGCCTGCAGCAGAGGTGCAAAGGCCCTGAGGCAGCAGCACGTGACCCAGAGAAAGGAAAGGAAAGTCTGCCATAAAATAGCATCAAAGAAGTAAAGGGGAACTAAATAAATCATGCGATCTTAAAGATGATGACAAGGTCAATGGAGTTGACTCTGAAAGAACTGAGAATTTTTGGAAAGTTTTGAGCAAAAGTATAACATGACTAGACACATACCAGTATTCAAACGGCCACTCTGGCTGTGTTGAATAAAGACAAATGCGTTTACCTGAGTGGAAGCAGCTCAGAGGCCTGTACAAAATTCAGACAATAGTTATGATATCAGCTGTGGATGTGGGTCCAATCGCCAAATCCAGGCTATATTTTGAAAACACAGAAAACTGAATATATATATTGCAAAGTAAGGAGTGAAAGATAATTTTTCAGATTTTGACATAAGGAACAAAAAAAATAGTGTTGCCATTTTCTGAGAGGAGGAAAACTATGGAAGAAGACTATGTGTTTGGGAGTTGAAAATTAAAAACACGGGAGGATCCAAGATGGCTGCTCGGGTAGACACCTAACCGCAGCAGCTCACAACAATTTCAATGGAATACAACTAAAATGTAGAGTGGACATTACCCAGACCTACAGGTAGTCGACTGACTGAAAATTCTACAATAGGAAGGTGGGAGAAAACCAGAAGGAAAATCAGAGGAGCTGAAAAAAAAGCCTAAGGTACGGAGACATGCTGCGCGCTCGCGCGTACGCGCACGGAGAGGTCGCAGCCGGAGAGGAGGAGAGGGCTGGGTGCTGCCTGGCGTTCCCTAGCAGGAAGGAAATAAAACCCCCAGCCTGGGCTGAACCCCTGAACCGGCAGCGCTGAGCCCCATTATGGGCCAGATTCTGGGGATCCAGGCTCCGGCAGGGGGAGACGGGGCTGGGAGGCTGAATCCCCGGGGAAAAACAAAAGGCGGGGGGGCCCCGGAGTTGCACGCACTTTGTGCGCAGAGGACTGAATGTAGACTCTGATGCTGGATTACCCTAGCCGGAAGGAACAAAGCCTCCGGCGGCGCTGAGCCTCAGAACGGAGCGCCCCGAACTCCCGGTCTGGGCCAGTCCCTGGGGACCCAGGCTGGGCAGGGGGAGACGGGGCTGTGAGGTGGAGTCCTGGGAGCGCGGCGAAAGGCCGAGCCCCCGGAGTCGCGCACACTGCGCGCAGAGAACAGTCTGTTGACTCTGATCCTGGACTCCCCTAGCCGGAGAGAGAAAGAAAGTTCCAGACTGGAGGATCGAGACGAGGAGCAGGAGCCCCCTCTGGACACCTGCCAGCCAGGAGCCAGCAAGGAGCCTGGCGACGGGGCCCCCAGGGGGGTGGTGCCCCTGAGCTGTCAACCACTGAGCGCAGGCAACGGAGCCAAGGACCGGGGATGCTTCCTGGGCAGTGCCAACCCCGGCGACAGGCTGAAGCAGCGCAGGAGCCCGCGGAGAACAAAGTGGTGCCACAGGCCAACCTGCTGAGATTCCAGGATGGGGAGGAAGAAAGCAGAGAAGTTCTCAATGTGAAGAAATCAAGTGAGAGCAAATGATAGTAAAATTACTTAAGAAAGAATGCAAAGAATATCTTGAAAAATCAAAGACTAAGTCAGAACTCAACTCACCAGCCAACATTGCAACATAAATGCGTTTAAAAAAAAAAAAAAAAAAAAGAAAGAAAGAAAGAAAGGAAGAAGGAAAGAAAGAAAAAGGGACAGAATGTTGGAACAGCGGCGACCAGGCCTAGAGTGGCCAGGCACAAGGCAGTGGCAGCCGGGCCCGGAGCAGCAGTGGCCTGGCCCCAGAGCAGCAGCAGCCAGAACCAGAGCATCAACGGCCAGCACTGGGGCAGCCAGACCTGAGGCAGTGGCAGCCAGGCCTGAGGCAGAGGCGGCCAAGCCCAGGGTGGCCAGTCCAGGAACACCCAGACCCGGAGTGGCCGGGCCCGGAGAAGCCGGGCCCAGAGCAGCCGGGTTGGGAGCAGCCAGGCCCAGAACAGCAGAAGCCAAGCCCAAAGCATCCAGCCCGGGTGCGGCCAGGCTCGGAGCAGCCGGGCCCGGGGCAAACGGGCCCACAGCAGCCAGGTCTGGTGCGGCCAGGCCCGGAGCAGCGACTGCCAGGCTGGGAGCGGTCAGGCCCGGAGCAGCCGAGTCTGGTGCGGCCAGGCCCGGAGCAGTGGCTGCCAGGCTGGGAGCAGCCAGGCTCGGAGCAGCGGCTGCCAGGCTGGGAGCGGCCAGGCCCAGAGCAACCGGGTCTGGTGCGGCCAGGCCTGGAGCAGCCAGGCCCGGAACAGCCGGGCCCAGAGCAACTGGGCCCAGAGCAGCCGGGTCGGGTGTGGCCAGGCCTGTAGCAGTAACAGCCAAGTCCAGAGCAACTATGTCGGGAGCGGCAGTGACCAGACCCGGAGCAGCGACTGCCAGGCTGGGAGCGGCCAGGCCCGGAGCAGCTGGGTCCGGTGCGGCCAGGCCCGAAGCAGCGGCTGCCAGGCTGGGAGTGGCCAGGCCCGGAGCAGCCGGGTCTGGTGCGGCCAGGCCAGGAGCAGGGGCTGTCAGGCTGGGAGCAGCCAGGCCCAGAGCGGCCGGGCCCAGAGCAATAGGACCCAGAGCAGCCGAGTCGGGTGTGGCCAGGCCTGTAGCAGCAACAGCCAAGTCCAGAGCAACAGGGTCTGGAGCAGCAGTGACCAGACACGGAGCAGCTGGTTGTGGAACGAACCAGAGCAACAGAGGCCAGGCCCGGAGCAGCCTGGCCCGAAACAGCTCGCTCCTCACCTGCCTCTGCCCCACGGCTGCCTCTTAGACATGGCTGGAAACTTTTGTGGGATCTTGAGGGTCTGCTGAATCAAGTGATGAAGGCTTATATCTGGATGTGTTGAGTTAGTATAGTGCTGGGGTGTTGATCTGTGAGTGCCTTGGGTGGGGCCTGGATGAGGCTGGTTTTCCTATTTGGAAATGTCTTCTGTGTGAAGTGTATCATTGGGCATGTGGAGGTATTATTGATATGAGAAAATGCTAAGTAACAGATTTGCTATCTGAAAAGGGATTTACTATCGGGGAAAGGGAGGGAGGAAGAGACTGAACATAAACTGTGCACCAATGGATGAGGATGAGGGGGCAGAGGGTGGGGTGGGAACCTGGTGGAGGGGGGAAGAAACGAGGAACCTTTGTAATATTATGAACAATAAAGATTGATTTTAAAAAAATAAATAAAAATAAAAATATATTAAAAAAAAAAAAGAAAATTAAAAACACACACACAGTTTTAAGCATATATTACACAGGTACAAAAAATAGTCACATGCTAGGGTACAAATGAACCCTCCAAAATTTCCAAAGAAAAGCAAACAGATCATGTCCATGACTATATGCAATTAAATTAGAAATAAATAGTGAAAAGACAAGAAAAACATGATTTAGAGACAAAAACAAAACAAAAAACTCCTAAATGGTTTATGGGTCAGAGAAGAAACTGCAATGAAAATTACAAAATACTTAGACTTACAAATGTCAGTTTCTGCAAACAGTTGGGATGTACTTAAGGTAGTACTTAAAAATATGCAGGTATGAATTAATTTAAGTAAAAAAGACAAAGCATATAATTTCAACTGCAAGTCAGGAGATAAAAGAACTGAGTAAACCCACAGAAATAGAAAAAAATAAACAAGAAAGAGCCAAAATTAATAAACTAGAAAAACATAAAAATACATCAATTAAGATAATCCTTTCAAAATAACAGTGAACTAAGCAAACTTCTAACATGAATGATTAAAAATTAAAACACCAAAATTAATATAAAGATAATAGAAGATACTGATCACGGCCAAAAAGGAAAAAAAAGTCTGGATACACTGAGCATTGGAAAGGATGAGGGAAAACAGGGACTCTCAAAACTCTCTAAATTGGAATTTACTGCAATTACTTAGAAAAGCAATTCAGAAATATATAATAAAATTTTGCTGAAAAGACCAGTTTTAAGTATATAACCTTAAAAATACCCCACACAGCCGGGACCGGTTTGGCTCAATGGATAGAGCATCGGCTTGGGGACTGAAGGGTCCCGGGTTTGATTCCGGTCAAGGGCATGTACCTTGGTTGCGGGCATATCCCCAGTGCGGGGTGTGCAAGAGGCAGCTGATCGATGACTCTCGTCGATGTTTCTAACTCTCTATCTCTCTCCCTTCCTCTCTGTATAAAATCAATAAAATATAGTTTTTTAAAAAATACCCCACACATCTGAACCATAGTATGGATATAAATATATGTGTATTGCAGTTTTTTCACAATAGCAAAGAAATGGAAATGACCATCTATACAGAAATAAATAAACTGCTTTATATCGTTATGATGGAATACTGCACAACAGTGAACTCTATGTATATACATCAACATGAATAGTTCTCAAAAACAAAATATTGATCAAATAAAAACAAATTGTCAAAAGATGCAGTATAACATGATGTAAATAATTTTTAAAGATACTAAGACAATGTCCCATTCTACTTATAAATATTGATGCAGTAAAATTGGTAAAAATGGACTTGGGTACATACCAAATCATGATAGTTTTGCTTTGGGGGAACAAGGTGGGGAGATGGGACTATAGAGAGGAAAGTGAGATACTTCATTTTTTCTTAATATTTTATCTTTTTTTTTTAAAATATATTTTATTGATTTTTTCACAGAGGTGGAACAGAGAGGAATAGAGAGTTAGAAATTTCGATGAGAGAGAATCATCGATCAGCTGCCTCTTGCACAACCCCTACTGGGGATATGCCCGCAACCAAGGTACATGCCCTTGACCAGAATCCAACCTGGGACCTTTCAGTCCGCAGACCAACGCTCTACCACTGAGCCAAACCAGTTTCGGCTTAATATTTTATCTTTTAATAATAAAAATTATCTAAAATAAATATGATAATATGTTAATACTTTTTTGATATTCAGTAGTGGGAACATGAGTGATATTCAATACACTTTTCTCTGTATGTTTTTTATTTTTAAAATATTTAATAAAAAAGCAAACAAACAAAAGCTTTTATTGCTTCTCTCAGCTTCAAGCTATCACCAGCCCATTCTTGGAAATGTATCAGGTCTTCAATTTGATCCTTGACAGGACTGGAATAAGATATTATCCAAGGAACCACACTGACTCAAACTTCTCTGGTTTGTTGAACCAGTCTGGTTTGTTGAACTTATTTCCTAGAGAATAAATCCCATCTATATTTCCAAGGCTTTCCCAGTGGGCAGTTGGAATGACGTAAGCTATAACATGGCTGTGATTAACTCTGGCAAATGTAGAATTTATTGCTGTACATGTGTCCTGAGTTTGGGTAACAGACAAATAATCATCCGTGATGACCTGCATCTGTGGGGTCAGAAGCAAACAGCTCTGAGGGGAATGAGCCACAGAGAATGTTAATGCTTCAGAATTAGAACCTGCTCTTGTCAAGTTCCTGAAGCAAAGGTCCTGACTGTACCGCTTAAACACCACAGAGACCTTTTCTAGAAGCATGCAGCACACCTAGAAATATTACTGCTGCCTTCCAGGAGAAAGCATAAAACTGGCTATAGCAACTGTTATACTAGCTTTCTGTCCGTTCGTAGCTCACAAAATGTCAGAGAAAATTATTTTATTTCAACTACCAAATCATGGAGAAAGGTAGGCTATTCTGGAATAATTAATAATTTTAAATCACCACATCCCCTCTAAGTTTCTTAGGAAGAGGACTTGTGCCTTAACACACACACACACACACACACACACATGCACACACAATGAGAAGAGAAAGAAAAAAATATATATAATTATGGATATCCTATGTAATAAAAGAACAATATGCAAATTAACCATCACTCTGCTACATCAATAAGCCACACCCACCACCCAATCGGGAACTAGTATGCAAATTAACCCAATCAAGATGGCGGTGGCCATGGAGCTAGCAGGAGTTTTGGGTTTCTCAAGCAATGGAGGAAGCCAAGCTTTCCACACACTCTAGCAGGCCCAGGCCTCCACTCAAGGCTACAAAGTTTAAATTATAGAAGATAAATAAATCCCAATTAGCAGGGCCTCTGCTTGGGTTGCTGGGGTGTGTGGCCTGCCTGCAAACCACCATAGACCCCTCACCCAGGCTGCAGCATACCCCAAGGGAACCTTCACCCTGATTCAGGACACACTTCAGGGCAAATCAGCTGACCCCCATCTATGCACCAGGACTCTATCCTATATAATAAAAGAGTAATATGCAAATTGACCATCACTCCAACATACAAGATGGCTGCCCCCATGTGGACACATGATAGCTGCCACAAGATGGTCAGCAGAGGAGAGCAGTTGGGAGGAACCAGGCCTGCAAAGGAGGGCAGTTGGGCATGACCATGCCTGCAGGAAAGGGAAGTTGGGGGAAACCCAGACCTGTAGGGGAGAGCAGTTGGGAGGGACCAGGCCTGCAAGGGAGGGCAGTTGGGGGAGATCAGGCTGCAGGGGAGGGCAGATAGAGGTGACCAGTCATGCAGGGAAGGGCAGTTAGGGGCAAACAGGTTGGCAGGGAAGCAGTTAGGTATCAATCAGGCTGGAAAGGGAGTGTTTAGGGTAGGGGTGTCGAACTCAATCAGAGAAGGGGCCAAAATCTAAAATCCAGCCTAAATCGCGGGCCGAATGGTTTACTGAACAGTCATAAACTGTCATTGTGATGGAAACGCAGCAGAGTGCAGTGATGACAGCGCGGTGCGGGCCACATTGCAAGGCCTGGCGGGACGGATTTGGCCCGCGGGCCTTGTGTTTGACACATGTGGTTTAGGGGGTGATCAGGCTGGTAGACAGAAGCGATTAGGGACAATCAGAAAGGCAGGCAGGTGAGCAGTTGGGAGCCAGCACTTCTAGTTGTGAGAGGGGCAATCAGACATCCCTGGAGGGGTCCCACATTGGAGAGGGTACAGACTGCGCTGAAGGAAGCCTCCTCCCAACCTCCTTACCCCCCCCCCCCCGCCCCTGTGCATAAATTTATTGCACTGGGTCTCTATTACTACTATATGTTTACATATATATATACTATATAGACTCACAAATACACAGACATACTGACTGCATTTTCCCTTTTCTCCTTCTTCCTGGTGTCAGCATTTTATAGAGTTTGGTCTTTGGTTAATATTGTTCCACCTAGGATTCCAAAGCTTGAGACTTACGGGCCCTCCCATTTGCCTCAACATGTGATGAGGTGCGTTCTAAATTGAGAGCAACCTAAGCCCCTGCTTGGCTAGGTGTATAAAAACACCCAAGCATCAGAATACAGATTCTTTGGGTCAAGGAATACCAGATGGAATAGACATGCTCAGTCAGCCACAGGCTCTTGAGTGAGCTACTCAGAAACATGTTTGTTTTGCTGCACTTATAAAAATAAATAAGGTTGAATCTATTCTTAAATTCTCTCACCCCTGCAGAACTGTCACCTCTCCACATCCATGATGACCTGAGACTGGCCCACGCCCGGCTTTCATTTCTCACTTCTACCATAGCTTTAGCAATTCCTATCAAATAACATCTCTTTCAGCTTTGTTCTGAGCAAACACTTTGTACTCATTTGCGGGCTGAGCTGGGAAGAATTCTTCAAATAAAGAAATGAAAGTAATTGTCTTCTGAGGGCAGTAGCTTTCTACGAGGTTCAGCTTAGATGAAGGTGGTCTCTGCCAGGAGAAAACCTAACCCCTCGACTCCCTTTTCTATAACGCCAGCTTTTGCCACAGAAGAAAAACAAAGGCAAACCTTTGGCTTGGAGACTAACTGAATAAAGCTTTGGTTATATATAATAGAACAGAGAGCCAAAGGCCTAAGAAGTAAAGAACTAGCCATTCTTTTTAAAAAATATATATATTTTTATTGATTTCAGAGAGGACGGGAGAAGGAGAGAGAGATAGAAACATTAATGATGAGAGAGAATCATTGATCGGCTGCCTCCTGCATGCCCCTCACTGGAGATCGAGCCCACAACCCAAGCAAGTGCCCTTGGCTGGACTCAAACCTGGGACCTTTGAGTCCACAGGCTGACGCTCTACTCACTGGGCCAAATTGGCTAGGGCAGAACTATCCATTCTGTAGTCATGTTAAACACCAACAAAGAGAGCTGAGATTCATCCACTCAGTCTTCCATTTGGGCTTTATTCCACCCAAGTAGAACATGCCCATTGTCCAGCAGCCCATCTTCAGGGAATCTCTTCTCTTATGACTATGCTGCCTTCCCCAAGGTCAGGTGTAACTCAACGTCTTTTACTTTCCTGTGATGTACAGATTATTAGCAACCATGCTTTAGTTACTGAGATGTTCAATGAAATAAAAACCAAGAAACCAATATTAACCCCAAAAACTAACATGAAATTAATTTTATTTTCCAAACTCTCACAGAAAAAAAGAAAGAAAAACACACTCTTCTACTCCAAAAGATTTCAAATAGCCATGAAGACAGTGAATAAGATGTCAAAATATTACCTTATGACCACGGCAACTTAAATTCTAGAGAGCAGATAGTGATGGGTACATGAAAAATTCCACCTGCCATAGCAAAGTTGTGGTTGAATAAATGTGGATAAAATACTTTAAACTTTACACCATATTGTACTGACAGCTAGCAAAGTGATATTAAAGAAGGTTTCATCTGTTAAGTTCTCTTAGTTTTTCTCAATATAATACTAGCTATTACAGATATCATGGCCCTGTGTGTTTGCCATTTCGGAATCCCCAAAAGCTGACTAGTATAATCCACTCAGCAAAGTAGTGGACTACAATAGAAAATTCTAGACAAGAGCCAAGATCTCATTCAAGAGCCAAGGATCACTCATGTGAGGCAGGTAGGCAATGGGCCGTCAAGTCAATGGAAGGATGCACATTATCCTGCTTGAGCTGTAAGCATTTTGAAAACTGAATTTGAAAGAGACTACAAAATAAAAGACTCTTAAACCAAACAAATATGTACCTGTCAGGTTTAGCATTTGGAAGTGTACACAACTATTTGTCTTGGTAAACTATATGTTTAGGTCCAAGGAACCTTGTGCCTGATTCTAGGCATGGCACTGTTATAGGAATAACAACACAAATATCCTACTCCTGATTTCATTGCTTATTAATCATTTTCTCATCCGTTTCATGAAACTGTTAGATTTAGTTCACCATTCTGTTTCTGCAAACTCTACGACTGAATAATTTTATGAAACCTAAATGGGGTAAACCGTCACTTATGCTCATCCAAATAAAGAAAGAAAATCACAAGAAAGTAAAGATGATTCACCTTCTTTCTGAAAGTAAAACTTTATTTGTTAAAGGGCAGCTGAATACCAAACAAAGAGCTTTTTCATCACATGAGGTTTGCCTCTGAAGCTCAGCAAATACATGTTAGAAATATTTCTAGGAGTCTCTGAAAAGAGAAATCAACTCTGGCAAAGATAAAAGAAACCTCACATGTGATTTACTTTACCCTCTCACTGAAAGGTTAGAACCCAGGCCTCTGTGAGGGGAAGTGAAACAGTGGAAAAGAAAATGCCTGGTGGTCATGGGACCCCAAGTTCAGGCAGTTTTTCTTTGGTTATTTCATTCTACTAACTGTCTTTGCTCTAACAAATAATGATATTTTTAGTGTAGAGGACCAAGGCATAGCTCTAACAATGAACTCTGTCTGCCAAACTAGACAGACTTTCCAGACAATAGCTTTATACTAATCCTCAGGAACTGTATGGATAAGGGAATTTTTTTTTTTATCAGAGTGATTGAGTTAAAAAGAAATACTTGTTGCTCAGCTTGTGGCTCAGTGGTTGAGCATTGACCTATGAACCAGGAGTTCACGGTTTGATTCCTGGTCAAGGTCTAGTAGGGGATGCACAGGAAGCAGCTGATCAATGATTCTCCCTTGTCATTGTTATTTTTATCTTTCTATCCCTCACCCTTCCTCTCTGAAATATATATATATATATAATTATTATTATTTCTTTTAAGGAAACACTTGTCTAGATCAGTGCTTTCCAGAAACACTTAGATCATTAAATTTGATGATAACACTCTGAATGTGTCTGGATGCTTGAGGCAGAGATTGATTGGCCAATGACTGACTAGATGACTGACTGACAACAAGGCTGCTGCCCTGACTGTGCACATGCTACTTCAGAGAGCATGGTGACACCAAACTTATCTCTGTCTCATTTCTTTCTATTCTTTCCTTTTTTTAAATTAGGACAGATTTTTAGAGCAGTTTAAGGTTCACAATAAAATTGAAGGGCAGATATGAAGATTGCCTATATACCCTCTGCTCCCACATATGCATAGACTACACCATTATCAACATCCCTACCAAAGTGGTACATCTGAATTAACACATCATAATCACCTGAAGCTCAGCAAATTCATGTTAGAAATATTTACATTAGGGTTACATTAGGGTTTGCTCTTGTTGGTGTACATTCTGTGGATATGGACAAATACGTGATGACAGGAACCCATCTTCATGGTATCCTATAGAGCATTTCCACTACCCTAATCACCCTCTGTGCTCCACACATGCATCTTTGCCCTGTTCCCCATCCCTAGCAAACACTGATATTTTTAACTGCCCCTGGTTTGCCTTGTCCAGACTGTCTTATAGCTGGAATCATACATTGTGTAGCCTTTTCAGATTGGCTTCTTACACTTACAATATGCATGAGTTGCCTTCATGCCTTGTCACAGCTTGATAGCTCATTTCCTTTTAAGCATTAAAATATTCCATTGTCTGGATGTACTGAAGTTTATATATCCATTCACCTATTGAGGAATATCTTGATTATATTCAAATTTTGGCAATTATTAATAAAGCATCTATAAACATCTGTGGGTAGGTTTTAGTGTGAACGTAAGTGTTCAACTCCTTCAGGTAAATATCAAAGAGTGTGGTTACTGGTCACCTCTGGATTTTACAACTTAAAAGGATGGAGAGGCAGCAAATAAGATTTAATTCATATAACCATTTTGGCCACAAAATAAAAACTGCAAACTTATTTTGGGTTAGGCAAGAATCAGGTATGCCACATTTAGGTAAAGGTTAAAGAACTGGAGCAGGAAGTGCATGATTAGGCAGAGGACTGGATGGGGCTGGAGAAGCAGGCAATTCCCCATTAAATGCTGAAGCCTTTCTCATAAAGGGATATTTTAAGGGACTCTCTATTGGTTGATGGTTAATACATGAAAGATAGGGTTTTATCTTTGTTTAGCCTGAGTGTGTTTGTTATTATTTAAGTTTGGATTTACACACACATTAATAGCCACATTGCTCCTATGATCAGACATCAGTATCCCCATTTTATAAATGACATAACTGTGACAGTCAAAGGTTTAGTCATTTTCTCAAGGTCTTACAGTTAATAAGAAAAAAACACACAAAGATAAAAAAATAAAATAAAACTGGCCATATAGCTATTACTGTTACTCTACACTGTTTCCAAAAGTTGGGAAAAAATGAGAAGTGTATTGTGTAGTTTAGAAACTGATTTCAGTTGACTTGATTTCTGTTGCCCTTAAGTGAATCCTAAGTCAGTGAAATAGAGAGAAGGAGAGAGAGAGAGAGAGAGAGAGAGAGAGAGAGAGAGAGAGAAAGAGAGAGAGAGAGAAAGAGAGAGACCTTTCCTAAATGAAAGAGTCTCCCTATAACATAACTCATGCACCATCTGGGGCATGTTCCCTCCTCTGTAAATAATGAAGAAGCTGTTGATGGAAGGGACACAAGTGGAAGATTTACCGGTGAGAATAAATATGAGAAGAAAAGATTTTTAGGTTGGTTTATTAGGAGCTCAGTCAATTATAAGCAGCACATTTTGACACCACTGTAAATAATACACTCTGTCAGAGTCAGCTGATGGAGATTTTCCGTTCAATATATTGTCATAGACACATGATGAAGGGGAAATGTTGGATGGCATATGCGGTATGCAGGAATAAATGTGTGAATAATCTCACAGGCTTTGAGACTTCCAAATACTAACTATGACAGATATGAAGTACCGTGCATTCCCATACTTAGACGAGAGGTTTAATGATGATAAGTTGAACAGTATAATATCCATCTTTACAGCATAGAGCTGTATCTGATGGTTATGCTTGAATGGCCATCATTTGACCTGGCCTGTTTCCAGTCATGTGATAATGAGAAGCATTTAACTGAGTCAGATGGAATGTTAGAGCTAAAATGGATCTGAAATCATCCAACACTACCCTCCCATTATATAAATGAGGGGAACAAAACCAAGTGAACTTAATTGCCTTGTCCAAGATCCGCTAAAGATCATGCAGCAAAACTGAGAACTCGGCGAAACTATGAGAGACCTGTCCTTATTTTGTGTCTAAATGGGATAGAAGTGAAATGGAGGCCATGTTTGTATGGCAGGTAACACTTAATTTGTGTTTATAGAACCATGATTATAGAAGATGATTTATTCAACTATTTGAAGATATAGTCCATTTGTCCACAAATATTACAATTCATCCCACTCAATATTAGATAACATCATCTAAATCTTACAAGGCCAATGAGCTTTGCCCAGGTTTCACTTCTTCCAGGAAGTGATCCTATGTTGGACTGCTCTCTTTCCCTAAATAGTATGCACAGGCATTGCCTAACCACAAATGTGGGATCATCAACTCATGGTGTATCTTGGTTTCTTTATGTCTTTAACTTCACTATCTATTAAGAGAGTCAGTACTTGAGTTTGAGGGCTGTAGCTCATGAGAAGCCCAAATATTGAGGTGAATTCCTATGTTCTACTCCTGACCTAGGGAATCAGAAATTCTGGTGGGCAGTGGCAAGATTTTTAAAGAGTTCCCCAAGAAGTTGTAATGCTCCTTATAATTTGAGGATTTCTACACTAAAGAATGCTAAAGATTCTCAAATAGTATATATGGGGGAACCTCAAAAAGACACTTCTCGCCGAAACCAGTTTGGCTCAGCGGTAGAGTGTCGGTCTGCAGACTGAAGGGTCCCAGATTCCATTCCGGTCAGGGGCATGTACATTGGTTGTGGGCACATCCCCGGTGGGGGGTGTGCAGGAGGCAGCTGGTCGATGTTTCTCTCTCATCGACGTTTCTAGCTCTCTATCTCTCTCCCTTCCTTTCTGTAAGAAAAATCAATAAAATATATTAAAAAAAAAAAAGACACTCCTCTACCTACACACTTGCATCAGACACAGGAGGTTGCCACTGCTATCATCATGTCTTCATGTTGGCAAGCATCTCTCTGATGTGCTGGGGAAGGCCACAAGGTTTTGAGAGCCTACATTCGATGTGAGAATCAGTGAGCACTTCTAACCCTCCTGTCCTCCAGGTGAAAAGAGTCTAATTATGAGGTTGATTGGTTGAATGAGATTGGGGAGCTCACTAATTTCTTGTAAGGAATCTTCTTTAAAGACAGTATCTTTCCTATTCATTAGCTTAGCCCCTATCTTTCTGCTGGACCCTCGCTCTAAGAATTGAGCAGTGCAGTCAGAGAACAGAATTTCTGAATCAGAAGAGATTATGCATGAACAATAATGAACCCCAAACCCAGACAAAAATGATGCAATTGGCGCTAATTAGTAAAATAACTATCAATATTAGGGGACAAGCTAATGTCACATATTTAAATGTCCCATATATCTCTGTTTTATATATGGGACATTTAAATGCCTCACAAAATCTCCCATGAAATTAAAAGCATGTTATTTGAGGCTTGTAGCAATTTCTTTTGACTAAATAGTATGAAAGGTACCTGTGTGTTTCTGTATCACAGATAGTTTCAGACCAGGAGAAAAATGTGTCTTTGTCATACTCAATTTTAATTTAACCAAAATATTAATGGAATAAGCAACCCAAAATTAATTTTACTCATGTTCATATTTTTAAAATAAAATACTAAGTTAAAATGCAAAGTATTCACTCTGAGCATATTTATTTAAACTTTCTATCATAGTTCACTTAGGTTGAATTTTTACAATACGGTGTATGTATGTATGACAGGTTTGCACATACACATTGTATAAATACATATGTATAAATTGCCAGAAAATTGACAAACTTTATAAAAGATATCTTCATGCCTGAACCATCCAAAAGCCATCTAAATACACATTAACATATACATTTGGATTCAAATTTATGAAACAGCATGAGAAATAGCTTTCTTAACTCTGTAGTAATAAAGAATCAAGAAACAGATATTTTTTCAATTTCTTCCCATTACATTTTATGTCCACATTTAGATGTATCCGAGAAGATCTCTAAACTGACACCACTGTGAGAGGCCCCTGGGATTCACAAATATCATTTCCATGACACTCAGAAAACTGGGGGAAAGAGGAAAATGTGAGCGGCGATAAATTGGAGCTAATCTCCTTCTGCCACAACCTGAAATGATACTTGGCCAGGTAATCTCCCCATCCTCCACACCGTAATAAGAGCTTGTCTATCTCTCCCAGATGCCCAACCTGAGGACTGGTATCTCCCCCCAAATGCTTGTACTAGAAATTTCCTAACAGGATTTTGAGCCTCTGAAAGAAAAAAAAGATGAAAAATAATGCTGTCATGCAATAGGCATTCTAAGTTTGAAGAAAAACCAAGGCCCAGTGTGGCAGGTCCGCAATAAATAAACCATGGATCCTTTTGGGTCATAAAGCTAAACCAACCATAAAAAGCACAAAGAGCCTCTGCTGAGGGTCTTGGAAGCCTTCCGGAGCTCCAGTTGGTGTGGCACTGCTCTGCTTAGCCACCGCTGGCCAAGCAAGGACATTCTTGAATCTAAACATGCAGGACTCAGTGTGGCCAAATGGTGCCCAGGACTCCTACACTGCAATGCTGCATCTTAATCATGGCTTTGGAAACAGGTGACCTCAAGGACATCATGCTTTGCATTAAGGCAGTGGTTGGCAAACTCATTAGTCAACAGAGCCAAATACCAACAGTACAAGATTGAAATTTCTTTTGAGAGCCAAAAACCGACTTCTGAGCATTGGCCACAAAGTTTCAATCACACTATAGGTGTGCGCCTGCATGTGGTATTTTGTGGAAGAGCCACATTCAAGGGGCCAAAGAGCTGCATGTGGCTTGCGAGCCACAGTTTGCCAACCACTGCACTAAGGGAAAGGGAAGCTCCATTAGGAGCAGATTGTTGCTTTTGACTAATTGGTTGACTTTGGACAAATCACTTAACTCCCCTGATCCTCAGTTTCCTCATTTGAAAATGAGTGGCAGAAACTGGAAAGCATGGGTCAGTGATTGAGTGTCAACCTATAAAACACGAGGTCATGGTTTGATTCCTGGTCAGAGTACATTCCAGGGTTGCTGGCTTGATCCCTAGTGTGGGGCATGCAGGAGGAAGCTGGTCAATAATTATCTCTCATCATTGATGTTTCTCTCTCCCCTCTTCTTTACCCTCTCTAAAATAAATAAAAGTGTATTTAAAAAAAAAATGAGTGGCAGAGCCCCTCACAATTGTGAGAACCAAACAAAGAAAACAGCAAAAGCATGAGGTGGAGGATTGGCCCAGAGTGAGTGTCAGTGAGTGCTTAGCATCATCCTTCCACTGCTGCAACCCTACAGTCTGGGCTGATGATCTATCCACTGAGTCAAGCTGGCTAGGGCATCTCAGTCTAACTTTTAACTTAATTCCTTCTAGCACTTTCAGCCCTTCTCACCTGTCCTATGTATGTATGTATGTATGTATGTATGTATGTATGCATGTATGCATCTGCATACCTATTTACTTATTTAGATTGTGAAGGATCAAGACAATGAGCAAGCTAAGATTAAAACATCCCTTGGTCTCTACAATCCTACAAGGGTTGACCCAAAACCTCTGTCCACAAAGAGGAGAAAATACGCTTACAAACCTGTGAACACAGGTGTGAGCCACTCCATCCAATCAAGCAAGCCTCCAAAGGTGAGTAAGGCAAAGAGACAAACACTCATCTGCTTTCCTGGGCTCCTTCTCAGAGTGTTTACTCTGCTATATTATAACATTGCTCTGTCACACTTTGAGGTTGGTGCTCCTGTCACTAGATTCTGTGCAGCTTCCCTTCATCTTTCTGGCTTGCTTTACAGCTACCTGTTAGCTATTTTTCTCACCAAGTATACATCACTTGAGTGCAGAGATCATGATTTAGTCAGACCCTTGGGCCTAGAGAACCTTGCTCAGAACTTTGAGCACAGTAGGTTTGCAGTAGATATTTTATAGGATGGGTGTGAGAGAGCTAACTGAAAAGAGAAAAAAGTACAATAAATAAGATGTTAGGGGAACTTTTATCTTGACTTTGGAAACAAAATATCTCTTTAACCTTGGAGAAGTCACTTAATTTCTTTGGACATCAATTTCCTCATCTGTAAAGATAATCTCCGTTTTCCTTTGTTGCTCTAAAAATTCTATAACTTGGGGAGAAAAACAGCTGCAAAAGGATCTTTTGCTATCTGGTCTGCCAGGCTGATAGAGAAAAAGAAGCAGACAAACTGAGCTGGTGTCTCAGTCTAACTTTTTTTGTTGTTGTTAATACTCACAGGAAGCTATTTTTTCATTGATCTTTAGAGAAAGTAGAAGAGATGGGGAGAGACATAGAAAGAAACATAGATTGGTTGCCTACCCAATGTGCCTTGACCTGGATCGGGGATTGAGCCTGTAACTGCAACAGAGGTCTGTGCCTGCCCTTGACCAGAATTGAACCTGCAACCCTACAGTCTGTGGGCTGACGATCTACCCACAGAGCCAAACTGGCTAGGGCAGTGGTCGGCAAACTGCAGCTCGCAAGCCACATTTGGCTCTTTGGCCCCTTGAGTGTGGCTCTTCTACAAAATACCACAGCCTATGTGAGTCTATTTTGAAGAAGTGGCGTTAAAAGAAGTTTAAGTTTAAAAAATTTGGCTCTCAAAAGAAATTTCAATCGTTGATATTTGGCTCTGTTGACCAATGAGTTTGCTGACCACTGGGCTAGTACATTGCAGACTAACTTTTAACTAAATTCCTTCTACCACTTTCAGCCCTTCTCACCTGTCCTATGTATGTATGTATGTATGTATGTATATATGTACATACCTATTTACTTACAAAATTATGAAATATGCTTGCAAACCCGTGAACACATGTGTGAGCGAAGAGAAAAACCTGCAGCTCAGGCAATGGAGAAAGAGAACATGGGAGCACAGGTGCCCTGATTATGGCTGTAGTCTTCCCCCAGTGAAGCATCATCCACTTGACAAATTGAAGGCTTGGCCAGATTTATGAGTTTTCTAAACTCAATTAGAACGAAGTCTGCTCTGACCTACAGAAGGTCACACAACTGTATTGAATATTTGTCAGCATCCTGTGGCCAAAGATAAAGTGAATGACTATCTGAGACAGATTTAGAAATCTCCCTGTTGATTCCTGGCAACTGTGAGTGTCTGTCTTGTGGCAAAGGGCACAGGTTGGATTTCCCTTCCCTGAACACAAACTCTCAGCACAGGGCCCAGAGGTGCCTGCCGGAAAGCTGGTGTCCTGTAACCAGCACTCAGAAGCTCATGGCCCAAGGAACAGATTCAGGAGGACACCGCTTGCCTCACCTCAGCACACAGGGTCCACGTTGAAGCTCACAGCTCAAGAAGGGAGCGGAGTGCAGAGTTTGTCCGGAAGTGGACACATCCACTTGCCATCAGAACCCCAGTGACCTGAGTGGTAGCACGGATCACAAACCTGGCTTGACTTTCCTCAATCTCACCTTTCCCAGCCCAACAGCAACAAAGCCTTTTCTTCACAGGCTTATTTTTCACTTAAACAGAATATTCATTAATGTCCTCCTTATGTGTCCTTAGCAGCTATAGGAAAGGAAAATTGGCCTCCAACCCCCTACTGACAGCAGCACATCTGACAGTGCACTTGCTTCTAAAATGAGTACACTGAGGACACTGTCCCGTGTGAAACCACACAGGCAGGCACTCCACACATGGAAGTTTCCCCCAACATACAGAACTGATATGATGTTTCAATATAATAAAAGCCTAATACTTCTTCTTGTTTCTGAGGCAACAGTTGGGATTAAAGTGAAAATTGGGGAAGTAACTAACAATCCAGTAGTCACAGCATTTGCTTAGTCTACCTTGTTTCTTCCAAGGCCTAACAAACCATCTGGAGTATAATCTTTCTTTTCATCATCTGTTCAGTCTGTTTTGTTTTTTGTTTTGTTTTGTTTGTTTGTTTGTTTTTATCCCTATTGCCTTTGCCAGAAAGACTAACATGGAGATTTCTCTCCTGAAGGACCTAGGAGAGAAATCTCCATTCCTAACGTTTGCTTCTGGATAACAGCTTCCAAGATCTGGTGTGGCCTCATGAAATGTGGCCCAAGAAGAAAGCCCTCAGAGAGGACAGCGCTCTGATCATTTGTGTGAAGGGTATTCACTGAAGACAAGACAAGAGGAGAAGAGGTGGCGTTCCCATAGCTTCCAACTCAAGGAGTGTAACATCAAAATGTAATCACAGCTGACCTGGGCATAAGTCTCCTCTGAATTTCTTCTTGTTGGAGCTTCTCTGAAGAGCAGCAGGTCAAGTCTTGACCTTGGCCTATGTAATGGCTCTTACCTCAGAGCCTTGTGTTGCCCTTTTAGCATGTTCCTGTGGGTGGCCTCCCCCTCTGCTCTGAAAAGTGTCAGGTAACACCCTCGGCTTGCTGACTGCGCTCTGTGGCCTGAGTGAATCCATGCAGTTTCAGGGCCTTGTGAAAAAGTGCCGGAGGGTGAGAACACGGGAGCCACTGGGACATCTCAATGGGACTCTCCTCAGTCTGATCAAGAGCTCAGTTGTAGTTCTGTCAGTGTCTTCCCCTGTGACCTGGAGAAGTCACTTCCCTTCCCCCAGAGGCTCTGCTCTCATTTCCAAAAGCCAGGTTTGGGCCAGATTATCTCTAACTCTGATAAAAGAGAATATTTGATAAAACCTTTTTTTCTGTGGAAACTGGGAATGGATGTGTAGCATAGATCATTCTTAATTTATTCATATAGTTAAAGAGGCTTACAGAGAATGGTCCATCAATGGGCAGAAAGAACATGGCAGACTTATAGACTGCTTCTCATGGGATGCTTAAGACCAAAAAAGGTATGTGTCTTATTTATCATTTGAACCCACAAGTCTTAAGACACATCACTTAGCACCCAGCACTAGGGTCTTTCTTCCACTAAATGATGAGTTCTTTGAAGTTGGAAATATCTATTCATTGTTATATTTGAACATTTAGCCTGAGCCAGGCTGATGGTAAATGCTCAGTAGAGTTTACTCGATGGATGGATGGATGGATAATTGATGGATAACAAAGTAGTAATAGGCTTTAGTAGAAATTATCTGTGCAACCTCGTTCCCATTTGTTCTTTTAAATAAAATAGAAAAAGCCAAGCATGCTTTTTATTTTCTAAGGGTTTTTTGGGATCAGGTGGATGGATGGGAGGATGTAGAGGAGGAGAAGAGAATGCAGCAAAGAGAAGGGGGAGGGGGAGAGAGAGAGAGAGAGAGAGAGAGAGAGAGAGAGAGAGAGAGAGAGAGAGGGAGAGAGAGAGGTTGAAATTAAAACTGTAGCAAAGCCCAGGAATGCTGCCTTTTGCAGGGGGCAGGAAGAGGTGTATACTCAGCATTTGCTCTAAGCAGGATATTGATGCTGTGGAGAAATGACTCTACAGTTCTGGAGTGAAAAAAAGAAAAGAGCCTAGAAGGCAACAGCAATTACCATGAAGTGAATTATGCAAGGAAATAAATGATGGTTTTGTTCTTCTGTAACTAATCATTTAGAATTTTAATTCTTATGTTTTGAAAGAGCCAGGTGAGGAGGAGTGGGGTTAACTACAAGTGTAAGCATCAGCCACACACTTGGATTTGGGAGTTTGTCAGAGGCAAAGGGATTGCATTTCTGCCTTGGTGTGCAACAGCTTTCTTATTTCCTATGCTGTCACACCAGTCATCCTAGTTACATCTGTGGTTAGCAGCAGACAAGGAGTTTTTTGGACCAGCTCACTCTAGGTGGGTGTGAATTTAATTCTGTGATAAATGAGAATGGCAACCTGTCGACACAGGTTAAAAACAACAACAACAAAAAAAAAAAACACACCACAAAACAAAACAGGCTGGAGCAATCTAAGGGCCGGGGCCAGAGGAAAACACAAACCAGCAACATGATCCATGGCCCCGGTCGCTCCTGGGGAGAGGCTATTTCTGTTCCCCCAATTTCCCCAGCGCCTTTCTTGAGAGCAGTGTTGATTACCAGATAAGCAGAGCCTTTGGTCTTTCACAGAATCAACAGCTTGGCAGCCACGAAGTGACAGGCATCAATACTAATCGCACAAGCCTGTCTGTAACTGGACCCCGGGACAGGTCGTGCTACACCTGCCTGTCCAGGAAATGGACTCTAGGGCCTCCCCCATGGAAACCACTAACAACACTTATTAGCTGCTTCCTTGCCTGATAAGTGGTCTGCCTGCTTCTGGCTCCCATTATTATATTCATTTCAGCCTCTGTCCTGAAACCTGATGCCTTTGTACTTGGGAGGTGTGCAGTCTGCCACCTGACAATGATTTGACATGACACAGTGACACAAAACAGGGAGAGGGGGTGGGAATAAAGGACAAGGGATCCAAGCTGCTGTGCTGGTGGCTCCAGGCAGGGGTGCCCATCAGCATAGATAGCTGTGAGCCGGAGCCCAGGCCCCACTGATGGGATGGTCAGATCACTCATGTCAGGGCTCCACTCGCTGGGAGATATCCATCTTCCTTTGCCGGCCAAGGCCCTGTGCAGAGTTTCAGTGGGTTCCTCACCCGCACTTTTGAGTTTAATGTGACTCAACTTCTACCCTTCACCTCTCACTTCTATTCCCCTAGCACCTCATTTATCTTTGTGCCTATTTCCTGGGCCTCTGTGACTACACTCAGAACTGTCATTGGGTTGGTGGACATGTATGCTGAATTGCCATAGCAACCACGAGTTAACGCTACATTCATTCCAGAGACTATCTAGAGTGTGGAGGGGAAGAGAAGGTCAATGTCAGAGCCTTCAGGTCCTGGAAGCCCCTATACAGGCACAGCTATGGAAATGGCAAGGATTCCAAAAAGCAATGTCTGTATTAACTAGGAGTGGCCAGTGACAAGTGATAAGTCTAACCTTATCTCACAGATAAAATGAACAAGGTTGACTAGACCACTGATTTTAAAACTTTCTGTTGTTATGTCTACAATAAAAAAAAAATTAGTTAAATGATATTTCCCATTGGATCCTAGTATATAAAATAAGTAAGCATAGAGTTGAAAAGCCCATCCTGCTAAGTCACCCTAGATGCCCCTTACACTGTGGATACATCTCTTTGGAATGCTAGAGCTCCACATAGCTCAGTGTGAAAACCAGAGAACAGGTCATTTCCAAGTTCCCTTCTAGCCCAAATGCTGTTTTGGGAAGGCATGGAGACCAGGAATGTGGAGGGAGGGGATGGGCATATGCATTCTGTTGGAATTACCTTCTCCCACCCATTTTGTTTTCTGTGTGCTATTGGCAGCCTTCGTGCTCCTGGAGGTATACAGGGGGGTGGAGGGGGCAGGCAGAAGAGGTCAAAGGGGAGGGTGTGAGCCGGGCTGGGTTCACTCTCACTGCAGGTTGGAAAGCTCAGCTTTTACTTTGACACCTAGTGCCCTGAAAATAGAGAAGAAGGGGGGGGGGGGGTTCTGCAAACAATCAGCCTAAACTCAAGTTTTAGGAAAGGAAGTTAGGTACCAGATGTACTTAGCAATATATTTAGAATCTATTATTTCTTAATTATCATCACTGCCACCACCACCACCAATGACTAATATAAGGCAAGTATCAGTGGTCATCAACTGAGGATGATAATAGTCATAAGTAACATTTATAATACTTCGTTAGGCACTATTCTAAGAATGTTACATTCACAACAGCCCTAGAGGAAGGTATAAGATCCCCCTCCCTTGCAAAAATGAGGAAGCTGAGGCACAGAAAAGTACTTTCTGTAGTCCCAGAGTTGCTAAGGGGAAGAACTTGGACTTGAACTCAGGCAGTCTGACTCTGAAGTCTGTGCTTCTACCACTATTGCCATCCAGGAATGAAGGCTGCAGAGGAGTGGGGAGAGACTTGGACTGTCACAGGGCTCAGCAAACTGTGAAGTCAGTCAAGTTGTATTTCACTGGCGTAAAGCTCCCAGTCCTTGGCCCTTGTTGCATCTATGCCCTTCTCTGTATCACCCCACCTTAGACGTGCAAATTTACTCCCCCAGTCGAAACCGGTTTGGCTCAGAGGTAGAGCGTTGGTCTGCGGACTGAAAGGTCCCTGGTTCAATTCTGGTGAAGGGCATGTACCTTGGTTGCGGGCACATCCCCGGTAGGGGGTGTGCAAGAGGCAGCTGGTCGATGTTTCTCTCTCATCGACGTTTCTAGCTCTCTGTCTCTCTCCCTTCCTCTCTGTAAAAAATCAATAAAAATATTTTAAAAAAATTTACTCCCCCAAGATCTGGTTATTATGTTGCTTATTCAGGAAATATTTAGGTCCTTTTTATCACCCAGATGTGAACAACTGATAACAGGTTAATCTGCTTTCCCGGGGAGAGTTGTGTCTTTTACCAGCACCCAAAGCCTTGAACTAAATAGATGAAGCTGCTTGTAAAAGTTCAATGCCAGCATATGAACCGAGATTATGGACTCTTGAAATCATCAGACTTCTTAGTGGCCCTGAAATCTATTCAGTGGTTTCTGAATTCATTTGGGAAAACTTGTCTGAATGGATACAATCTCCACCCCAGACCCTGTTCAATGAAAGAAACAACAGAAAGCTTTGGCCTAGGATCTGCCGGGAGGGTGAGGGGTTGTGGGACAATTAGGGGGTTGAAATCACGTAATGACCCCATCTGAAGCTGTATTCTACACTGCCACTCTTGGGTCATCTGTGGGTTAACATTTCCTTAGAACATTCAAGCTCCTTCGAGTTATTTATTTATGTTTGGTCTTTTTCTTTTACCTGGTAGAGAAAACGGAAGAAAAATAACACCCCCCCCCTTCCCCCAAAGCGCTGGCCCGTGGCTCCCTAGGAGGAAACGGTAAGAGGTGATGAGTCACAAGCCCAGCTCTCACTTCCAACTCCTCTCTCCTGCTGGCCCGCGGAAATCACTCAGCACCCATAATGAGAGGATGCAGAGGCTAATTTTACACCATAAATCATAAGGCTAACGCCGTGACTCAGAAGTGAGGCCATCAGCTTCTTTCTCTTCATGGCTGTTAGATCTTACTCAATTACTTAGGAACAGAGATTTAAAGACTCCAGAAACCCCTGTGCCAACAAGAGACGCTATTAGTGTTCTTTCCCCTTGGAAAGATTCCCCACCACCCTGGAAGGCGCATGGCTATTATCTCCGCGTTTACAGGGATGCTGTCTGCGAGGGAGCAGCAATTAACAATGCGGCTAACGGAAACCCTGGGGCCTCCAGGCCCTCCCAGCGCCGCTGCCAACACTCCTGGGGTTGCCTAATGCAAGAGGAAATGGGAAAGTGCACAGGCATAGGGAAAATATACCTTATTTCCATTTCCGACACATTTCTCAAGCTGTTTAAATAGGAAACAATGTCCTACCAGGCTACAAGCTTCCAGCTGCTATGATATCATAAGATAAATTTACAGCGAGAGAAACAGCATGTTTGCTTTTATAAAGTATGGACGTATAAATGTTCCAAGTGTTAAAACTGTCCAAACAAATTAATTCAAGTAAAAATAGTCGTCTCCGATCTGGTCCTCTCACATTTGCTTTCTCTTTCCAGAGCCTGTGAGCACGCCTCTCTCGGGCCCAGAGGAGGAAAATGGGCTTCCATTGTGGCAGGCGCCCCGCGGCCCCTGGAAACTCGGGAGCCCCATGCAGGTGGTGCCAGCCCAGATGCCCACTGCTGATCTGTTCACTAAAATCTTCCTTTAGCCTCTTCCCGACGGAAGAAGGATGCTGTGCATAGGGCCGAGGCTGGAAGTCCTATGGCGGGCTCCCATGTTGGCTGTTCCCTGAGAGCTAAAATGAAGAAAGAGTTTCTTTCCTCAGTGACTTTGAAAAGAATAGAGTGGTGATTAACAGCAATATTTTTTTTAATGAAACGCAACCCGTCATTTCTGTCATCTCCTGGCCATCCTCGCTTGTGCGCGCCTCCCTGACAAGAGGAATAATAATGGTCATACATCACTGCTCCGCACGTCCAATCATCTAAATCTTCCCTCGCTGCAGCCTCTGAGACTCAATTACTTTATTGACATGCAATCTTCATAAGGGGAGAAATATTGTGCATGTAAGGTCACTTGGTTATGAAGACATATTATCATATTATCTGCATGAGGGTTGCAGGGCTAAGACCTGACAGAGCTAATTATAATGGTACATGATAGAAAGCTCAGTACACATTATTCGCTTGGCTGCACTAAAGGTGAGGTAAGTCCGTGACATCATAGTTGTTTGAAAAAATAATGCAATTTTGGCTTGGAGGCTGTAACTTTCTTTGTTAACTCGCCACGTTTTTACTTTTGGGTTTTTCCTGGACAATGAAAAAAACTAGTTAGTGGATTCCTCAGATCTCAGGGAAAGAAGATGGCATGCCCATATAGTGTATGAGTGTGCGTGTGTATGTGTGTGTGTGTGTGTAATTGTCATGGTTATTCCTCCATCTACCACCAAGTCTCAGTCCATTTCCCAGCAAGTGAAATGAGAAGGACTCAAGGGAGAAAGGTAAAGGGATACAAATGGGTCAATTTGATAACAGAGTAAAACTCCCCCTCACCCTCAATTAACCCCTTCTCAGATCCTTGCCCTTTTCTTTCTCTTGCTCTCACTGGCAGAACCTTATCTTGCTAAGATTTAGTGCTCCTGAATGTGGTTTCTTTGTTCAGACATTTCAGGTTATTTAAGCGTTCCCTTCAGACACATGCTAGAAGGCTCATGCATTGCTAAGATATGAAGCTAGTCAGTCATTCTCTTCTTTGTATCCTCAGCCCATTTATCACCTTCACTCACACCAGGTGAGTCTCATATTCAGAGGCCAGATTAGGAGCTCTAAAGTGGCAATTTTGCAAGAAAGGAGCATCAAGGAGAGAAATCTGGACCAAGTCCCCAAGTCTTCCAGCCTTTCCACAGTTAACCTGAGGCCCGGAAGAAAACTGGGGTATACGGATCTAGGGTGGGTCATCATGAACTCAAAATCAAACCAACCTCCTTGGACCGGCCTGGCTCAGCATCTGATCATAAGCTCTGGACACATATTCTCCTTTGGAAGGGGTTTGTGAGTTTTAAAGAAGAGTAAAGAAGCCATTTGACACATAGGTTGATTCCTAGCTTCTCTCTCCCTCGGCAATGCACTAATTCAAAGGGGAAGAAAGAGATAAAGCTTCCTAAACTCCAGAAATGACCTTAGTCTTGTAACATGAGTGCTTTAACTCAGACACAGGAAGCACAGGGCAGAACAAGAAATGGAGGTTGTCCAAATTCTCTCTTATTTAATACTCCAGTAACTCTAACTTCTGATGCTAATACTTCAGAAGTAATGGTAACAAAGCCACAAAGGATCCATATCTTTCTAAATTGGAGATTAAATTGCACACTACATGATGCTGACATTCAGTAAATTTGATGGTGATCCATGTGTAGTAGGAATGAATGGTAACTCTGGACACCAGAGTTTTGGATTGGCTACTTCGGACTGGAGAGATGGGGACATGGCATCTCCACCTCCAGCATCTCAAATGTTTGCAGAAACAGGGAGATTCACACAGTACCTATTTCCAAAAGTTAATATTGAGATAAAATAATATGGTCAATAGAAAGTTTTAGGAAATTAAAAATCTACTCCTGACTCAGCCACCCATCATACTTGCTATAACTTCCTAGCCAAAGCACAATATCTTTTTATATCTTGTAGAAAAATACATAAGAGTAAGATATTATGAAAAGTCTCCAGTATTGTCTAATAAACAAACATCATTTATTGGCTGAGAAATTCTCTGCCTTCTGTGCCTCAATTGCCCTTCTTTATAATGAGTAATGATATTATCTACCTCAAAAGACAATTAAATGATAAGAAATAAAAGTGAAGCCACTTCCACCCTAATTGGTTTGGCTCAGTGGATAGAGTGTCAGCCTGCAGACTGAAGGGTCCCAGGTTCAATTCCGGTCAAGGGAATGTACCTTGGTTGTGGGCACCTCCCCAGTAGGGAGTGTGCAGGAGGCAGCTGATGGATGTTTCTCTCTCATAGATGTTTCTAACCCTATCCCTCTCCCTTCCTCTCTGTAAAAAATCAATAAAAATATATATTTTTTAAAAAGTAAAGACACTTTTTAAACAAGATACATTTGGAAAATGGCAATTATAGTCACTGTTTCAGTCCTACCTATTTAAGCTGTTATGTAGGTCAACAGTGTAAGTAAATATAGACTGAAAAGTAAAACCCAACATGAATACAAGCTATAACTGCAATTCTAATCAACTGACCAGATTCTCAAATATGAGAGCTCTTTGGATTTTCAGTGTCTAAAATCTCTTTCATTAGAAAGTGCTTGGCCATCCATAGTCATTGATACTGCCCCAGAAAACTGAGCATGTGATAGTGGTGCAATGGAGGAGGGAGTCACATATGACATCTCCATGCATATGAGCCAGGACCTGAGATCACAAAGGAACCCATCTATTAATAGTTATCAACTCACAATCACCCAGAGGTTTTGAGACCAACAGCCTGGAAAGGAAACTCTTTCCTCCTTTTTTGGAATCAGGCCATACTATGTAGCATCTTTCCTCCTGGACTAGAAGTCAGGAGACCCCCAGGTCTATTGTTCTTGGATACACCCTCTTGAGGCCTCAGATTCTACATCTAGGAAAGTGATTTCCACTGAATGAATTTCTCCAACTAAGGTCCACTGACTAAGAAAAGCAGATACTGGAGCAATGGGAGCAGCCATTCTAATTCTAATTCTAATCAAATTAGGACATGATATTTGATGTGAGTTAAAAATGAACTGTAATCTACTAACAAACAGCAACAGTGTAAGTTTTCAGCAGTGCCCTTCACTTTAGAAGGAGCTTTATACTCACTAATTTAAATATATATATATATGTATATTTGTGTTGATTTCAGAGAGAAAGGGAGAGGGAGAGAAAAAGAAACATCAATGATGAGAGAGAAGTATTGATTGGCTGCCTGCTGCGCACCCTCCTCTGGGGATTGAACTTGCAACCCAGGCATGTGCCCTGACCAGGAAGTGAAACATGACTTCTTGGTTCACAGGTCAATGCTCAACCACTGAGCAACACTGACCAAGCACTACTCATTAATTCCTAAATAACTATTTTACTTCAAACTTTCTATGGTACCTGAAAAACCACTCAATGAAGAACCACATGAGTTAATTCATATAATATTCCCAATGACCTTATGAAATAAATATTATTGCCATTCCCTATTTTGTTGAAGAAATTAAGGCACAGAGAAGTTTAAGTAGTTTTTTTTTTTGTTTGTTTGTTTTTTTTTAGGTCTAACAGGTAACAAATAGCTAAATTTTACATTTTTTTTAATATACCCCATCTTCATGGAGTTTTGTGTACTGGTTTCATAGCAGAAAATAGAAGTTTACCTTTTTTTTTGACTTTTAATCATTTTTAGATAAAACAGGTTATTACTTTCTTAAATGGCTTGAGTTTTCTTTGCTGGTGAGTAGTGTTGAATTAGATGGTTAAATTCTTTAGCTATGGGCCCTGGCTGGGTAGCTCAGTTGGTTAGAGTGTCATCCCCATATGCTAAGATTGTGGGGTTTGATCCCTGATCAGGCCACATATAAGGATCAACCAATAAAAGCATAAATAAGTGGAACAACAAATTGATGTTTCTCTCTCTCCCTTTCTTCCTCTCTCTTTCTTAAAATAAAATCAATACATAAATAAAAAAATAAATAAATTCTTCATCTTATTGCACAAGTTCAGGAGGACAAGCCTTACTATAAGTGTATTAGAAAGAGCAAGAGTTACAAAGAGGAGAGGTCCAAATACAAAGCTGACTGTGGTATGGGTAGAGGACCCTATGGCGCTACTGAGAACCAAGCAAGTAACAGCAACTTTGCCACTTCACTTCTTCCAAAGACAGTTCTTTCAAAGGCTTCTAGCCTTCAGAATAGCTCTATTAATAAAACTCGGGTATTCTTTAGCAAGACATTCACCTTAAGAATTAATACTTTCTTATCAAGATTTCTTTGATAATGACTCAAGAGTGAGACATGAACTAGAGGCCTGAGTACAAAGAGGCTTAGCTTTTAGACAGACTAAGGTGAGAAAGTGGTGGAGCTGGGTTCATGCATGTGTGCATGAGTGTGTGCATGTGTGTGCATGCATGTGTGTGTGTGTGTGTGTGTGTGTGTGTGTGTGTGTGTGTGTCCTAGTTATTTAGCTTGATAATTTATCCTCAATTTCAAGGTCTGTGAAGTAGGAATGACATAATTTGATGAGTGAAGTAGTCTAGCTGGTCAGACCTACTCTTTCCCTGAGGAGGGGGAAAAAAACACTAATGCCAAGAACTATGTACAGAAATGCAGAGGCTAAAACCAACAGTAGTTAGCATATTAATGCAAAAAGACCCACTGGAAGACTAATGGACTTTGATATTCAGGAGGGCTGAAAATCAGCATAATATTGCCCTATTGTTGGCTCAGTGGCTCAAGGCAATCCCCTAACCTGATTATCCTTTTACTGTTTACCAAACTTTACCTCTCATATGCCTGTGTGCATTCCTAAAGGGCAAATGTGAATTCAAGTAAATAAAAAGCGGACCTGCCAGAAGTCTGTGAACTTCTCCACTAGAGAGAGGCTTCCACCTGGTCCCCCATACCTTTTAAATTCATATTTCTTGTCTAGTGTTTTCATTTGTGCATCAGCCCCTTCTTCAGATTCTGAACCCTAGTTATGCTGGACATAGCACAGAAATTGTATTTCAAGCCCTCAGAGAGGCAGTGAGGTAATGAGGGACTAAGCTCCTGAAAGGAAGTACATAAAATGAAGGTGCAGAGATATAGGCCCAACTTCTAGGGCCACTTTTTCTCTTGAGGCAATTTTCAATTCAAGCTGCATTTAAGAGGCTGAGAAGATGAACCACACTTCAGTCCTAATAGATCTTGGGGCACAAAGCTAGCTTTAAGGTATGCAAAGGACAAGGGGTGCAAGCAAACATCCTGGACTTTCAACTGGGACTGAAGAGCTAAATCTTAGGTGGAGGTGACTGGAAATAGATCTGCCTTCACAGAGTTTGTAACCCAGCTTTTCATTTGCTCCATCTCTAGCTGGATTGAGGTGATTTTTCCCTGCCCTAACTGCCTTCCAAAGACCAAATTAGTCCTCTCTGAAGGAGAATAACAATATTGAGAACCTAAAATTACCTTCTTGGTTTTTGCCCTCAGTGTCATGTATTCTTCAAAAAATCATGTGGTTTAAGAAGAGATAAGGTCAATTGCCCCCAAATCTAGAAAAATAAATAAATGATATAGATGTAACAGAGATTCAAATATTAGTGCTACCAGCCATGGATTTAAACACATCTATGACATATATTTTATAGATATAGAGGACAAAATGAAAAAAAAAAAATCAGCAAGTAATTGAAAACTATAAAATAGCATCAAATGAAAACTCAAGGCTGAAAAATGTAATAGTTTAAACTAGGAATTCAATTGAACTATTAACAGAAAATTGGACATAACTAAAGAGATTATTAGTAAAAGATAGGATAGGTCAGAAGAAATCTATATAAATATTAGTTAAGAGGTCACAATTTTAAAGGTTAAACAGCTTGTATACCTCAATTAAAAAAGATTTTACAATGAATTCAAAATATGATGTGCTGCTTATAAGAAACTTGTGGCCGAAACCGGTTTGGCTCAATGGATAGAGCATCAGCTTGGGGACTGAAGGGTCCCGGGTTCGATTCGGGTCAAGGGCATGTACCTTGGTTGCGGGCATATCCCCAGTAGGGGGTGTGCAAGAGGCAGCTGATTGATGACTCTCTCTCATGGATGTTTCTAACTCTCTATCTCTCTCCCTTTCTCTCTGTACAAAATCAATAAAATATATTTTAAAAAAAAGAAACTTGTGTATGGATTCAGAGAATATGAAAGTAAAGGAATGGAAGAACTAATAAAGGTATAAGCCAAAGAGAAGATGCATGTATATAAATATCAAGTAAATTAAACATTAAAGTAAGGAACATTACTAAAGTAAAGAAAGTTTTATAATAATAAAATATTCAGTTGCTCAGGAAGATATAAAAGGTCTAAATTTATATATCAAATAAGCTAAAAATACATGAAACAAAAAATGACAGAACTAAATGGTTAAAAAAAAAAAAAAAGACAACTTGACAACCATAATGGGAAGTTTCAAAAGACCTCTTAGTAAGTGAAAGAAGCAGGTGAAAAAAGTCAGGAGTTATTTAAAATAGCAGCACGATGAAGAAACTTGATTATATGCACACGCATAGACAAATATACAATGAAAAATATTGCACATTGAACTGCAGACATTACACAATACAAACCATTCACTCAAATTAAATATATGCCAGGCTCTTGATCAAGTGTGAAATTACCTAGAAATTACTTATAAAAGATAACTGAAAAATGTTGAAGTATTTATAAATTAAGCAATGTACTTCAAATAATTCAAGGGTCAAAAAAAATCACAAAGCAAATTAGGAAAGATCTTGAACTGAATGACTATAAAAATATGACATAAAAACTTGAAGGACACAGCTATCACCATGCTTAGAGGAACATTTGTATCCTTAAATACATATGTTAGAAAATAAGAAAGGGCAAAAGTAGGGGTAATACTGTGCAAGAGAAAAATAGGGACGGTAGCAAATTACAATATCAGCAATGAAAAGAGGGACATCAATACAATTCCTAGAAAAAGTAGATAAGAGGATGTCATAAATAATTTTGTGCAAAAAAAATTTGACATTTAAACTCAGTTTTAAAAATCCTTGAAAAATATAGCTTACCAAAACATATAGTAAAAAACAGAATAGTCCCATAACTTAAAGAAATTAAATCTGTAACTAAAAATTTTCTCACAAAGAACACTACAGGTTTAGATTATTTCAGCCATGAATTTTTCTAAATACTTAAGAAAGAAAACATTCTAACTTAAAAATATAGTATCCAAGAGAATAGTTAAAAGGAAAATTTTCCCTACTTCTTTTTTGAGGATAGCAAAATTTGATATTGAAATTAGACAAAAACATTATGAAAAATAAAAACATTAAGGCAGCTTTTTTCATAAGCACAGATATAAATTCATAAATATAACATTAGCAAATAAATTCAGTATACATATATGTGTATAACACAATCAATTTGAGCAAATTCCAAGAGTGTAAGTTGCTTTAATGTTTAAAATCAATATAATTCATTAAAAAAATGAAAAGACAAACATAGACTGAGAGGAAGCATATGCAAAAAAAAAAATCAGATATAAGAGTGTTATAAAAAATATACAAAGAACCCTTAAAACTAAAGAATAAGAAAAGGAACAACTCTATTTAAAAAAGGGACAAAGGCCTGAACAGACACCCTACCAAAGAAGATATACAAATGGTAAATACGCATATGAAAAGATGTTCAGCATCATATGTCACTAGGGAATTACAAATTAAAACAATGAGATGCCACTAAACACCTATTAGAATGGCCACTGAAAACAAATGCTGGCAAAGACCTATAGCAACAAGCCCTCTCATTCATTGCCAGAGGGAACACAAAATGATTGAGCCACTTTGGAAGAAAGTTTGGAAGTTTCTTATAAACTAAATATATTCTTACCACATGATCCAGCAGTCATACTCCTTGGTATTTACCCAAATGAGGTGAAAATTATGTCCACATAAAAACCTGCATTACGATGTTTATAGAAGCTTTACTCACAATTGGCAAAAGGTCAGAGCAATGAAGATGCCCTTCAGTAGGTGAATGGGTAAATAAAGTGTGGTGCATCTAGACAATGGAATATTATTCAGTGCTAAAGAGAAATGAGCTTCAAGCCATGAAAAGACATGGAGGAACTTTAAATGCAAATTACAATTTGAAAGAAGCCGATCTGACAAAGCCATCTATTATGTGATTCCAACTATATGATATTCTTATAAGGACAAACTATAGAGATGATAAAAAGATCACTGATTACTAGGAGTTATAGGGGAGAGAGGGTTAAATAGAATAGGGAATTGAAACAATTCTGCATGATACTCTAGTGGTAAATAATGTAAGTCATTATTATATTTGTTAAAATTCATAGGCTTCCCACCAAATATGAATGCTAATGTAAACTATGAACTTTGGGTGATTTGTAGGTTCACCATTTGTAGCAATGCAGCACTGTGGTGGGGGATGCTGATGGGAGCAGAGGCTTGTGTGTGGACAGGGAGTATACGGATATACTATTCACTCCCTGCTCAGTTTTGCTGTGAGCCTAAAACTGCTCTAAAAATAAAGTCTATTTTAAAATTCATTAATAGAATAAAACAGGAAAATCAAATGGTCATCTAAATAGATGCCTAAAAAATTTGGTATTTGACAAAATTCAACAATCATTCATATTATTGAAGGAATTTTAACAAACATCCCAGTGATTAAGGGTAGCTATAAAGCCTCGCTCCTACAACTTGGTAGTCCCATTCCCCAGCCACTCACAATACGGTTTTTACTACTGTGAATTTAATAAAATTTTACTTTTTTAAAAAGGTAGCTTTAGAAATAATATATCAATCATTAAAGATAGTAGTAAAATTAAAAGCTGAGATTAAAAATGGCACAAATGTATTTTTCAAAACCATTTGTATTTGATATCTTATGGGAGGTCTTAGCCAATGTTATAAGGCAAGAAAAGAAATACTAAAAAGTAAAGTATAAAAAAATAATTATTTACAAAATATGAGTTTGTATATAGAAAATGAAAGACTGAAAATTCTTAGACTAAATCAATAAATCTAGCAAGGCTTTGGCTTCAAGATCAATATATGGAATTTATTTCTATTGCTAAGCACCAAAAAGTAGATTTAAATAAATTATAGTGAAAATAAAAAGCAAATAGAATTTAAAAAATTATATACTAGAAATAAATCTTATTGAAATATGTATATCACACACACACACACACACACACACACACACGCGCGCGCGCACACACATAATAAAACGTTATTGAGATAAACTAAATAAGACCTAAGTAAGTAGAAGGATATCCCCATGGTCATGAATTGGAAGATATCATATTTTAAACAAGTTAATTCTCCACAAATTGGCCTATAAATTCAAGGCAATTGCAATAAAAATCCCCAAAGTTGTTTTTTATTGTTGCTGTGCTTAGAACAGATAGACTATTTTTAAAATTTGAAAGGAGGTGCAAAGGACAGCCAAATAAACTTGCTACATGACTAAATATCAGGCCTTATTATAAACCTGGAGTAATTAAAAGATTATGACACTGACTCAGAAGAGATAAATATATGAATGGAACAGAATAGAATAAACTCACATATATATATATGATTTATAACAAAAGCAATGAGGAACAAAAGTTATTTTTAGAAATTCTTATGAAAAATTAACTTTTGACCCCATACCTCACACCATATATGAAATAAATGTTAGATGTACTATAATTCTAAATTAGAAGGGAAAATATCAGTATTTTAAAGACCAACATAAAAGAAGACTTTCATGACCTTTGAGTAGACGAAGGTTGCTGAAATAAGATTCCAAAAGGCAAAGGTTGATACACTAGATTCCAGTATTAAAAGACTGATACATTGGACTACAAAAAGAACAAAATAATAAATACGATATTTCTCCATTTATATAAAATTCAAAAGCAAACAAAACTGACATATGGTATTATGTCTACTGTCCAGGATAAGACATGGGAGAGTTGTCTTGGATAGCAATAATATTCTATTTTTTAATGGGCATAATGATATCTTGTAATAATTTATAAAACCATTCACCATGATTTGTACATTTTCTGTTTGTCAGAGTTCACTTTAGAAATTTATTTAAAATACATGAATTGGCAAGGGAATACATAGCACAGTGTTCAAAACCCTTTCCCTTTACATTGAAAGAATGAGGAGCAACTGAAGGACATGCTAATAAAAGAGATATGAAAGAGCAATTTCATGATTTTGCCTTGTGCTGATCAGAAAGAATGATATAGACAGGAATTACTTTAAATATATATATCAAGCAGGTGTGACCCAGGCTGTGATTAAAATAGACAGGGCCACCAAACTGTATCCAGGGAGATCAAATTGTTGATGCTATCTATATTTTCCCAGCTAATCCCACTAAGCCCGAGAAACACATAATATGTTACCAAAATTAACTTGCAGAAAGGAGCCAGACAAGGAGAAAATACAGCAATGGGATTATCCCAGAGATTCATTGTGTCTCCTCCACTATAGACAGTGTTTCATTACTATACTGCAACTGCTAAAATAGAAGCATATGATTGGACTGTACAAACACACACCTGGACCACATTCATGCATACACATACAATATACACACCCACTCATATAAATATACATTTCCTCAGTTATTTACTAACTAAAAGGCAATTGGATGCATATTTGAGCACTGGGGAAAGGAGGTTGGATGGGAGAAACAGAAATGCAGATTCTACCATCAAAGCAGAAATATTATTATATTTGATCTCTATATTCAGGATTGTTAAACTCTTACACATGAATCTATTTAGTGAACTCCTTGAACTTTCATATCAAAATTGTCAGTTCATGCCTTTTCACAAGTCTTACCCACTGGCTAAGAATTTTTTTTACAAAAATTATTTTACAAACTTGTTAAATTATTAAATTTATATTTAATAGGACCTCAGCACCTGATCTAGTTCCTGGGCTTGTAGAATTGCAATGTCCTTACAGGAATGTTGGAGGAGCATTTTTTTTTTAATTGGGATGGGGCAGTATACAGCTTTATAGCAGAGTTTTGGGATAAAAAAGTGACCACTCATGTGACCATATAGAGATGAAGGGTAGTCTTAATATGGTCACATGACCATATAAAATTAATACATACTCTCACAAACATGATCTCCTTTGAATCTCATAACTACCCTGTGAAAGAGGGAACACAGTTGGCTATATCTTCTTATAAAAATCAGGACAATCAAGATCAGAGAAATTAAATGACTTGCCAAGACTACATATAAGTGGTAGAGCTAAAACTTGAATCATTTATTTCAAATCTCTGGAACACTTGGTACATTTACATGAAAGCCTCACCAGAGGTAGGACTGCATGATTTCATGGGGTACTCCAATCCACTCTGGAGCAAGGGTCTTCTGTGGAACTACCTGCAGAGAGCCATAAATCTGCCCTTTCTGAAGTTTCCATCCTAGATTTGTCTTCCCAAGAGTTCCATTGTATTAACTTGATGATGCATCATCAGGTGATGCTACCATTGGATAGTTGAAGGTATAATAGTTAGTGCACTTTGCCTTGACCCTCAATATTTATCTGACCTGATTCAGAGGATTCAGAAGGGCTATGCCACGTGACCCCTGATGACAGCCAAGCCTAGACTCAATACTACAATATGATAGAGATAAAAGGAGCCTCACAAAGCCCTCCTAGAACTTGCTTCACAAAATGTGTGTGGGCTAAATAGAAACCTACTCTGACACTTCCCTTTCCACAGCACTAGGATGGATTTAGGATTCCTCAAGAAACATTCTTAGAACAAGACATAGAGTCAGTCTATGTCAGCGTATCTTGTGCACGTGGAAACATGTGGTATGCTTAGCTGTGATGTGCAATAAAGGACAGTCAGGCTGACAAAGTGTGGGAAGCATATGGCAGGGGTGGGGCTCATAGCTGTGTCAGGAATGCACACACATATGGTGTTGACAATATTCATGGGTTATTATCCTTATTCTTTCTTGAAAAACTTGCATGCATGCACGCACGCGCACACACATGCACATAAACAGATCAGAGAATATTAACATGGAAACATGTTTTGGATAATATCTAGCCCAATGCCCTAATTTTATAAAAGAAACTGAAGCCCAGGATGTGTTGTATATTACTGACAAATGCAGGAAGTGGAATCTAAGACTCCCATTTCCAACCTAAAGCTCTTTCCTTGATAACAACCTACTTCTCAAAAACTGACCACACCCAGCTGTATCTCCCTTTCCAAAATGGAACTAAAGTTCTTCTGTGCAGAACCTCCAAGACACAACAAGGCATGGGAGAGAAGACACAGACCCTTGATTGTCTTTATGTTAACCCCTATTCCTAAAACACAAATGGAGCCTCAGGAAGTTCAGAAAGGAGCAGAAACAGTCATCTTTGGAAACTTAGAGGGCCCTCAGACCAGTCTCTTAGAAACATGAACAACCATTCCCCCCAGCAAAAAAAAAAGGTTAGACACATGGCAGAGACACACGGAGCCTTGTATCTCTCCTCCCAAAGGCTCCCAGGAGGGAAGGTCCTGAATTGAAGAAAAGAGAAGTGGTAGATTTTACATGTTTTGTTGAATTCCGTCAGACCCACAGCCAAAGATCTATCCTAAAGTCTTCAAACCAAAATAATCCTCAGCCACATTCCCAGCCACTTCCCTATTCTGGTAAGCAAATCCTCCCCCCCCCCTCCCCAGTTTCTTATCCAGGCTGGTGATGTAACAGTGACCTTTGAAGCCCTCTCTGGCATTCATTGCAGGTAAACCTAAGTGACAACTTTAAGGTGCCCATGGGTGGGGTAACCAGATGAACCATATCTCAACCAGTCTTCCCAGGGTTACCTGTCTTAGACACAAGAGGAGAATATAGAGAAATAAACTCTTCCCCTCTCTCTGCTTCTCAAATCCTTCAAGCTCCCTTTCAAGGTGCTCTTGTTACAGCCTTTCTCAACAATTTCAGTCAATAGTAATCTCTCTTGTCTAAACTAGTAATCTATCTCTTGATTATATCCCATTGAAGCATATGATGGTAAGTTATGAATGGGACTTCTCTTATTTTCATAATATTCCTAAAATTCTGAGGTCTTTGAGAAGCTCCTAATATTTCAGAATACAGATCAAGTGTCAAGCCTTCCACAAAACTTTCTTCATACCACAACAGGGAGATCTGGACTCCTCAGGTTTCCCACAGATCTAGGTTTATACTTGTATGGTCTGGCACCCCCACACTGTTACATTGCTCTCATCATACACCCACCTCCTCCACCACACCAAATGATTTATCTTCTTTGTCTTTTAGTCTCTAGGCCAGGCCTAGAAATTGATAGGACTGTAGTAAAAACTTGATGGAAGGAAGGAAGGGTAGATGAATGTGCATTCGTTGTTTTTTGTTTGTTTGTTCATTGTTCCTAACAGAATGTCTATGTCATTTTTTTATTCTATTAATAGTAATGGCTTTTATTCAAGGATTAACATTGATGCTGAACTGTACTGTTGGCAAAGCCAACATATAAGATATGTTGACAGATAACACTGTGAAGTCAGAAGTGATGTCCTTTTAATAGATGAGGAAGCGGAAGCTGGTATACCTTAAAAGGTTTGGCCAAGTACATAGCAAATGGCAGAGATCAGACACAGAATCAAAGTAGATCCAGTGGCTGAAAGCTTGGATTCAGGTTGCCTTGCCTGGGTTTGAAGTCCATTCTGCCTCTCACCAGCCATGCAGCACCAGGAAAGGTGCTTTCTTTGTATTTCATAATCTTGTTTGTACAATTGGGTAATATTGTGCCAATCTCATAGGATCTTGTCATGGCTTTGTGACGTAGTCAACTTAAACTCAATAAAACTAAAGTATTTAGAAACTTTCCTTTCAAGGCACAAGTGCTCAATAAATGCTGCCACTAATATCCATTCATTGGTTCAACATACATTTATTGATGCAATACTCAATACATGGAGGGGTGCTAAACCATGCAAGTGTGAACTTAGATCTATGGAAACACTGAGGAGTCAAGGTCTCCCTGTTGTGGTGTTGTGGTGCTGAGGAAAGTTTGTGTGCTGGGCATGAGTTTAGGTACTGAGGGCACAATAGTAATACAGACATACATCCTTGTTCCTGAAGAATTTACTTTCTAGTGAGGGAATACACACAATACCTAAAATGGCACAATTTTGTGATATTTTTGAATTTGAGAATCAGATGGCAATACAGTCTGGAGCTCAGAGAAAAGTAAGAGCTGGAAGGGTAATAGTGGGGGCACCTGAATACAAGAATTGGTTATAGACTTCAAATGCACTGATATTGTTGAAAAGGAAAGGAAGATAAAGACAGAGTCTTGAGAAAAGAACACAATGAAGGGGTGTGAAGAGAAGAGGATAGAGAAGATGGAGGTATGAGAGGAACTCAACAAGTAGCATGGAAGCTAAGGGATGGCAGGGTTCAAAGTGACCATCAGGCTTTACCCACAGAAACTGTGCAGAGGATGTTGGATCGCCAACCTGAACAGCAATTGTAACTGAAAGATGGGGAGGGAAGGCAGGTTGCAAGGAGTGGAGAAGCAGGGGGAAGAAGGAGAGAGGGCAACTGGGTGGAAAGAAGGGCAACAAATCTAAATTACTCTTTTAACATCTGGCACTAAAACAAAGCAGTGGCATGAGAAAAAGAGAAAAAAAAAGATTGGGGGGGGAAATGTTTTCAGGCAAAAGACGGGGAGGATGTCTATGGGCATGGGCACCACAGAAATATCAAAACCACATACTGAAGATTATGTAAGTTCAGAGTCTTATTAGACTGGGGATATAGAATTATTTCCTATTCAATTTCTCTCCACTTTTCCCCCCAAATAGCGAATCCACTACATTGTAACTTGTGTTAGGACACTTGCCTATGTTTATAGAATCACAGACCATCTTCTCACCTAGAAAAATGCAGAGTCCTCTAAGGAAAGGAACATGATTTCTGATTTTATGTCCCTCTCTGCCAACCACAAACTGTTGAGTATAAAGCTATGTGCAAACTGAATGTGCTCCAAAAATCCATGACATGCAGGCTGACTGGTCAACTCCATAATTATAAGTCAGACAACAGATGGGGTTGTGAGCCTTCCTCCCTGAACTCTTACATCAGAAGACACCACCATTTTTCTGAAGTACAGGATGAATGTATGGACCTCCTCTGACCTAGAAGCAGGAAGAAAGATAAAATGACACCCCAAGATTTGTGTCAGGCCCAAGGATTACACAAATTGGGAAACAAACTACAAGCCAGACAGCACCAGGCAACTTACTCCAACATTATTCCAACATAGAGTAAGATTTCTTTTTCTCATTCTCTAATGTTGGATTTTTAATTCCAGGCCTCCAGCTGGTAAGTCAAACAAAAATTGGGAAATGTTCAAAATGTTGAGAGAAATTCAAAGGGCAATTTGGTCTCATCAAAACAAAACTAAACCATTGGCAAACAGAGGCTGGCGACTTGTAAATGAACCAGGAGGCATACCAATGGTGCCCTAAGATTTTGCAAACATTCTCTGTTCCCCAGCGGAGTTTTCACCAAGCGAGGGCCAGAGCCTCCATCTGCTTTCCATCACTGTTCCTGCTATTGCTTTCTGGCAGAGCTCTGCCCGGGTTACATTTTTATGTCTCCAAAGTGGTCCACCCCAACAGAGCACAGGGAGTCCTGGGCAAAGCCTCCCAGCCTGGTGTTGAGTTGCAGAAATATGCATTCTGCTACGGGCATGGCACCCTTTCCTGCCTCAGACACCCTCATGTTTTACTTCTCTCTGCCTCCACTCACTACTCCCAGAAAATGGAGACCAGCAATGTTATAATGAATGTGCTTTGAAGTCCCACAATGCTCTACACTATGTCATAAATAGAATCTTGGACAGAAAAGTGGAATCTTATAATGGAAACACTTTAAAAATATCAAAGGATTTATCTGAAGCAGAATAAGAATATTCCTTTAGGGAAATGATGTTAGTTGACCTGAGGTAAACACTTTTAACCCAATGACCGTGAAACATACCTGTAATGTGTGTGTAATCATCCTAATTATGTTGTATTCTGATAAAATCACTTACACAGTGTTGGTGCTGGTTTAGTGTAGCAGCTGAGTTTTGGCAAATGATGTTGTTTTGGGGGGTACATAGATCGGGGCTAAGTGTGGTCTGCACCACACAGACTACAGAGAGCCATGCTCAAGAAAGTACCCTTCATCCGTCTCCGCCAATGGGAGTGCAATGACTTGGCCAGTGGGCCTGAGAACAAACTCAGCCTCCAAGTGGTACTGACATGTTGTAATATTAAGAAAAGTTATCTTCTTTGTTTCAATCTGCTCTAATGAAATAATACCAAGCACAGAAAGATAGCAAAGCATGAAATTTAATCTCATGGTTACTGTGATTGTGGGAAAGGGAAAGCCAGGTGAATGACTAACACCTCTTGTCCAAATTACTTGTTGCAACCCTCCAGGTGGTCTCTCTGCCTCTACCCATGGATTGGAGCTAAAATGATCTTTCCAATAAGCCAATGTGATCTTTCAACTGCTGGATTTAAAACTCTTCAATGACTTTTTTTCTAAGCCTCTATGATAAAGTCTCCACTCTTTATTTATTTATTTATTTATTTATTTATTTATTTATTTATTTATTTTAATTTAATGATTTTCCACAGAGAGGAAGGGAGAGGAGAGGGATAGAAAACTAGAAACGTCGATGAGAGAGAAACATGAACCAGCTGCCTCTTGCACACCCCCTACTGGGGATATGCCCACAACCAATGTACATGTCCCTGACCGGAATCGAACCTGGGACTTTTTAGTTCGCAGACTGACACTCTACCACTGAGCCAAACCGGTTTCGGCAGTCCCCAATCTTTAAGTTGGCAAACAAAAAAGTAATGTGAATACAAAGTGCTTCATTATCTTGTCCCTACTCAATTCTGCCACCAGCTCCTCACCCATGTGCTTGTTATTTTCTCTTCCCCTCCATACTCTTCTGCCACAACGTCCTCTGGCTAAACTAAAGTTCCATTCCTTCAACAGACCGTGTCTCTGTTCTCTGAGGGATCCTACCTGCTGTTTCCTCTAACGTGAACTCTCTTCCACATTTTCCCCTGCTTAGTTGTAATACATTTGCCAGGTTTCAGCTTCAAGTCAGGTCTCACCACCTCCAGGAAACCTTCCCTGATCCTTGCTTAAACCTGGATTTTATGTTCCTTCTAATGTTTTCATAAAGCTGTGTGGCCACTAGAAAGCTCTTACATACTGAGGAGTTAATGGAAATTTTTCTGTAGATGCTACCTGCTGTAGTGACAGAAGTCAAGGTCATTTGCTTACCAGCTTATTCCTAACACTATGACCAGCACATAGTAAGCACTTAACAAATGTGCTGTTGTTACATATTAAGAAATGCTAATGTCAATTCTGCAATTAATATTCAAATAAGTGCACTAGTGTGCAATTAATAAAAATGAAACTTATGGAGATTATATAACATAAAACCACCTGTATTAATGTTTACTGAAAAAAATAATCACAGCATACCAAAATGCACTTAAAAAAATAGACTAGAATTGAATAAAGTTAACGAGCTAAAAGTGTATTGCTTGGGTGTTAGGAGTATGCATATTTTTCTTCCCAATATTATTAAGTTTTGTAAAATAAACATTTTAAACTTTAAAAATGTAATTTTTAAAAACTGATATTATTAATTTATAACTACTAAATAAAATATTCTAATTGCAGAAAATAAAAAACCACCAAAAAGTTCAAAGGAAAAGAACATGAAAACCACATATAATTTCACAACAGAGAAGGTAGTAAATGTTCCTGTGTGTGTGTGTGTGTGTGTGTGTGTGTGTGGTGTGAAGCTTATCTAAAAGTCACCTGGACAAACTGACACAAAGTGGCTATCAATGTAACTGAACTATGAACTATGGAATCTTCTTAAAGTCTCCAAATAGCAGTAACCAGATGAAATATTTTTCCATTTTGTTTGCTTCCAACAACCATTCATTCATTTATTCATTCTTAATATACACTTTGAGCTCCTGCCATATGCTACTGAGCATCAAAAGAGGAATACCAGCATTCTGGTGCCATCTCTCCGTGTCTATAATATGACTGCTACACTAGAGAGTAGGTAAAGCAGCAGAGGAATATGGGGGGGACATCTGAAAGGGAGTGAGGAATGAAGGGAATGCTCCGCAGAAGTAATGGTGAGGAGCCAGAGAGGGACTTTGAGAAAGAAAGAAGATCCTAGCAGAAAAATAAAAGGGAAGATAAGAAAGCCAAACTTCAGAGGTGGTTTTAAAGAGCAGGTGAGATACTGGACAGATTGATCCTCAAACATTCCAGCTCTTATTTAGTCAAAATTACATCATGGTGAATGGGCCCTGAATCTAAAGGAGCAACTTGGTGTTTGGGGTAAATATTGACAAGAATAACTTATATTTATAGTGCCACATTCATGTAACATTTCCTCCCAGATGTTTGGAATAAAGCAATTAGAATTTTGCTTTTAAAGAAACTTCAAAGTGGTCAGAATTATGATGAGAAGGCAGGACTGACCAAACACAATAGTTTTAAACAGTTGGGCTCCCAGTTAAGGGCTTTCTTTTAGCTCTTTACCCAAAGCTCTTTACCCAAAGCAGCCAGTATCTGGGGTTAACCACAGACATCACTATGGTTCTATGCTGGTGTTCACCTCCCAACACTGGAAAGACAACAAAATGAGAGATTTCATTCTATGTTCTAAAACCTTTCTCAAGCATAGACTCTCATCAAATCCAATTGTTCTGCATCTTGCTCTCTTAGGATTAGGTGTGGGATAAGATAAAAAATCAATGGGCATTTGTTAATCAAAGGTAATGACATTTCAATTAAATGAGATGAATAAGCTCCAGAGATTGGCTGTATTGTGTCTATAGTTAACAATACTATTGTATATTATATACTTGAAAACTTGGTAAGCAGGTAGGTCTCATATTAAGTGTTCTTAAAACAATAAAATATTTTATTTCTTAAAAAGCAATATATTAGTTGAGCTAACATTAGCAGAAGCAGAGAAAATTCTGTTCTTGCTATGATTTTGAAGCTGTGTTCCCTCTCCTAGGTAATATGGCAAAGGGTGATTAAACTGATTATTTAGAGTCCAGCTCTGATCCTCTGAAATTCTGTGGTTAACATATTGCCCTTCTTAATTAGGGCCTAAAGATTATATTTTAATTCAAAACAAATGTTCTAATATTGTCTCTTTCCAGGATATCATATGAATGTGGTTAAGTGAAGAGATTGCCCTGGCCCATTATGAAGTCATTAATACTGAGTTCAACTATCTATAAGCAAGACAGAGTGATATGATAGAAATAACCCATGATTTAAAAACAGACTGATGGTTTTGACTGGCTACCTTCTAGTTGTGAGATCTTGCACATATCTCTTAATTTCTCTTCTGTCTCTTTTTACTCATCTACAAAAATGAGAATGATAATAAAATACATTTTACAGGGTTGTTATGAGTTGAATAAGATAATGAGATAAGGTGAGTTGATTTCATTAGCCAAATCTCAAGTTTAAGAAGGACTTAGGCATTATTCTTGCATTGGATAAAATATGAACCTAATAATTTCTGGCCATTCTTTATTCTTGCATGTCCAACTTCTTTGAGTATCCATAGCTCTGAAATGTTGACTGAATGAAAGCATAAATATAGAAGTAGTAATTTTTATGTTCCTTAATATTGAGGTGACCACTTTGTATATTATATAATTGTTTAACCACTAAGCTACACACCTGAAATAAAAAAAAATAGTATTAAATGTCAACTGTAATTGAAAAATCACATTGAAAAAATGTTTAAAGCAAGTGAGACTAGGATAGGACTTAGTTTTTAACACCTTATGCACCTGGAAAATAATTATTCTTCCTCAGGACATGCCAGCAACTCCAAGTATGCTTTCCTGTCCTCCTCCACTCTCCATGGCTGAGCCCAGGCCAAGTGGCACACTACCTTTCCTGCCACATATCTAACTAGCACTCTATCCACAACCTTACATTCATTCCTTCCAATTAGTATATGAACTTTTTGAGGAATGGACTGACTCTCATGTTTGTGTATTTCAGAGAGGAAGGGAGAGGGAGAGATAGAAATATCAATGATGAGAATCATTTATCAGCTGCCTCCTGCACATTCCCTACTAGGAATTGAGCCCACAACCCTGGCAAGTGCCTTGACCAGGAATCGAACCATTGAACTGTGACCTCCTGCTTCATAGTTTGATGCTCAACCACCAAGCCACACTGGCCGGGCAAAACAATGGTTTTATATGGCAAGGCAAGGGAAGGCCTGGATGAGCAGGAGACTTGGGAGGAATCACCTGAAAGAAGGGAGGGATGAGCCACTCAGACACCCAGAGAAGAGATCCAGGCAGGGGATGGGGCACCTGCAGGGCTGAGCAGGGTCCCTGCTCCCCAGCATGCTCCTGAACCACAAGGAAGGCAGTGTATGTGACCATTCACAGAGTGAGCGCAGGGAGACCTCGACAGATGAGGTTGGACAGGTCTCAGAGGGCTTCACACACCATTGTAAGAACTTGCTTTTTATTCTAAGTAAAAGCCAGCAATCAAATAAACACATTTAAGATTGGAGGGTTTTGGGTATTTTCTTTTCTTTATAGCTTGCTCACATACAGACATTTAAAAATAGCTGCTAAATGCTTCTTTAGGGGAATGTGAGGCACTCATAATAATAATAAAAAAGTGCCTTGGGCTTTCTTACCACGGGATACATCAAAGGGGTTTCACTGGTAATTTGGGGAGTGTCTGCCTCTGGGTGCCACTGCTGTGATTTCAAAATAGAATTATCTCGTGCAATGTGATTTCTTGAATCATTAGTTTTCCATTTTCTCTTCCTCTTTCTTTTCATTCATTTTTTGTAGTATATGCAAGAAGTTTCAGAAAATGGTGGCTCCTGGGCAAATGGGTGAAGGGGGCTGTTGAGAGGAGGGAGAGGAGTGAAGCCTCCTTCTTGCTGAGTGACCAGAACTCAGGGCATTAGTCACTCAATGGAGAGGATTCTCAAAAACAATGGGAGAATTGAGGGGGGCGACATGGGGAGAGGGAGGGGATTTAAAGGCCAGGGAGAGAATTAGCAAAAGGGAATGCTTTGCAGGCTAGTGGACTATTTTACTTGCTTGAACTAACCCTTTCATAGCAGTGTGGGCCTAGAATGAGGGAGTTCTTAGCAGAAACACAACTGCCTTGAACAAAATAGAACCCTGGTCCCACCCCTTTCATTACTTGGCTGACAACAAACTCAAACTCTTCAAAATTATAATTATCAACAAGTCTAACTCATTATGCATTCAACAGTACTTATCTTTGAAGATTAATCATTTTAGCATTATCAAGGAAAAATAACAAAATTACTTAATTTCCTTTCCAGCCCAAACCCAAATCCTTAAAGTAACAGCCATTAGGCAGGGCATAAGGGATGCATAACTGGCCTAAGGGGCCCCCAGGAATATCCTGCACATGGAGCCCACCCAGTGGGGACAACAGATAGGTGGGCTCAGCAGCCTAGGAACTGGGATTCTTGGTTCTCTTCCTGCCTTTGGCTGATTCTGCTGCCTAAGAGCAGTGAGAGGAAAGGCTGGGAAACAAGATGAGAGAAAACACCTCAGGGATCTAATTCTGCTGCGTATTGGGCTCCATGGGTCAGCTTCCTGCCACATTGCTCTGTCTCATGCTAATACAGAGCATTACTTCCTAATGAAAACCATTCAGAAGATGGGTCCAGGCATGAGGAGCAGAGGAATAAACAGGACAGGTCAGGAGACAGGTGGACAGAGCTATTTGGGGACCACAGAGCCCTGGCAGGGGCTCTCCATTTGGGTTCAGAGAAACTTGTAGAACACATAAAACATTTCTGGGTCCCATATTTGAGGTATGAGGTGACAGTTTGTGACCTTCAGAACAAATCTGAAGGTAGATAGTTCAAGGCCAACTACAGAGAATCTTCAATGTAATTCGTATTTTGAATTAATAATTTGGCCATCTCAGTACATTAGGTATTGATTACTGCATAACAAATTATCACAATCCTGGTAGCTTAAAACTACATATTTATTGCCTTCGTTTTTGTGGTTCAGAAACCTGAGTATAGCTTAGATGGGTCCTCATCTCTGGTTCAGGTATCTCACAAGGCTGCTATCAAAGTATGAGCCAGAGCTAGGGTGTCATCTAAGGCTTGACTGGCGAAGCTTCCAAGCCAAGTGGTTGTTGGCAAGATTCAGTTCCTGTATTTGAAGGGCCATGATTCCTCATTGTTGCCCATATACCACGCTCAGCTGCTTGCCATGTGGGGCCTTACTTCTTATGTATCTTAGTCAAGAAAGTGATATCCCATCAACTTTCCACAATTGATTGGTTACAAGCAAATCACAGGCCCTGCCCACACACAAAGGGAGTGGATTTCAAAAGGGTATGAATACCAAGAATAGGGGTAGCATGAGGGCCATTATTAAAACCTCAGAGGGAAGGTAAAAGAGGGTGGGGGTAAGAGGGAGAGATCAACCAAAGGACTTCTGTAAATGCATATAAGCATAACCAAAGGACACAGACAATATGGGGGGGGGGGGAGGGCAGGGAGGGATGGGGACAGGGAAATAAGGACACATATGTAACACCATAATCAATAAAGAAATTAAAAATAAATAAATAAATAGTAAGTAAATAAAATCTAGGAAAAAAAAGAAAAGAAAAAAAAAAAGTGGCCTATCAGATTTGAGTAGGAAAGAATGAATTGGTGTAGAGATCAAAGGTGGAGAAAGCCACAAAAAAGCTATTACATAATTCAAGGGGGAAATAATTAGACCCAAAGAGGAAAGAGTAACTTTAAGGAGAATGGGTATTTCCAAAGGAATTCTCAGTGGTAGAATTCACAGAACATAGGACTTAGCAATGAGTTCTATGCATGTAGTAAATGAGAAAGAAAATGTAAAAGGAGATTCCAATATTTTGAACTTAAATGCCTGGAATTAAAGAAGTATTGATAGCTGAGAGAAAGAAGAGAGGAGGAGAGAGGCTGGTTACAGGTATTTTGTGGGGAAGAAGAAAAGTACTGAATTTGAAATTCCAGAATACCATCCAAGGTGACCATTTCCTTGGAAATGCTGAATTTCAGAAGGCTATTGAGACTGAAAGTCTATTTTGTTTGTATACCTATGTGACATACAGACTTTCAGCCTCAATAGCATTGAGATACTATTAGCAGCTGATGATACACAATTGGATGAAGAGATGAAACTATCTCAAGCTATTTCACCAACTTGGAATGAGGAAACCCTAGCAACTTCCCTCCTCTTGTGCAAATTCCAGCCTCACTTCTAGACTGGAATCTGGAAGGACCAGAAGGAACCTTTAAGTCAAAACAAAAACTCGAGTACCTCTGTGTAGCTCTGCAAAGTATGTGGTTCTGCAAAGAATCAACTAGTTGGAACACTGGTCTTGCAAAGATTTTTCCAGAGATAAAGTTGCAGACAAAGGCTCCCAACAAAAACACATATGCATGCTGACTTGTAAGTAACAAAAATAACTTAATGTTATATTGCTTTCAGTATTTTCAAATCACTCTACATTGTTTATCAACCCACCTATTATTATTTCATTCTGCAGAGGTGAAAACTGAGGCTTGTCCTAACCTACAAAGGCAGCAGTCATGACTTAGATAGTATCTTTGCTTCCGAATCTTCACCCAGTGCTTGCTTCCTTCCACAATACAAAACCCCTGACCTGGAATCTGAGTCTAAGATGGATTCTCCTTGCTTTGCATGTGCGAGGTCAAGGACCCACTTTACTTAGCACAAACACAAATGTCCACTCATACCCTATGATTCTCAGAGATTAATTAAATGTGGAAGGCTGAAAGGCCCCAAGTCTCTAAGTAAAGAAACTGTCTTGGGTACTGAATCAGATGGGAATAAGAAAACTGCTCTCTCCAGAAAAACCTTCCTCTTATGGGAAAGTTAAGGAAACTCAGCTGGCTTCCCAGTTGCAGTTGTCTAGTGTGGAACTGAGCTAACTTTCAAGCCAGACCAAAACGCAAGGCATTCCCCATTGCCAATCCATATCATAATCAATGTTGATTGAATGTCTGAATGTAATTTGAATGAAAAGCATTTCAAAGCACAAAGGTTCTGTTCTCAATAAGTTTAGTCTATATAATCAAATGCATTCTTTCTGGCCCAATCAGCAGAGGCTTGGCAGAATAAAGGTCTTTGGTATGAGCAAAAAATTCCAAGCTTAAATCTTACAATTGCCCCTTTGAGGGTCGTTGACTCGGCAAGTTTTACAGTGGTGTACTGAAATGAATACTGCCTCTATGCAAAGCAACAGGAGGTCACATTATAATTAGAATGCAATCAGTGGAATTGGTTATGGCTTGGTTTTCTTCCTCAAATGACAATCTATGCCACATCTGCCATTACATTAATATTTTCTGCATTACTAGAAGAACAGAAGGAGGGGGTGGAGTGGAGGGGAAGCCAGTGTTTTTGCACAGAGCAGCTGATAAAGTTGTTTTAGCTAGAAGTCTGCATGAGCTAACCAGGGCTCAAACAGTTCACCTTTAAAACACCCAAACCATCTGGCAGGCTGTCCCATGATAAATCTCAATGATAAATGTCTCCGTTTTGATGTTACAAAGGAATCGCAGACCTGCTCAGTCTTGGCACAGCTGAAAACATACTGGCAACGGTAGAATAGAACTCAGATGTCCCAAAATAGAGAAGTAAATCATTTTGACCTGCAGGGCATAATATATTTAGAGAAAACCTGATTGTAATAAAAAGGTTGGACTCATCACAGTTTCTACTATAAGAGCAAGTGATATACTATTTTGTAATGCTTTTTGGTTTAGTGAAAACTCCAGCATTACCATTTAAAAGCCTTTATCTTCTTTCTTTCTCTCTCTCTCTCTCTCTCTCTCTCTCTCTCTCTCTCTCTCTCTCTCTCTCTCTCTCTCTCTCTCTCTCTCTCTCCCTCCCTCCCTCCCTCCCTCCCTCCCTCCCTCCCTCCCTCCCTCTCCTTTTCTTTATATCTTCAGACAGCTCTGTTGGCCACTTATAAACTATGACAGACTCTTCTCTCTGGTTCTCAGACATCCTGCAGGGGACTATTGAGGCGAGCATGCTTTCAAAATGATTAATCCACTCGCCTTTCAGAAGTCTGTTTTGCTGGGCCCACGGCCACTGCCAAGAAAGGACACACTGTGACCACCAGCACCAGGAAGCAAAGAACAGCCTCCAAACTCAAGGTTAGCTTGGACCCGATGCCGAGAGGGAACTATAAAATAAATTATGTTGTGTGGCGTGGGAAGGTAGACTTTTATGTCCAGCCAAACTTCAGAAACAAATTATGGAGTGGTCAGTTGGCTTTATGTATTTCATCTTTTCCCCCACAGAGTTAGGAAATTAATTAAACATGGATATGGAGTGTCAAGGGCAAGGCACTAAAGCTTTCCAATGCTAGCTGTCTCCCCTCCCTGGCCGGACACACAGCTCCACGACTCTTACTGGCTCTGAATTTTGGTGTAAAAGATCTCAGACTAACAGAGGGGCAGCCAATAAAAACAGGGCCTTGTTGGCTAAAGGTCTCCTAAGGAGCTGCCTGGGACCTTGTGACGACTGAGCAAAGCACAGTCTCTTTCCCCACTCTGGTCTGGATGGTTGCAACAGCTTGACCAATTCCCTCCACTGCTGCCCGGGTCACTTTCTGGTGACTAATGGAAAAGACAGATTTCCCATCTGCCACTTGACAAATGGTTTAATAAAATGATTTTGCTCATACACCCAAAAGGGAAGCCAGGAATAGGCATGGGAGGTGACGTGTCTCCAGTGAAAGAGGTTTCAGTCTCACCCTCTTGATCTCCAGACAAGTTGGGGGGAAATGGGATGTCCATCTCTGTCTACGGAGGCAATTTCCCGGGACTTGTGTGGAGCAGTGGAGACTCACAGGGGCCTGCAGCAACCAGAGTCTGCGATTACTCAGGCTCTCTGGGAAATGAGTGCAAATAAATTCCAGGTAACTATTTTCAATAAAACTTAAAAATATATATATGCACTGACAGTCCATTTGGAGAAGAAAAGACACAATTTATTGGCTGTTGGCAACACAATTGGAGACAAGTTAGGCCATACTTCTTGTCTGCCCTGGGCCAAAAAACACATATCTAGTTATTTGACTGTCTTCTCATAAGTCAGTTCTGGAGGTGCAGAGAGGAAACGCCCACTGGATCACTGGCATGCCCAGCTGTTTAATCATTTCTCTGGCTCTCACCCGAATCCCCTCCAGGTCACTGACATCTGGCTAGTTCAGAACTGTTTAGAAAAGAGCAAGGTATTTGGTCTGACATTCCTGAAGGTTCAGTAGAGGAGTAGGAAAGGGTGAGACGGGACTCCTTCCTCTACTGGTTAAGAGAGCACATCTGAACAGCTACAGTTGAAAGAATTGCATCGTCACTTTCTTCCCCCACCATATGGTCTCTCCCTCTCCTATCTGATTTATGACTCCTGATTACCACAGATCCTTTGGCTAGGCCGCTTTCCAAATGCCTTCCTACTGTTGAATATCTGGGTGCCAATATTTCCCCCAGGGAAGAGAAGAGACAAAGAATAATGGTGTCCTTATTTCTGCTCCTAACCCCCTCCCTGCTAAGCAGTGTTTCTGGTTTTGTTGTAACCATCTGGGATAGGAAACCCAGACTGTATCCTTTTCCCTGTCTGATCTTTAAAGCAAGACACGTTTGAATTACATTTGCCAGAAAAGCAGGTATTTTGAGTTAAAAAATACTCAAAAATAGTACTTAGTGATATAATTGTGTTGCATATTTACAGCCAAGTTACTTTCCAGTAAATTCCTCAACAAAAGCCTAACAATTAATTAGGAAAACGGACACTAATAAGGGTGTGATAAATCACAAAGAGCATAGAATTCCATCTTTCTCTAGACCTTCAACCACGACAGCTTCCAGCCACTGTCTTCAATCAGAAATACCCATAAGGTCCAGGAGAAACTACAGCCCAGACTCTGAACTGACTTGTGAGATTCTCCCTCCCCACAACTGGTGGGCAGAGTTATGACATTACTGGCATCTACCACAGACGAATCCCAAAACACTGAACCACCAATCAGTGATTGTCAAAGTGCCCTGTGACCCACCCCTTCCTGTTCTGTCCTGAATCCAAACCTTTCCTGTTCCTCCCCTCCAAAGGCTCCCCCACCTCTCCACATGCTGCTCTCTCCATTTCCTTCTGTGGAGGCAGTTTGTCTGGGTCTCTTCTCCTCTCACCACTCCTTTAATTCTGATTTCTCTACCTCCGCAATGAGTCCCGCTCATTACTGGGGAATAAACCTTACTTTAATATGTCTTGGTGGTCAGTTTCCTGCGCCTCAAACCTTACATGACTCACCAAATGAAATCTACCCATTGGGTTCCAATCTCCTCTTTTCACAAGAAAAATATATCAGGTAGACCTCCCCAAAATAAAATTTAAAATAATAAAATACTGTTGGTAGAAACCTTGTATGCTGCCCTTAGAGTTATGTGGTATATATCTTATTCCCAACAATTCAATTAAACATTGTGTCTTCACACTGATACAGAATTTTTGGTCTGGAACCTGGATTCTTTGTCCACCAGAGTGGAAGAATGAATCCCCAGACAGAGGGTAGTATAGCAAAGGTCGAGATTTATTAAAGAACTAGTACAGACTCCCACTTGAGGAAAGGAAAAGGGTCCTACCACTTCCTGTTTCCATGGTTTATAAAGGCTGTAGTTCCTGTGTCCTGATATTCCGATTGGTCAATATTCCCTTTTGAATTGGTTACTATAGTAACTCCTGAGGCCCTCCTCCCTCATTGTCCTCTCATTCATTCAGGGCTTTCTTCCTTCTTCTTTATTTTGTAAATATGGACTTTTTTTGGCTACTTCCAATTCCCTTGTCTTATGGAATATACCTGTTGTTTCTCCCTTTTCTTAAGGAAATGTAACTGCACCTGGCTTCCTTGTGTTATGAAAATGTACCTTCTCTCAGTCTGTAGCCCTGTGTGTTTTTTCCCATGGATCCCAATTCTAAAAATTCCCTAAGCCTGCGTATATTCCCCTAAAATTCCTGTTTCAAGACTGTTTTAGGAATACAATTATTTCTTGATTGCCTATAAGTGTTCAAAAATATTTATTCATGCGATAAATAATTACTGACTTTTAGGCACTCTACTAGATATAGAGCTACAGAGTTTCAAAAAATGTGATAATCTTGCTAGAATAACCTAATGTAAATCTTAGATTAAGAGAAAATAATATAGGAATCTAATCTGAACACACACAAGAGAAAAGGAAGGCAACAAGTACACAAATGGCTCTAATTTATATGGTATGGAGGCCATACCATTTGGGGAATAAATTCAAATGTTCTATTAGTGACTATTGTCAGTGTTATGAGGTAACAAGGTTTGTGGCATAGAAGTGCAGCCAAGGCTGCCCTCTGATGAGCCATGTCTGTATTTCATTCCTCTCCTGACTACCCATGTTGAATGGACAGAGAGGCAATGGCTACATTTGTCTTCTAAAAACCTCAGGGGAGGTTCTGGCTGAGATAGTTGGGCAGTGAATCCAAAGATGCATATTATTTTTTAAAAGCACCAATAATAAAGCAATATGAGTGCCAGCCAAGGATAGAGTGAGGTGGCATAACTGAGCAGGAGCTCTGGAAGTTTGAAGCTGATCAAGGACTAGAAACATGGTTTGATTCATTCAGACTGGTCACACTTGACACCAGGGGAGATTGCACCTACTTGCTCCTCCTGTAATTATTCTTCTGTGGTACCTTATTTAATCTCAGTGATGTGGATCTATTCGCCTTTTCAAGGTCAGGGGGAGATGCTAGCTCTAAGTGGAGAGTTTAGAAGAAGCATGTCTGGAACTAAAACATCCACTTCTCTTCTTAGGTTTGCTATAGTTCTGAGAATGAAACCCAAAAGGAAGCATAAAAGGGATGAATCACATCTCTCTCCTGGTCAATTTAAATTTTATTTTGTATGCCATTTGGGTGATGCCTCACATGTCTCAGGAAATGACAAGAGGAGAAATCCCTGGGGCAGATTAGGCTCTTATGCCCACCCAGTTATTAATGCAGGCCTGGGCACACTCTCACCCAACCAATTACTATTGATAAAATACAAAAGAGAGAGAGAGAGAGAGAGAGAGAGAGAGAGAGAGAGAGAGAGAGAGAGAGAGAGAGAAAGAGAGAGAGAGAGAAAGAGAGAGAGAGAGAGAGAGAGAAAGGTTGACAATAATACCATATTTCCTATAAATAATAATAATAACAGCAGTAGAGGAATAGTGGTGGTGATGGTGATGGTGGGGGTATTCTTCCTCTTAGTTTATTGTGAAAAATCATACATGTCTTCCCCAGGCTTGGCTCAAAAGGCCAATATCTTTCCTGAAATCATCTGTCCACCAGAAAGCTGGGTGAGCTAACTCTGATATATAACACAGGGTCTTCATCCAAGGAGCCATAACTGGCTATGGTATAACTCCAGTGCAAACAAAACAAGCAAAATTATTTTTTTATATATATTTTTATTGATTTCAGAGAGGAAGGGAAAGGGAGAGAGAGATAAAAACAACAATGATGAGAGAGAATCATTGGTTGGCTACCTCCTGCAGGCATCCCCTTAGGAATTGAGCCAGCAACCTATGCCTGTGCCCTTAACTGGAAGCGAACCCAGAACCCTTCAGTCCACAGGGCGACACTCTATCTACTGAGCAGAACCAGCTAGGGACAAGAAAAATTCCTAATTCTCAGGCAGGAGCACATTCTTCTCCAACATGATGCTTATGAGGAATCCTCATAATCAATGTTCATCTTTGTGGAATAACTTTTTTTTACTAGTTGACAAACAGAAAATTGCCAGTGAAAAACAGAAGAATCTTATCATTTGTAGCAAGATAAGACTGAATGAAGATGGGACTATCAAGATAATATTAGAGACCAAGCTATATAAACTCCATATATTAATACAAATCATCACCAGAAAGGTCACTTAAATGTACTAAACAATCAATTGAGATTGTTCCTAACTTATCATCAATATTATTTATTAGAGTTTGGCCTTTATCCTTTTTTTATTTTTTATCTCTGTCAACACTACCACTCACTCTGAGACATCATTCTGAGCTAAGACTAAAGTTTAATAACCCAGATGATGGAGAAAAGTTTTTAAAATATCATTTGTGAGAAAGTATGAAGACTCTGGTAGGATTGTCTCTATAAATCCACAGACAGGTGGGATTTGTGGTTACCTTGAAGAAAATATTTTATTATCTGATTTCCAATCTATTAACATGAAAAGCTTCTTATATCAATAAGAGATTAGGCTCCAAGGAATCCATGAGGGATGAGAATCAGGAGCTGGGCCAATTCAAAGGCTTTTATTATTTTGATTAAAGAAAGAAGACTGGGAAGCATGAATAGCTTTCTGGTTGTTTTATTCCATGCTGAATAAGATCACCAAGGGAGAATAATTTTCACTACCAAAATTTAGTCTAAACCTTAGTTTAATTTGCATGGCTTTCCACCCTAAGTGTGGATTCTGTCAAGCATAAACTCTATTTGCCAGACATAATGGGTCTTGGCAAGTCAGAAAATTGCAGTTTGGTCTCTATTACACATAAACCACCAATGGAGAAAATGCTATCAGGGTTGCCAATAAAGTACAGTTTGCTCCTTACTTGTCCTACAGGAAGCAACATTGATATCCCTTCTGGTCTTTTGGGGGGAAAAAATTTTAAAGCCTCATCAGCTTCTAGTAAAATTATAGTCTCCTCATCATGGAGAGGATGCAACTAATGGCACCCTCTGGAATGAGTTTCAGCTGCTGTAGAGGAAGAAGAATGCTCCTTCCCAGATCCCTGGCTTTCTGAAATTCTGGGAATGTTTGACATTCTGTCAATGTCCATCTCCAACACAGATGTATATTGGTTAGGTGCTCCATTCCTCATCACAGCTGCCAAACTGTAGATAACTTTATCAAAGAATGGAGTCCCTGCCAAGACTCCTTTCAATGGTAACTTCTCGGATTCAATGATCATCATATGTTTAAAAGTCCTAAATCTCTTTCTCTAGAGGCAAAAGCAATAAGTATTTCCACTTGAATGCATAAACAGGTTATAAAATGGAACTAATGACTTCCGGTAAACCACTTCCCATCTCTTGAAAATTCTTTCCACATCTGGTGCACACGCATAAGTCTTCAGATCATTCTAATTTTGAGTTAATCCTGGTGGTCAGTGTGTGTCATAGACTAATCATTCTTCCATTGTACTGAAACTGGCTCTTTGAAATCCCCCAAGGAGTCCGGATTTCCAGAGGGCCCAGGCCAGGCTAAGAGACCCCACTAGTGCACGAATGGGGCAGAGGAGGGATGAGGGAGGTTGGCAAGCCAGGAGGGACTGTGGGAAGGCTCCAGGGTGTGTCCCACCCATCTCGCTTGGATTTGATCAGCCAGACCCCAGCAGCAAGTTGGAGCATCTGCCCTCTGGTGGTCAGTGCACATCATAGCAAGTGATTGAGTGGCCTTAGCATATCATTAACGTATTACACTTTGATTGGTTGAAATGCCAACTGGACAACCAATACTTAGCATATTAGGCTTTTATTACATAAGATCATAGCACTTAATATAATAATACATCATAAATGTCTATTTATCTAACTGTATCCCTCATTAAGTTGCAATTATTCAGTATTAACAAGGAATGAGCCATCAGGCAATGAAAACACGTGGAAGAATCTTTAATGAATTTTACTAAGTGAAAGAAGCCAATTTGAGCAGGCTACTTGATATACAATTCCAAAGGACATCTGAAATAGACAAAACTATGGATTTAGGGAAAAGGTCAGTGGTTGCCAGGGTTTATGTGGGGGAGGAAGGGATAAGATAAAGAAGATTTTTTTAGGGCAGTGAGACTACTTTGTATAATATTATAATGGTGGATACATGCCATTATACATCTATCCAAACCCCAAAAATGTACAAAACCAAGAGTGAACCCTAAGGTAAACTGTGAAACTTGGGTGATAAAAATTTACTTTTAATATTTTATATAAACCTTTGATTGTGTCCATAGGATAGATTACTAAATATAGAATTATTATAATATATCAACGTATACTTGCCATATTTTCATACTGATAACAATTGCAAAATTGCTTTCCAGAAATATTGAACTAAGTTACTTCTCAAAGGAAGATATAAGATAACATCATCATACCAGAACATTTAATAAGTATGTATGTATTACTATTTCTAACTCCAATTTTTTGTTTATAAATATTTTATTTCTAGTAAGTTTGGACATCCCTTTCTATTTCTAATTTTATCTATTCACCCCTTTAAACCATTTATTTTTTTATTGGATTTTTTGGTAGGATTCTTAAAAACTCTTTTTATAGTATGAAGATTAAATTTTTAATTATAATTTTTCATATCTCATAGCTTATTTATCTTAATTTTACTTATAAGCTTATATATAAAAACATATGCATTTTTTATGTTACAAAATCTGTCATAATAATTTCTTTTATGAAAGTTTGATATTAATTAAAAAATTTTGACAAATTATAATAGTATGTTGAGCCAACTTACAGTATATCCTAAATTTCAAATATGAGGTGTGAGATTGCAACAATTAAACAATCCTGACAACTTGAAAATGTTAGAATATGTTCCTCCACCAAGTTCAAGGCTTTCAAATAAAAGTAAAATAGAAGTACATTTTATTCCTAAGCTAACAATGTTAGGAATCAATTTATGGATTACTTTATCACATATTTTATTAGTCTAACATTATTCCCCTTATATAAAATGAACCCATTAGTAAGTATTACCTTAAAATGGATGAGCAGCATTAGCAATGTGGAAGTTTGGGAGCACAGGTTCTAAATATTTTCCTTAACAGAACTCCTAGCTTTAGCCCTAAGGATCATCCATTCATTTATACTTACAATAAATATGTATTGAACACTCATGGTAGAACCCAAGTAAGACTAAGGACATAAAGAAGAAGAATAATCTTTATCCTTAACACCCTAACCTTCTTGAGTGTAGAGGAGATTAACATATAGACATACACTTGCTTTAATAATAGAGATAGCAAATTGAGAAAATCATTTAAAATAACATTCGTGTTACTGACTAAACTAGAAGAATGTTCTCATTTTAGAGTTCAGATGACATGTCCAAAGTCATTATATATTTTCTTTGCCTTTTTTTTTAAGTTCTTTTGTTTCATATTTGCTGGAGTAAACTTTACAGAGACAGGATGAGTCAAAGGTGGGGCCTTGCCCTTGGTGGGTGGGGATGGGGGGAAGGATCATCATGTGGGAAAAAGGAGACATATGTAAAACTTTAGATAATAATAATAATAATAATAATAATAATAATAATAATAAAAGATGAGTCAGCTAAGCTGCATCGTCATCAGCAAATGTTTATTGACCACATACTGTGGGCACAATAGAGATATTAAGGAGTATGAGACATGCTTGCTGCCCAAAAATAGCTTAAAGTCAACTTAGGAAAATAAAATGTGTACGTATTAAATAATAATCTTAATAAAAGGCAAATGAGCAGAGAATGATTAATTAGTGCTATGGTGAGTCAAAGGATAGTTCACTTTTAGTGAATGAAGGTGAAATAGGGTATGAATGAGAGCAGGAAGCTCAATGAGAATAAGACCATGGGACCTTTCTAGAAGTGAGGGCACCCTAAGTGACAGTGAGGATAAAATTTCTTCTCGGCCCAAGTTATCTTTGATATCTGAGTTCACTTTTATTGTCTGAATAGTGGTCAAATATAGAGGTACCAGGTTTTTCTGGAGATATTTAATATAACCCATTCATTTATTTTATAATTGGAAAACTTAGGCCAAAGAGAAGAGGCAACAAGTCCCCAAGATGGCGCGTTAGTAGATTCAGGATTCAAGTCTACTACTTTAAGTTCTCATTCTCTTCTAGAACTCGAAAAGCTAGAATAATTATTAAGTTCAAAGATAATAGACAGATCATTCACACTTACAAATTCCACTTCCTTCACTCTAAAGTTCTTTCTGAAAGTATCATACCTCTTGGGGGTTTCCAGGATACACTCCTGTGAGGAGGCATTCAATAAAGAATACTATGGACATTCCTACATAAAATTGCTGGTACTTATTCTTAGGGCTCCCCTAGACTGTTTAAGTAGCACCAACTGTAATACAGTACACTCGATTGCTACATAAAAGTAAAAGCAAAATAAAAGTTTCAGGTAAAGCAGAGCCATAAATCTAGAAATTTAAGCTCCTCTCCTCAGGCAACTGAAAGCCAATTCTGCATTTCCTCTTACTTGCTGACAGCCTCTTGGGCATTCAAATAGGAAAGAGTTGAAAGCCAGGATTTCCGATCCAATCTAATACTGGACAACACTTAATGGTTTAAGTAGATTAATAATACTCTTGCTATTGGAATTTTGTCTCTCACCACCTTTCACCGTAAGCTTTGCCTGTGCTTGATCTACAGGAGGCTGAATGTTGAAGAGTCTTTTACCAGAACTGATCCCATTCAGCACCCTGACTGGAACTGACAACCCAATTTCAACACCAATCAATCAGTAAGAATTTATTGACTGCTACCATGTCCCCCATACTACCTACAATACTGGCAAAGACCTAGAAGAATCATAAAACATATTCACCTTCTCAAAGGACTTAGATTAGACTAGGGTTTTCAATATTAACATGCAGAAAACAAATATACATTAAAAACACAGATACAAATGAAATTATTGTCAGAAGAAAGCTTGGGGAGCAATGGGAGCTGATGGAGTTATAGAACAATTAGTGGGGAGGAAAGTCCTGAATTGGTCTTAAAGAACACACAGAATGTGAACAGGAAAAGAACAAAGGAAAGAGAGTTCTAGAATAAAAGAATATCAGTAAAAATATATAACCACCAGGGTATAATGAAGAAAAAGCTGTACTAGAGAGTACATACCTGGAGTACTAAGAAATCAGTTTGGTTTAAAAAAAAGAAAATGGAAAGTTATACAGATAGCTCTGGATATAGCATTTGATATAAAATATAAAAAATTGTTTTCAAATGTCTTTTTCCTCTTAATGAAACTATTCAAATAGCTGAAACTTCTCTAACACCTGTAATACCTTGCTAAAATACCTGACATATAGTCCATATCTAGCAAATATCTATATCCTAATATTTAAAAACTCTCTATATTGAGGGTCTATATAATGACCAACCAAGGCTCGACTGAACACCAGAAGTCAGTCCAGCAGTCAGTGCTGGGTTGCCATGGCGAGTTGGCACTGACTGCAGAAGAAGCTGTGGATCAGGCCCAAAGAGATGCCCAAAGAGAGAGGCAAAGTCTGATCCGAAGCTTCCGTGGCAACTGTTGATCATTCATTGCCTCTCTCTTTCTCTCCAGGCTTTGCCAACATCCAAACCTCTGTTTCTCTCCAGGCCTTCGTGGGGGCTGCTGATCAACCCCGCCTCTCTGATCAGGCCTGGAGATAGGCCTGGAGATATTGACTGGCATAGAAATAGACCAATCAGAACCAAATCTGGATGAACTGAGAGGAGCCAATGGCTGCCTAGGAGGTAGAGCTTTTGACACTGACTGGCATAAAAACTGACCAATCAGAACCAAATTGGTCAGCAGAAAAGTGCCATTTGGAGGTGAGATCAGGCCTGGAGAAGAGGGCAGTTGAGGGCAACCAAATAGGCAGAGGAGGGTAGTTGGGGGCAAGATAAGGTCGGCAGGGGAGGGCAGTTGGGGGTGACCAGGCAGGCAGAGGCAGTTGGGGGCAAGTTCATGTTGGCAGAGGAGAGCAGTTGGGGTGATCAGGCAGGCAGGAAGAGAGCAATTAGGAGACAGCAGTCTTAGATTGCAAGAAGGATGCCTGCCTGCTGGTTTAGGCCCAATCTCCGTGGATCCCCAATTGGAGAGGGTATAGGCTGGGCTGAGAAAACCCCCTTTTGTGCACCAGGCCACTAATATATATATATTTGAATATATATATGCCCAAGTAACCAGCTGTTAGCTATGATACACACTGACCACCAGGGGGAAGACACTCAAGGCAGGAGCGGAAAGCACAGGCATGGAAACATGGAACAGACTGATGAATCTCAGAAGGCAAAGGGGAGGGGGGAAGGCAGGAAAAGATTAACAAAATATTTTATATGCATACTAGAGGCCCAATGCACAGATTCATGCACTGGTGGGAACCCTCAGCCTGGCCTCTTCACTGGGGATTAGGTGGAAACTGGTTCTCCAACATCCCCCATCACTCAAGGGGTCCTGGATTGTGAGAGGGCACAAGCCAGGCAGAGGGACCCTACCGGTGCACAAATCCATGCACCAAGCCTCTAGTCCAGTGTTTCCCAAAATTTTGACATATGTGTAACCCTTCTATAATTTTCGTAATGCTGAGTACCCCTCGTACTCATGAGAACGTATTGTAGAATTAGGCACAGCTAAGCATGGTGCAGTGCATATCTCCACCAAACCCCAGTGCAAAGCGTACCCCCACCAAACTCTTCCCGTACCCCTGGGGGTATGCGTACCACACTTTGGGAAACACTGCAAAAAAGGCTAATATGCTAAAGGTCTGACCATCCAACTGGTCAATATGATGCACACTGTCCACCAGGGGGAAGCTTCTAAATGCAGGAGCTGCCATGATTTGCATTGGCCATTTACATAGAAATGTCACCATGTACCTGGCACCCACAAAGCAACACTTGGCTTCCCCCAAGTGGGACACAGGCCCCTCCACCACCCTGGAACAACACCCACCAAATCACAGCCAATATCGCTGAGACACCATGGCACCAAATGCAGCCCACAGCCCAACCCAGCCCAGAAATGGTGGATGTGGGTGCTGAGTAATGACATAATGTAGCAATGTCCAGCTTCCTCTCCCTAGTGACTAGCCTCCTTGGAGTTTCTTCAACCCGAGAACAAGGCTTGCTTTATAGCTAGGTGCAAACGTTTCACACTTTAACTAAATATCTGTGAAGCATTTTCCCATGCCTCATCTCATTTGATCCTCACAGAAGTCCTGGAGTAGGTAGATAGGAGACTTGGTGGAATTCTATTTTCTTTTCATTAGCCAGAAAATAGGGATTTAGAAAGTTTAGAAACTTAACCTGACTGAAAAGAAGTAAGAAAAGCTTGAAAATGGCTTCAGGCTTTCTCAGTGCACAGAATATAATCAAACACTGCTGCAGTTAAATATTTTACCCTTTATTCTCCTTGCATAATCTACAATAATAATCTGCTTCATGTTGATATTTACTGCTGTGTTGTTGACAATCACCTAAAAGAGAAGTTGGGGTGCTTCACCGGGCTGGTAAAAGTTTAGCTAAATCAGAAAGCAGGTCTAATTAAGCAAGTTTATTCTATATATATAAAAGGTAATTTGACTCATGTATGCCCAATACATATAAAGCTCTCGCTGGTGCCAATTACACATATGTGTTTCGATCTGTCATTTTTAATTGTGAATTTGGTTGACACTTCTATTATAGAGAAGGGCGAATAGTGATATTAAAATATTTCTTCTAATTAATTTCCTTTCAATGTGCAAGAATCTGTGCATTGGGCCACTATTTAGTTAAATAAATGAGTGGATAAGTTGGTTAATAGATATGTATAAAAGAGTAAATTATAATTAAAGTACATTGATTCAAACATTTAAAAAATATGGAAGTATGTAAAGTTTACTGAAAATGGCATGTTAAACTCAGCCAGTCCCAAAGAACAAGAAAATCATTCATTCCATCAGTTATTGAACACATAGATATATCACAGTGAAGAGGACAGAAAATGATTTTATTCTTTTGATGTTTGAAATTTAGTAGAGGTAGAGGTAGAATGGGAAGAAAGGAAAGAAGGAAGGAAGAAAGAGAGAGAGGGAGAAAAGGAGGGAGAGGGAGGGAAGGAAGGAGGGAGGGAGGGAGATATACAGATAGTCCGATATAAACAGGTATTACAAAGAAAATGACACACTGAAAACTGATGGCAAGGCACTGGTCAGTGGATGAGTTCATCCCTTTTCAACTGAGAAGACCTCTCTGAGGAGCTGAAACTAGAGTAGAAACATCGATGGAAGGCTCAGAGGAGACCTTCAACTAAGGTCAAAGCATTGCCAGACACAGCTACTGAAGAATCAGAAGACATGCCAGTACCACCAAGTATTCTCCATGGAAACTACCCGTTATCAGATTGTTTATTTGTCTCTGAGCCTGGAGACATGGCTGTAAATTCAGTTCAGACCTCCAGATTCCAGAACCCATCCCTGATTTATCTGTAGACAATGGAGACTGCAGCTTGAGGATTCTACTCGTTTTTCACCATGGTTAATGCAGCGACTCTCACCCATAGAAAAATCACTGCAAACAGTAATTGTCCTTTTTCTGTGGTGAACTGTCATTCTGAAAAAAGTGTCCTATAAACAGTGCCTCCCTTGCAGTATTTCTCTTCTTTCTCTTCACCCCACAGCTCAGGGAAGAGTACACAGAGCCTTATGGTACAAGCACATGATTCATGAAGATGGCTGCTCCTTTCAGGTCCTGGCTCAGCCTAGGAAAGAGCAGAAGCAGAAACTTCCCTTCCAGATGTGCAATGAGGGGAGAAAGTCACTCGGTTCTCTGGGGACAAAACATTGCTTTGAATTTCAAAGACGATGCCCTAGAGGCCCCATCAGACTCACTCCACAAAAATGTTTGATGAATTACCATGGCAGGCATCAACTTTGCAGATTAATGACCAAAAGAGTTTAGTTTATATCTCCGTGGAAGAGGATAAATTTTCTCTTGGCTTTGAGAATTGGAGGAATTGAGAAACCCAGCTAACCACACCATCTCTCCCTTCATTCACAATGCTTTACCATGGATCATTTAGTTTCTACATTCCCTTTCAGCGGGTTTCCATAAATTTAAGCGAAACAGACAGCATGTCTGTGTTCTGCTTCTTTTGCAATATGATGACCACCAAGTGATTAGAAATTGTCTTTGGGTTGGTGTAGCTGGTGGAAAATCATTGAGGTTTGTTGTGAAATTCATTCTCAACTCATAACTCAACTAGACACTGAGTGGCCATTTTCCCAACTTTAGATGGGGCTGTTAAAAGTACAGGCAACAAATTAAAAATGTATGTCAAGACCAAACCCCCATACTTGTGTGTGTGTGTGTGTGTGTGTGTGTCTGTGTGTGTGTGTCTGTGTGTGTGTGTGTGTACATCTGTGTTTTATATAGTCTAGAATCTCTACCCTGAAGTAGTAAGGCACAAGCTAAAACCTGAGCCCAGGAGTCAGGGTTATGATTATTTTTTCTGTCCTCCCCTATTTCTCTATCTTAACAAAACCTCATGCTTTCACATTATGTTAAACATTATGAAAAACATTTCCATGAGAAGAGATAATATTACTTGCCTACTCCTACATCATATTTTGCATGAAGAATCATTTATGTGAAATAATCATCTTTCTGGAACAGATACAATCTATCTACCCTTATTCTAAGTATTTTTTGGGAATACAAGAACAAAACAAGGCATGGTCACCATATCACCCATCTGTCGAGGAGAGAGTACATGGAACTTCACAGAATATTACCAAATTGTAGCTAAGTAGAAAGGGGTATGGCATATCTAAGTGCATAGCTGGAAACCGGTCTCCAGGGGTTCTATGAAGCGGAGAGGATTTCCATGGGGCCTTGAAGTATAAGTAGGAGAAAGAGAGAACCCAAAGAGCTAGAGATTCTGTCTGAAGCACAATGACATGGATGTGAGGCTGGGGAAGCCAAGCATTTTTTTTTTTTTTTAATACGTGAGAAGGGCTAGGTAATAGGGAAGGCATGTATCTCCAGGGACACCAGGAGGAAAAGCTGAGCAGAAAATCCTTACGGGTTTTTGAGAAAAGGTGAGTGAGGGGCAGAAAGATAAAGATAAAAGTTTTATTTTCCCTCTGCTTGGAGTGGATTTTAAAACAAGCTGCAGGTAGGTGATGCACATTGCATTAGAGATGCAGATGGACAATTAGCAATTCTGCTTCAGTTTCTCATTAGAGAATTGAAGACTTGATATGTATCCCTTTTTCAATTAGCACAAACAAACAAAATGTAGATAACCAACCCCAAATAAACGACATTTTTTAAATGACATAAAACAATTATTAAATGACACTCAAATGGTTTGAAGCTCACTGGCTCCACTCTTACATGGAATCGTTAAGGACAACACAAAGGGGATTTATTTTACAGTCAGTGGCCAAGGTGAGGGATGACTTGTACCAGGTAAGAGCCTGTGAATGAGAATCAGATTGTTTTCTTGCCTTAAAACAAGACAAGCTTATGAAAAGCACACTGTGACAAGTATGGTGATGAGCTCTTTAGAAAGCAAGCCCAGGCTGCATCCATGCCACACCCTTCCCCCCAAAATAATACATAAATATTTAAGTATGTAGTTATTTTGACATAAAAGTATGAAAAATTGGCCCTAGAAAGTTTGACTCAGTGAATAGAGCATGGGCTACAGACTGAAGGGTCCTGGGTTTGATTCCAGTCAAGGGCACACAGCTTGGTTGCAGGCTCAATCCCCGGCCCTGGTTCTGAGCAAGCAATTAAATGTGTCTCTCTCACATTGATGTTTTTCTCTCTCTGTCTCTCTCCCTCCTTTCCACTCTCTCTAAAAAGCAAAGGAAAAATATTCTTGGGTGAGGATTTAAAAAATAAAGGAAAACTATTTTTAAAGTTATATATTGCTCTATGTTATTCACCTTTTGCTTATATAAGTCCTATTACTTAAACAAAAGTAGGATTAATTAACAGTATCAATTAATAAAAATTAATAGTAGAACTAAATAAATAGGTAATGTGTGAGAAAAATATTATAATATTTTTATGTTTTTGTCCTCTAATACAGCAATGTTTAAATTCTTTTTAGACTCTATATTAGATATTTAAATGTTGTAGGCTATATGATAGTAAATTCTTAAAATACATTAATATAAGACTTTATTTGTTGTTGCTGAGAGAGAGAAACATCAATGTGACACATTGATTGGTTTCCTTCCACACATGCCCTGAACCAGAGCCAGGGATCTAGCCTGCAACTGAGGTACATGCCCTTAACAGGAATCAAACCTGGGATCCTTCAGTCCAAGGGCAACACTCTATCCACTGAGCTAAACTCGCAATGGCATAGGACAATATAAGACTTTGTAAAGGGAGAAGGGAAATATAATAGAAACAGATAACTACCTGCATTTAAAACAACAACGTATTTCTTTCTCTCCCAATATCTAGTAGAGTATTTTTATTCTTTCTGTTTTCTTTTCCAATACTACTTCTATGAACTGCCCACAACCTTTTGAACGCCCTTGTTTGTCTTTAGATAGTGGTAAAACAGAATATATACTCAAACGTAAAATTGTGTTTGACTTGTGGCCATGCTCTTATCAAGCCCACATTACACTGTTCTGGTGTCAGTCCAATGTGGTGACATCAAGCTAAACACCCTGTCAACAAAAGCATCGCTGCACAGAACGCTTCGGTGCTCACTTACTAGCAAGAGCAGGATTTAGACTTGTGGGAATTTGCTTCCAGCTCTCCAGAGATGTCCCCCACTTTATGGCCACGTGCTCCCTTTGAGACCAGCAGGCTGTGAAGCAGGTCCACTGCATCTATAAAATCATGCAGAGGCTGCCCATGTCCGACATGCCCATCATTTTAAAAACATTATGAAGCAGAGTGGATGCCATCACAAGTTAAAGTTTTTTTAAGGGAAATGGTTTTAAAGCTCAGAGGTAATTCAAACTTATAAATTTAAAACTTTCTCAACTTGTGAAATCAAAGCCAGATTCCAAGTAAGTTACTGTTTTAGTAAAGAAACTGAGAAAGACTTGTTTGATTTGGCTGTCCTCTGGTGTCATGTTTTTTTTTTTTTTTCTTTTTTTTTTTTTTTTCTTTTTTTTTTTTTGTGTGTGTGTGTGTGTGTGTGTGTGTGTACTTTTTTCTTTTTCTTTTTTCTCATTCAGTAGCAACCTTATTTTTAAAAAAATATTTTTCCCTCTGCATAGTTTTTGTCAGATCCTATGCATAACATCAGAAAAATCAGGTATAATTCTTTTCTAAGCTCCTTGTAGCTTCCTCATAAATAGTCAATGAGTTTTGGAGAAACAACATATACATTTGTGTTTTATTATCATCTTTTCTCAATTCTTATCCTCAATGTTTTCCAAATTAGAGAATGACATTCTTTTTTCCCCTACTTTAAACATATGAGTTAGAGCATGCCAACATTTTAACATGGTTTCTATGACTGGCCATAATAATAGCCATTTGGTAAGCACATATCTAAAGAGGCTATCTCCTTTCATTTCTGTAAAGTCCAAAATATCAAGTGTTCCTCTCATTACAAAAGCTTCAAAATCACAGGTAAGCAAATAACTTTTTTATTAGTCCTAAAGCCAAGGTGTATAGGACATTTAGTAGGTAACATTGTTTCATTTTATTTAGTAAGAAATTTAAACACCGAATAGAATTTGCCAATATTTATATTGCACTATCTGCCAATATGCAGAGAGATGAGCAAAATAGAACTTGTATTTAGACAAGTTGTCAAAAATCATTTGTTTTATGTTTTCTGAAGTTTCATTAAAATATTCATAGAAATAAAAAAGAAGAATCTTTTAAAACTCTGTTTTTCAAGTCCAATATGAGGAGTTAGATGGAACATTGTTGCTGTGATCCAAGGAGTCAATTAAAATAGTATGCAAAGCTCGGTTGTTGGGCAGAGCTGACAAAATTGACTTTACATTGTATGCGGCCAATGCATTGTGACCCCAAATTTCCCTTTTTGTTTGCCCATAAGACATTTTAGCTAAAACCTATGAATCAGGAAATATAACTTGGATCAGTTTTGTAGAGCAATCAAGGGAGCAATATGATAATCTTACTTGTCTGTGTTTCAACAAAGTGTTGTCTTCTTGGGAAAGAAAAGAGTGCTGAGTGATGTAGCAGTATTTGTAGGTCTCATTGCACAATTATGAGATTCAAATTCCCCATCTCCACTGTGTCCAATTCCAAATTCTTTCCTTTTAATTTTTAACAATTATTGTGCAAGGTGCTCTGTCTCAATTAGTGATTTATCCCCCATCCAGTTGCATGAGTCCTCCCATCTGTCATTAAATGGTTCTGTCATTGAACCTTCTTGCTCTGCGGTGTCTAGGTCATGTTGGTGTTGATTTGCTAATCATCCTCATTTTCATAATCTGAATTCTTAAAAGTGTGGTCACAATATTCACAATATAATAATTAAGTTAGCACTTGATAAAAGGCACAGCAGTTAATCCACAAAGCCCAACACAGATGGATAGTTAACACTAACAAGTACAAAGTTGTACCAATTGAAGTGAAAGAGTAATGAATGATTCATTAGTGTGAACTTCAAATCATGGTTGCTAACACAGGGACAAGAGTGACATCTACTATTTGGCACCATAAACAGCATTGACTTTGATGCCATATTTTGAGCTGCCATGTGAATTTTATACATTCTCCTCAACCTTTGGTATCCACCACAAAAAAAACATTTTATATCCCAGCGATTGGAATCCAGGCTGCAGAACTTTCAGTGCTAAAACTAGGACCATCACAGGCAAACTGGGACAGTTCACACTAGCAAGACTTCAATGTTATTCAGCAGATACACTTGAAAAATTTGAAAAAGAAAAGAAGCATGAAGCTCATCACCTTATCAAGACACAATGGAATAATAGATGGAACAGGTTATCTACTCAAAATGCATCTGGGTTCACATTTGAAAATGGGTTATATACAGAAAAAGATGCCTATCTGAGACTGCCCAAATGGGCCTGCCCAATGGGGGAGACATAACTCAAACCCTATATAATGATGGCTATGACTTTTAAAAATGTAGGAGGAGCAACATTTGGTCCAGGTGAGAATGAGTCACTATGTGTTTATCTTTATACTCATCAAGGCTAAGCTCTCAAAGTCTAAACCAATTATCAGGACACTCCAAACCCCTATTCTAATAATCTGTACTATTGCATTTTATTACTTCATTCTGTGTATTATAAGTAGAACAAGAAGTCTGTTAGTGACTCTTTCTTCTCCTCCCAAATGGCCAGTGCTGGCTGGCTGTTTCCAAAAAAGATAATCATCTGAAAATGAGCCCATTTCTATGAGTAAGGAATTAAACATTTTATTTAAGGGAACATTGGAGGAATGTGAACATACTTAGCTAAACTCAGTGGAAGCATTACTGGGGACCAGCCTCGCTCATTCATGAAAAAAGGCTTTAGTTGTATCTAGAGCAAAACTTCCCAGAATGCCAACAAAGAGACACTATGTGAATAAATCTGTAGTAAATATATTTGAGAAATACTGGAATTAAAAAGTATCCAGCCAGGCGGGTATTGCTCAGTGGTTGAGCAAAGATCTATGAACCAGGAGGTCACGGTTTGATTCCTGGTCAGGGCATCTGCTCAGGTTGTGAGCTCCAGTTCCAGTGTGGGGCATACAGGAGGCAGGCAATTGGTAATTCTCTCTCATTATCAATGTTTCTATCTCTTTCTCCCTCTCTCTTCCTCTCTAAAATAATATATTTTAAAGTGTCCAATATATATATTTAAATATATATATATTTAAAAGTGTCCAACAGGATCCCTTAACCTACATTCCTTAATAGGCATATGTGCAATGAGCACCTTAAAAACAGGAAATCTTGCATTTGTTTCCCAAGTGTACTTGATAATAAACTTTTAAAACCTTGAAACATTTTTCTGAATCAGTATTCCACAAAATAAAGGTGGAGATAACACTGATATAAATGTGACAAAATATTAAAATTGGATTTTTTTCAGGTTCAGCTGAAGCCCTATGACAATAGGAATCAATTAGACTCACACTTGGAGATGAAGTGCTAGATCACCCAAACAGGACCTCTGATGGAGGGATTTCAGAACTGAATTTGCAACCCTTAGCTGACCATATCTCTCTATATTATAAAGAAGATGAGATGAGTTTGGAATTAGGAAATGGAGATTCTTTAAGGAGAATTTGTAGGTTTGCCTGTAATACTTCACCCCCATGGAGAAGGTTTAGGAGTATTTCTCTCATCTCAAGCAAGTAAGAGGGAGTTCAGTGGCCCACTTGGATAGCTTGGTGCATGTCCCCTGCATTTTTAGACGCAGAGTAAACTAATTTCTAATTTCTAAAAAATTTAACCAGTGAAAGAAAGACTGTGGCTGAAGCTGCTGGCTAGGTAGCTCCATAGAAGAGGCCTGAATTAGAAATGTAAATATAACTTATTATTAGTAAGTCAAAGATCCATTCATATTTCTATGGAGGAGGCCAGAGCCAAATGCAAGGCAAAGCACCCTAAGGTAGTCTTGGACCTTGCCTTGTTGAAGGCAAGGAGATCTCAACAGAGATAGGTCCCCAGATGTCCAGGATCAGAAGGAGGAGTCACAGTGAAAGCCTCAGGAGAGAGCTGTGGCCATCAGAGTGAATTGCTGGTGAGAGGACCCCAGTTGGTCAGGAAGCAGCCTTTGAAGAGAAGAGCCAAACATCTGCCACTGGAAGAGCAACTCAGAGCCAGGTGGGCACCAGCCAAGCAAGTGTAATGTTGCCTTTGACTTTTCTTCCCCCTCCCCACACAACTCACCTGGTGTGTGGGAATGGGGTGAGGCTGAAGGAGTAAAGGAAGAGGCTGTCAGCCCACAGATCATGCATTACCTATGGATGCACTGCAGAGTTTTCATTCTTACCCTAGACTTTTTATACTTTTCATTGAACCAAGATGGTTTTGATTCTCAGGCAATAGAGGGCTTATTATCATCTATGAGGGAGCAACAAGCTCTGGGCACCAACCAATATTTTATTCAGATGCAGAGGAAGATTCATAGGAAAGTTGTGAGAAAAAATTTAAAATAGCATGTAACACTAAACCAGCATTTTGTTAAAGGTATCCATGGCTTCCTATAAACTACCCAAGGAGCACCCTGTCATTTTATGATCCAGAAGCCTACTGCAAGGGGAAGGAACCACCACGTTTTCATGGCACCTCCATGCCCAGCATTGTACCAACTCTCACAACCCTTCACTGTAGCTGGGTAGGGGTGACTTCCCATTTTACAGAGGAACATGTGAGGATCAAATCTGTGACTTGACTTACCTAAACTCTAAAAGATCTGGCTGATCCAGGTTTTAGAACTCTCATCATCCAAACTCCTCAGTCAGTACTTTTTCCAACATACGTACTATTTTCTTTAAAGAGGTCACTTACAGCAGTAGAATCCATTTCTGTTACATGATTGGAAATGACTTCTAGTGAATAAAACTGAAATAATTACAGCTGGTAGGTTTCTTAGATGGCAACATCAGCTTTGAAATAAAATCAAGAACAGCATAAAGCAATCTGACCCTGGGCAGAGTAGATTAAAGCCTTTCTCCAAACCTGGGATGGTTACTCTTTATAGCTAGATGCATTTTGATTTCCTCCCCTTAAATAATTTTAGTGGGAAGGGTATTCTTGATTACACTAAAACAATATATGTGTACTAGCAATTCTTCTGGCATAAAGCACAAGGCCTATTATTTCTCTCTCTCTCTCTCTCTCTCTCTCTCTCTCTCTCTCTCTCTCTCTCTCTCCCTCTCTCTCCCCCCCCTCCCTCTCTTTCTCTCTCTCTCCTGGCATAAAATCTAAAAGAAAAGCCTTGAGGTGCAAATGATCTGCAGTCTATTTAACATCATGGTTATTTATTTTTATGAGACCTCATTTTTGCTCTTTACCCCAAATTATAGGTATATTCTTGGCTTCATTTTCCACTCTTCCGAAAGCGCTAAAATACATTTTTCCCCCTATATTTCCAAACAATCTTCAATACTTCATCAATCAAGCATTCAACAAGCCATATATGATGTGCTGGACCAAGGCAGGGCTCTGGGGAATCCAGTAGTTTAAAGCAGAGCTGTGAGCCTAATTCCCTCCCACATGTCTATCAGGATTATGATAGAACATTCCCAGAATGCAACATTTCATGAAGGTTCAGCACTCCGGCTCCATTTCCAAAGAGCATTTACATGTCCAGATTTCCATACTTTCACATTTTTACTTAACTAGTTGTGCCATAATTCTTTTTTGTAAAATCTTAACTAATACCCCGTTTTCCTTTTTCCAGTGCCCCTCTCCTAATCTTAATCACCCCACTTTTGCCTTTGCCCAGTAGGAAACAAACTCTTAAGGCTGCTACGTTCTCCAACATGGAAAAATTCCCTTGAAAATTTTTGTATAAATAAACTTTGCTAAGTTGCTGTAATTTTGGGTCAAAATTTCCCCAGCTTTAAAAAAGGAGCAGCTTAAAGTAATACCAACCACCCCTAGAATAGCAATAATAATCCCTTATATCTAAAAATTATAGATTTTAGACTACTCTAATTTATGTCAAGCAAAATAGTAAAGTGCTAAACAGATGTAAGATATTAAGTTTCCCTTTCTCTGTCAAAAATCTCACTTAAATTTTAAAGTTGGGTTAGACGACAACCAATGAAAGTGTCCCCTATCCCATAAGCAGAGAAAACCCCTTCTTCACATGCCCCCTCCGAGGTCTGTGTTTATACTACTATAATAGCATATCTATGGCACTGAAGTTATCTTCACACATATTTTCACTAACCATTCCTTCAAGAGAAAGACTGCCCATCTCCATGCCCTGGTCCAGGTCCTAAGAACTCAAAAAGTGCTGTTGAATTGAGCTATTCACCCATATAAAGAAGGAGGTCATGTTACCATTATTTCATATTTAAGACAAAGCAAACTTAACCTAAAAAAAGGTGACATGCTTCCGAACATTATAGAACTAGTTAAGGGAAAGTCAAAACTTGAATCCAGGAACCCAAAGTCCCCATGTCTGTGTACTGATATCACATTATCTGTTCTTTATACAATGTTCATTGTAAGCTCTAAGTAACATATTTGAGGTAATTTTGTTTAACCAAATTAATAAAATAAAAAAATAAAAAAACTTAGTTTTTAAGAAACAAAATTCTACCTTCTTTCATGATGGGAAGTTCTTTATGCCAACAAACTAATTAGAAAGAGAGAAGGAGGAAGGAAGAAGAAAAATGAAGGGAGAAAAAAAGAAGGGAAAGAGGGAGGAAAAGAGAGAGCAAAACCATTTCATGTTATTAAGCCATATCATCAAACTGAGTTTCAACTTGTCTTTCCAATTTTATTCACCACCATTACCCCTCATATCCTATGCTCCAGTCAAACTGGTCTAATTGGGGCTATATTAAGGATGAGGAACTAAATAAACAAAAATGATTTGTATATTATTCTTGTATCATGCAACCTGCTGGATTTACTTATCACTTCTAGTAGCTTCCTGTGGATTCCACTGCATTTCCTATATAGATGATCATTTAATCTGAAAATAAAAACAGTTTTTCTTCTTCCTTTCCAATCTTGATGCCCTTTTTTTTTTCCCTTGCCTTACTCCATTGACTAAAACCTTCAGTATAATGCTGAGCAAAAGTAGCAAGCATATATTCATACATTAGTACATTATTTTTAACAACAAAAATGACTTATTTTTCAAGCATTGAGAGAAGTAAAGCCCATGGAAGTTAAATATAAGAATCAGTTCCCACCCTAAGGAGCTGAGGATCTCTGCTGTTAAGAAAAAGATAAAGCTGGAAAGATAAGGCCAGACCAGATCTTTGAACATTTACGGTAACAGAGGAGGCAGTGGGAGCCCTAGGATTAATAAGGCCAGGCACTGCTGAAAGTTCCTGATATGTATTAACTCACTTGATTCTTCCACCTTATCCCTGTTAAAGCTAGAGAGTAAATAAGAGACCTGAAGATAAGTAACGTGTGTCTCCGTAGCCAGTGTTCTTAAGTACTAGGCAAAATTGCCTTCGGTTACCATGACTTCATTAACAGGTATTGAATGTCCACTCTTTGCTAATTACTATGTCACTTTCAATTAATTTAATTATCACAACAATCTTGTTTTATAAATGAAGACACTAAGGTTCAGGGAGTTTAAGTGACTTGTTCAAGTTCACCCAACTAGCAACAAGGTTCAAACCCAGTGCTCTGACTCCAGATTCAGTACTTTCCACTACCCTGGTTCCTCTTCAAAGAGCTAATATTTACATAGCACTTTGCAGTTTTCAAAAATCATGAGCATATTTAGGCCTTACATGCCACTTAAAGGAATTGCGATTTCATTCAGTAGGCAAGGGAGAACAGCTGCCAATTTTTGAGAAGGAGGAAAATGTGGAACAGGGAAGAGCTGTGTGGGAAGGCTAGGGCAGCATTGTGTGAGATGGATTTGCTGGGGCAAGTCAGGGAGCACATGGGTAGGAGGCTTGAACTTCACCTCTGAACTGGCGAGAGCATCCTTTCAAACCCATTTGCCCGTCAGGAGAAGCCCTGCTTTAAGTAATGTTCCTGGAGGGAACTCCAAGAAGAGCAGAGATAATAAAAGTATTTCTTATGCCACTTCTTTCTCTGCATTTAACTTTTGGGAATATTTTTGTTAACTGAGAAGAGCACACCAAGGAACCATTATCACTGATACAAGGAGAAAATGGACGGTAGATTTCCTCAGCCACGTCCTGTCAGTGTCAACAATTTAACTAAACATATAATAGTCATAATCTCATCAGTGTTAAATTCTTTCGGTTTCTGGCACATATCTCTTCATTCCCCTCATTAAGTTTATAGAGTGTTCTTTGGTACATTTGCTCAGTATGAGGATTTCAGTTTCGGCTGGTGCAAATTGGAGTCCAATAGGGGAATGATTTTTCTGCCTTAAGTAGTTAGCAGAATAAGAGAGCATATGAAATGGACCCATGCCCAGAGCCAGGTACCTGGCAAGTAATAACGGATGGGTTTGGCCTCACCCATCATAATCCTGCCCCATTCACCAAGGGTGTGTTAAATACAGATAGGCCATCCAAGTCCAAAATATGAATAGTATTATGTTTTCATTACCTTCCTTACTCCATGACTGGCACCACTACTCCGTTTTCAGGAACTCCCTTCACTTAGAACTGGAGTCCTGAGGTTCTCATTCCTACATCCCCAACAGAAGGGTTGCTCCAAACAAACTCCCCAAACCCAATCTCTCCCATCTCCCTTCACTTTATCCAAATGTTAACATCTTAGTACTATGTGCTCAGCTATGTCAGAGAAAATGTTATTAAAAACTCATTCAGATAATTATTTCAGTGATAGTATGCTTGACAGGACTTCTCTCCCAGGGGTAGCTGCATTTTAATAAGGAGTACCGAGAATGAGGAATGCCTAACCTACAGAATAAGTTCAATTGTAGATAGAAGGTACTGTGGAACTTCAGGGTGAATGCTCTTTCAGCATCCATTGCAAAATGTCCTGTTAGAAACAGCTAACTCCATCAATACACTCGTGCCTCAGTTTCCTCTTGTCATTCAGAGTTATCATAATGACCTCACAGGATTACTCTAATATAAGGACATAATACCGATCTCGCAGGATTATTGTGGAGATTTAACAAGTTGGTTAATAATTGTTACAAACCTCTCAGGAAGGTGTAAAGTAAGAAGTTTCTAATGACTTCTGTGCTTTGTCCTTTCTGTAGGTAACCACTGGATCTACCTCTATGGGGTCTGAAGAGATGGGAAACCACCTGGGTGGTAAATCTATCTGCCAGCCACACAGGATTATAACTTCTACCTACACTATTTGCTGGGGCTAACTACAGATAAATTATCCTGTCTCTAATTTCACAGCTACCTATGACAATTCAGACCGTTTCTTGGATGGACCGGTGAGAAATCACTTTAGTTCTCTGGCACCTACGTGGACGTTTGCCAGCCCCACACTGTGTGAACCAAGGCAGTGTGTGGGCGAATTTAAGGACAACATGATGCTCTTGGTTCTGAGATAAATAACTGAGCCAAGAACACAATCCATGAGGAAAGATAAAATTTTCTACGGTTTCACTTTGAATGAGCGCTCCATTCCCAACCATGACAAACCTTTATATGTTATCCAAAATGGATTTTCACAGACCTTCAAATGCTGCTATCCAATACATGAGGGCACAGTCTATACCTTCTACAACTATTTTTCATTCCTAGGGTCCGTAGAGTATCAGACATCTACTTGATTACCTGTGAAAGTAGTAAGTTCTAGGTATTTGTGGAACATTAAATTATGGGAAAATGAGGGCTTCATAATTCCTGATCAAAATGGAAAGAAAGAAAGAAAGAAAGAAAGAAAGAAAGAAAGAAAGAAAGAAAGAAAGAAAGAAAGAAAGAAAGGTACTGAAGGATATCCTGGGATATTCACCTGAACCAGAGCCCATCAGTTGAGAGAGGCAAGTAGAGACCTCCCAACAGGAAAGGGAGGAAGGTTGCCCCTTGCCAATCATCTCTGAGGTGGTGAGGCTGATGACAGGGTGCAGAGCACACAACTCTGGCTGAATGCCAAACATCTGTGCTCAAACCCAAGCAACCAAGTTATTCAAATCAAAGAAAATCTAATCAGCAAATATTTTCAATGCCTACTATGTGCATCCAGTCAGTTGTGGTTAGAATGGATGACATTTAAGTCTACTCAATCCCCCCCCCCCCAATACCCCTGCTCTTTGTTCCAGATGCCAGCTATTATGTTAATTGAATATTCATGTTTTGAACCGAGCATCTGCTGGGGTATGTTGATGTGCAGACAAAAGCAAAAGTCATAAATTATTTCTTCAGCACGTTAATGGCACTCTTATAGAACTCCCTAGATGGAGGCTGAAGACAGGTTACCCCAAGCATCCAACCATTCCTAAGACTGCATCCCTTCTTGCTGTTCCCTGCTCCATCAGAATGCAGGGAAGCTAGGAAGGCCATGCTTGCTCCCATAGCTCCAGGGGTTAGTCAGGTGAGAACACTACTAGAGGCAACATCTTTCTGAAATGAGAGTTTGGCTGCCTCCAGGCTCACAAGCACTCAATGCCAAAAGGGAACCCTATGCATAATTTGGCATCTGTGGTGCTCTAAGAACAAAGGATATAATATCCCTTTATTGTTGAACATCCTAGGGTTAAAATGAAAATTATGATTCTGCATTCTTTTATAAATCATGTTATTTCTGAAATAACTTAAAGCAGGTGAATGAAAGCTCAGTTGCCTCATTCCTGACACTTCTCCTATGAGAACTTCCAGGGCCTTTATTAATACTACCACCAAGTATTGCAGTCATATTATAAAATGAACAAAGTCAAGGGATTTGCTCTTAGCTTGCTTTAGGCCATTTTCTTTTTCATTCTTCAGTAAAAATAAACAGCCACTAAGGTGAGAGTTGGAAGAACTCTCCATATGTGATGCCAGCCTCTGGTTTTTCAAGGTTCCCTATCTGTTGTCAGGCAGGCTTTGTACACACTCCAGTTAGCACACTTACGTATGTCTTTCTTGTTCTCATAGAGGCCTCTGAGTTCCTCAACATCAATAAGAGGCCTTCTACCCCCATGGCACTGAGCACAGGATCTGCACAATAATTGTGATAATGGAGTTTGTAGAGAAGAGAAGAAGGAACCACTAAGGCCAGACTTGCTTGCAGCCTTCCTAAAGGGAAACTATAGGTGTGAAAATTTGGAAAAGTGGGAAAGCTTCACACATCCTAGGCTTTTGTAGCTCCCTCTTCAAGAATGTAAAATCAAGGACTCTTGGGTAATTTTTCTTTTGTACTTATCCTGCCCACTGGAGAGGCAGGTCTCTGTAGTTAGTCTGCTCAATGAACCACTGAGTTTCCTCATTGTCAACGCTCATCTACTCAGGAGAAAGCTCATTAAATGTGCTTATAGCAGGCATTTCTGCTCTGGATCTCTTTACTTTCCTAGGGACACAAATAGTCTGGACAAACTAGAAGAAAGCTTAGAATTCACATGTCTGAGGATGCTGTTCTCTAATGTGCCCTGGACAAATTAGGAAGAGTAAAACTTATTGCTTGGTGAGTGGAGCCTAGGCCAGATTTTCATTGTTCCGACTTGTCCCCTTGGTTTATGGAAATCTTATAGTACTTTCTTACCCTTAAATCCAGAACCTGGATCATGCTCTGAATGGTCTGCCTTCTCTTTTCTGAGCCCCACTCCGATATCTCTAGCTCTACAAACTCCCCTTGGCTCTATTCAAGAAAAAAGCTTTTAAGACAATTTCATCAAGACCAAATTTCAACTCAAAAGCTCAAGGCCCTTTCATCCTCTCAACCCCACCCCCAGCCAAGTAATTACCTCACCGAGGAAAAAGAGGTAGGAAGAGGGATGGAGGTATCTATACCTCCTCTTGTCTTTTCTATGTCCTGCTATTTTTTTATTTGTATTATTAACTTTCTTCTGCCTTTCTCACTCAATCTTTGTTTCATGACTTGTCTAGGAACTGAATTTCTTTGTTGCCAACTTTGCCCACCTGCCCCAGAATGGAAGGACAACAAGCCACTGCCTCTACCCTTCTCGTGCTAACTCCTCCATGAAATTTTGTGACCCAGAGATGACCCTGACCTACATGCTGGAATTTTTTTTACCATAGAAGAACTATTTCTGCAAAAAATTTTGAAGTTGTCATTTTCATTTTAAAAAATAAGATGATAAAACACACACACACAAGCCATTATTTGTAAAATGCCTACAGATGATGAAGAAGAATGCATATCAATAAATACACATGCCTACAGATGAGTGACAGAGCATATGGGTATGTGTCTACCCACAGAGGCCAAAGCAAACCTATTAGATGAAGAGAGTGGTTGAATACTAAGGAAAACAACAGAAATCAAGAGTGATTTCAAAGTTGTTCTAGCTTTCCCTTCTACCAGTCCTTCCAGATTAAAAAAAAAAAAAAGTTTTCTCAGAAATCCTAAATTAGCTTCAGAAAACAGTCACGTGGGTGGCAGAAATGCTGGGGTTACTAAGCAAGAGTCTCACTGTGGTATGAGAATGATTGCTAGTGAGAAAGGGAGATTTTCAAGTGTTCCTCTGGAATTGTTTAACTAAATAAACTCTGACACCTCTGTGCCTCAGTACTCGATATCTTAGATTCTTTTCAGGGCCTGCTAGTCTTCTGTGGTTATAATATTCAAAAATTATGCAGATATTTAAAATAATGATTACCATATCCATGACGACCATCACCACCACCACCATTATCAATCATACTGACTTATTTTCTTTCTAGACCAATTTGCAAATACCCAGTTAACACCTGTACCTTATCAAGTGAACAAATAGTGGGTTTCCTCATTTTTCAAAGAGGAATATAGGTAGAATTTTAGTCACTTAGTCCATATATCCAGGTGGTGCCAATTTCAAACTTCACAGGTACCAAAGAGCCCAGGGCAAGACTGTCTCAAACTCGAGTGATAGAAGACCCTTTTCATTGGTTTCCAAAGCAGCTGTCAAAGGGAATAATGAACATTTTAAAGAAAAAAAATCATCTTTAGAATGGTTGGTCCTAAGTTTGGGCCAGGTTCAAACTTTTCAAATGCTATTCCAAATATTTCCTAACCAGTAATTTGGGGCTACATTCAATACTAACTCAGTGTCCCTACCTTCCAGAAATAGCATGCATGCAACTCTTTATACTGTATATAACTTATGCAGTTGGACATGTCATTCCTTCACTATATAAAAATTAGTCTCAGCTCCACAATCCAAAAATATCTTGGATAAACAGGCTTTCTTTCTTTCTTTTTTTTTAAGTATAGATTCTTCATAAATTTGCATGTCATCCTTGCACAGGAGCCATGCTAATCCTTTCTGGGTCATTCCAATTTTAGTCTATGTCGTGAAGTGAGCATGAGAAGGCCTTTTTGAGAGATGGAATGGTCAGTGGCAATCTTACCATTAGATTTGGAATCCCACAGCCAGCAATAACTTTATTTTTTTTAAATGTATTTTATTGATTTTTTACAGAGAGGAAAGGAGAGGTATAGAGAGTTAGAAACATTGATGAGGATGAGAGAGAATCATCGATCAGCTGCCTCCTGCACACCTGCTACTGGGGATATGCCTGCAACCCAGGTACATGCCCTTGACCAGAATTGAACCCGGAACCCTTCAGTCCGCAGTCCAACGCTCTCTCCACTGAGCCAAACCGGTTTCGGCCAGTAATAACTTTTAGTGTCTATGTTAAGAGAAGGTAGCATGGAGAACTACCTTCATGTGTTCTTTGTATGAATTATTCATCCTTTACCTCATCAGATACAGTTGTTGGCACATAGCATGTACTCAATAAATATTTATTGAACTGAATCTCTTCTCATATTGAACGAATTTACTTTCACTCAAAGGGGGGCTCCATAATCTCTTGGTAACCTGATATTGTGCTCCTAGCAATTTCTTTAAGGGAGAATTCTGGATTTGGGATATTGCTCTCTTTGTCCCCACCTCATCCATAAAGCTTTCCCTGACAGTTCCAGTCGATTCTCCTCTCATTTTTATGACTCCTTGTTGTACTTATTCCAGGTTCTACTCACTTTGGCACATACATGATATCTTATCTTGCCATGTAAAATGTGTTTCATAAACACATCATCCTTCCTATGTTCCTCAAGGGCAAAGGCCATGTTTGCTATTTATTTTGTACGTCCCATGGCACAGCACAGGATGGGGCTCACAGTGAGCTCTGGACAAGTGCCTGTTAAATCGAGTTGAATTTTAAAGATAGTGCTCCATTGACAGTGATGATTCTGTTTCAGAGAATTATCAAAAGGCAGGATTGGCTAAATTCACTACTTATTTCACCCAAATTAAGCCCATGGGCTTCTGCACTTGAAGCGCTAGTTAGGAAGCAGAAGATCGGAAAGCAGCTGATTGCTTTCAACAAAGAAGAGATTGTATATCAGCAATGAACTGCAGGATTTTGTATTTTAGTCACTAGCGACTCTTGGCCAAACCCTCTGGTGCTATCAGAAATAAAGAGTAACCCAGAGATATGTCAAATATCAGTTTCCAATTACTTTCCTGTGGCACATTTCTGCCACTTGGGAAAACTCCCAAAGGATCTGTTGTCCCTTATCAGCCCAGATGGGGCTTAACTTTCAGCCAAACAGGTAACACTCACAACACCCTGTTCAGCCTCAATGTTACTGTGTCCTCCGTTGACACTCAGATTCTCCTGTGAAGTCTTCCATATTGACTTACATGTCACTGGAGCCCTGGCCCGAGTGTGGAAGGCCTCCTGATATTATACACTAGACCAGTGGTCTGCAAACCATTATTCAACAGAGCCAAATATCAATAGTACAACGATTGAAATTTCTTTTGAGAGCCTAATTTTTTTTAACTTAAACTTCTTCTAATGCCATTTCTTCAAAATAGACTCGTCCAGGCCGTGGTATTTTGTGGAAGAGCTACACTTAAGGGGCCAAAGAGCCATATGTAGCTAGTGAGATGTTGAATGCAATAAAGCCTCCTGCAGGTCTTTTGAATTTTCCACTTGAGCCACAGGGAAAAAGAAGAGTCTTTACGGTCTTACCTTTGATACTCAAAACACAGAAGGGCTTCTCTCCCCCTCCAGATCACAGAGTAACTGGCAGAAATCTGTGGTAGTAGGAATGTTAAAACTAAGGAGCTGCAGAGAACCAGAAATCACATGTCTCCTTTATTACAAAGTAATAGAATAGAATTTGGAAAAACCAGAAAACATCTCCGGGTTCGTAAATCAGCCCAGTTGGAGGGAAACGCAAAAGGCCAGCACCTGGAACCAGCCTTCGGCAGGAGCAGGAGAGCAGCCTAAAGAATCAAACTCGGGGGCCAAGGCTCCAGACTGCGCACTGTGATTAATGACTTGAGTGAAAGGTCTCAGTTGAGGCCGAGCAATTAACGTGTTCTCTCTGCATCTCAGAACTCTCCACAGCGTAACTATGCCTTTCCTGATTGTTCTGTTACCAAAGTGCAAGACAGTCTGCGAAGCTTCGGCCCTGTCCTCATCAGCCTGTTTCTGACAACTGAGGGAGCCCTGGTGTTTGTCAGGCCTCCTTCTGTCAAGTCATCTGTGTTGACTCTGCATGCGTGTCTCAACCTTTCAGTTTCTTTTCAAGTTTGAGAACCATCTTAAATGAGGCAATGGCATTGGCCTAGTTCTGTCAAAAAAATTTTAAAAATTAAAATTAATTAAATAAATAAATGAAAGTCCATAGCTCAGAGGGTTGCAAATGGGCAGCATATGGCCAGACTTGTTTCTGGTCATTCCCAAAATGTTGTTAGGGAATTGAATGTCCATGAGATTAATGGTTCCCTCCTGTCCTGCCTTTATGCTCTGGAAAAGTTTTTCTAATCTCTTTCAGATCCTAAAGCATTTAGATCGAACCAATCACTCATCCTGAATCTAAAACTGAGACTCTAAGACCTACCAGAATCAAAGGAAATCTCAAAACTGCTTTCCTTCTCACCCGGATGTGAATCCATAGATGAGAAAGAAAGGCAGGCACCCAGAACCTGAGTTTGAATGTGGAAGTATCCAAAAGAAACCCAGTGTCCTTCCTCATTTGACCTTCCAAAACTGCTTCATTTGTGACTAATGGTTACCCAAAGTGGCCATGGCCCACAAAAGTAGCACTGGAAGGTGAGTGCCTTGCCTGGAAACATGCACCCCCTGATCTGCCACATGGCTGATCCTTCACCTTCCCTTTAGCCCATCCCATTCACAACTACTGTCCGTGAAGCAATCTTGTCTCCAGGAGAGATACCACAGCAACAGTAACAACAACAACAGTGATAACTAACTTCATGTAGAAGCAGGAGAGCAATAATAACAAATATAGCACTTACTGTGGGCTTGAAATTCTTTGAAATGCTTAACTTATACCGGCTCATACAAGTTTCACAACAACCTACTTAGACAGGTGTTGCTATCATGCTCATTTTATAGAGAGGAGGAAACAGAGTAATCAAGTAACTTGCCAAAGGTCACACAGCCAGTAACTGGCAAAGCTAGGATTCAAACACAGGTCTCCATCCTAATCCTATTCTCTACTGCAACTGTGTTCTCAGAGGCATGGGTCCCTTCCCGCCACTGCTGATGAGGTCAGAGAACCAACCTTTCTAACATAGGGCCTGTTTAGGAGTCAGGCCTGAAAAGTCCTATTTCTGCTACTCAATGTGTCAACTCAGAGAAGTTGTGCGTCTCTGAGCCTTAGCTGTCTTTATCTGTATACCAGCTTGCTATTCAGACCTACCTCACTGGGTGTCTGTGAGGAGGATGACAGATGCATTTGCAGGCATAAGCACAGCACCTATAACATGGTGGGTGTACCATAATCACAGCTGTGGTTATTACTAATCAATATCGACTAATGAGACCCTAAGGGTGCTGGAGATGAGAAAGAAACAATCACAGCTTGGAATGTGGATATAAAAAAAGCAGACCAATTTTATGCAGCCTATAGATTTGTTTATCTCCACAAAGAAAAAAATAATCTAATTTTAAAAATGTACGGAAGATGTCCAGACCGGACTAATTAGAATATTGTCCCTGAAATTCCTGGTATAACAGCAAGACGGCGAGGCACCCTTCACAGAGCTGCTCCTGAGTGAGTCTCCAAGCTTCATCCTTCCTCCCGCACTTCCTTCATGCTCCAGCCCAGCCCTGACACATCACATTCTTTGCATCAATAAGAACCGGTGCCAGAACACACTAAATTGCCTTTGAGAACATTTAACTGATGTAGTATTTTTTTATGATTCTTTCTTGTTGTACCATTTTTCACTTTTGACTTTATAATTCTTGGCTGACTTTATAGAAAGCTTCGCCAGACGACCCAAGGTGGTTTTTAATGGAGATTTAGGGGCTAGGTTGTGCTGTGGTTTGGATTCGGATTCTACTCTGGCAACGAGGGGAAATTAACTAGGTGGTTTCATCTCAAGTGCTCATTTATACTCGGAATAGACAGGGAATTTATCTTCTTCCAAGCCTTGTAATCATGACACTTCAAAGTGATATTCAAGAAATAAAAAATTAGGTAGCAATGGCTTCCACACCACGAAACCACTACACAGTGTCCCTGTAAGCCCAGATGACTGGGAGGATATAAAGACAGCAGCAGGATCCCTTGCTGAGTGACAGGGAGAAATGTGACCACATTCTGTCTTAGGCCAAAGACAATGCTTGCTCTCCTTAAGACGGGGAACTCAAATGACCCTGCACAGCCACTCGTTCCGCTCTGGGCTCCACCCGTCCCCAGGGCCTTGTGCCCAGAGGAAGCACTGGAAGCCACTGGCCTTCAGTGACGGGGAGAGGTGAGTGGCAAAGAAAACGAGTCAGATTAGAAGTCACTCCCCCAAACTGACATCTTTTTATAAGAATAGTCTTCAGCGAATTATTTCTCAAAAGTATAAAATTGGTATTGAAACTCAGTAAGATTCTTGTTTGTCTTTGTTTTTCATTATCATGCAATGCTTGCTCCACTGCAAAGGAACAAATATCACATGTAAAGTATTGGGAAAAATAACTTTAAAAATCTGTGTACATACTACCAAGCTTAGAAATAAATAATTCCCTTAAGTTTTCCCTATCAGATTAGATTTCTTTGCCTCCACTGACCACTGATGGTAAATGCAACATTGAATTTTAAGTTTTTCATTTCCATGTGGGGTGTTTTGTTTTTTTCTTTTCCAGTTTTGACACATATGTAAAGACTCTTTTAAAATAGAGTTTTGTTTTACTTTTTATATAAAAATAATATCATAGAGTATTACTCAGGGAGTTTGTTTTATAGATTCTTCCATGTTGAATGTTACCCCACTTCATTTCAAGAACCATTTGGGTTGTTTCCAGTTTTTGACTATTTCGTTGTTGCTGCTCTCTTTTGTTTTATTTTGCTAGTATAGACAATGCTACGAGTGTAGTTCTTATTAATCTCAGCATGTACAAACATTTGTCCTGGGTTAGAGTCCTGGAAGTTGACTTGCTGGATCTTAGGGTTTGCATATAATCAAATTTACTACTGCCCACCCAGTTTGGCTCAGTGAATGCAGCATCAGCCTGTGGATTGATGTGTTCCAGGTTCAGTTCTGGCCAAGGGAACATGCCCAGGCTGCAGGCTCAATCTCTAGTAGGGGGTGTGCAGGAGGCAACTGATCAATTATTCGCTTTCATTAGTGATGTTTCTCTCTCTCCCTCTCCCTTCCTCTCTAAAATCAATAAAAAAATATTTTTAAAAAATTACTAGATAATAACAAATTGTTTTCCAAAACATTAATTCACACTCCCACCAAAATAGGTATAGTTTTTTTTGTTTGTTTTGTTTTTTATTTCAGAGAGGAAGGGAGAGAAAGAGAGGAAGAGAGAGAGAGAGAGAGAGAGAAAGAAAGAGGGGGAGAGAAACATCAATGAAAGAGAATCATTGATTGGCTGCCTTCTGCACATCCCACACTGGGAATCAAGCTACAACTCAAGCATGTGCCATGACCGGGAATCGAACCTTGACCTTCTGGTTCATAGGGTAATGCTCCCCCACTGAGTCACATCGGCCAGGCCAAAATAGCTTTTGATATCAGGGAAGGAGGTGGGTGGAGGCAGAAGGCATAGAGGTGATAAAAAGTGATGGAAAACATAAATAAAATTAAAATAAAGGAAAAAAAGAAAACAAAACACCAAAACAGCTTTTGAGTTTCTCTTTCTCTACAACTTTGCCAGTACGTAGTACTGCCAGACTTTTTAAATGTTGCTGAATCAGTGAGTACAAAAATGTATCTTATAGTTTAATTTACATTTCCACACTTAACTTTTAATAAATGGGTAATCGTTGAGTGGTTTTTGGAAGGTTGAAAATTCTTTGTTAAACTAACCTTAAAATGCAGTGTTTGTATAGAATAAGTGTGATGATTCTGTGACGATAAAGATTCTATGTACACAAACATGTAGAAGTCAATACGTATATCTATCTGCCATCCCATTCTTACATTTACAGCAGGAGTTTTAAAGCTAGGGGAGATGGGCAAAATCTGGCCTACCACTTGCTTTGTAAATAAAGTTTTACTGGAACATAGCCATGCTCATTTGCTCACCTATCGCATGTTACAATGACAAAGTTGAGTAATCACAGCAAAACAATCTGGCCCCTTTACAGTGAAACTTTGCTGATTCATAAGTTAGAGCAACTCCATTTGCAGGCACAGAATGTTCATGTTCAACAGGTCTGACTGAATTTGTCCCCCAAAAAACATTCCTCTGAAAATGGATGTTCCTGCCACAAAGGCACTCAGGCCAAAAACTTGGGGCTCATCTGATGCTCTTCCCTCCTCTTCACCATTTACAACCAATCAGTGGTTACTACCCAAAGTATTCAAACTTTTCAACAACACTTCTGTGAAGTCCCATTCTCTACACCTTGGCCACCCCTTTGCCCAAGCCCTATGTTGACTTAGAAAGCCCACCCCAATATCAAGCCCTTTGTATCCCCAGGTTTCATAGCACTTGTAGTATTTTGATGCATTATTTGAGTTCTGCCATCTTGAACTAAACTGTAAATGCCTTGAGGGCAGGGGTTCTCACCATTTCTGCACATAGCACAGTGTCTTGCACAGCAAATTCTTCATGATAACTCAGCCTCCTGTAGCCTGCTTAGTCCTTCTCAGGCAAGACCTTTGTGGCTACTAGTCAGCAGGGTTTGGAAATAAGTCAGTACTCTTCTATTAAACTTCATGGCCAAGAAGGTTTGAGAAAAGAGACTCCTTAACATAGTGGTCTTGTGTATAGCACAGTGGTCAGTCGGCAAACTCATTAGTCAACAGAGCCAAATATCAACAGTACAATGATTGAAATTTCTTTTGAGAGCCAAATTTTTTAAACTTAAACTATATAGGTAGGTACATTGTTATTAACTTAATTAGGGTACTCCTTTGCTAGCCTTTGCTACAAACTCAAGGGGCTAAAGAGCCGCAGTTTGCTGACCACTGGTATAGCAGAATCACTCAAGGTTCTTATTAAAAATAGCACATACAGGGTGCCCCCAGACCCAATGAGTCAGAATCCCTGGAGGTCGGTACACAGCATATTTACCTTGTGGATGTTCCCTAGGAGATTCTTATGAAGGCCTGAGAGGCACATATCTAATAATAACAGCTTCCTGAAAACATTCCCCTAGTTCTGGTCTACCCCACAACATTGTCCTTGATAGGCAGCTAACTCTGCCTATTAGAACTCCCCGCCCGCCCCTTCCTCCCCCCCCACCCCATGCTTTTGCTTGGGTACCAGAGTTTCCCTATGCTTCTCCACCCTCCTCCACTGGCCCGGAAGAAGCCTGGCTTGAGGGGATAAATGTGTCTTTTGTTTAAGGGTTGAATTCAAACCTTCAGTATCTGTTTTTCATTGACTTGCTTCCCATCCCTGGTTATAAATATGGTCCATCTCTACACGGAGCATCTTTACCGCTGAGCATGTCTAAAATCAAGCATCTCACCTCCCACTACATGCTAGCAACACCTCCTCATATATGCCATCTCTCCCAGTTCCTGCCTGAGGGAAGTCATCCAAGCAGTCATACAATGCATATGTTATAAGAATGCGTGTTTTAATTTGTACTGCCATCTTCAGTTTCAACTTATTGCAGATCATTTAATATGTAAAAACAAATGTTAATGGAAGGATTAGACCAACAACAATACAAATGAGATGCTGTTAGTATGTATTAGATATTTTTCTTATTAGACTTAATTTTTCCTTAAATTGCATGTGACCCATTATCATTATGCTCAGCGAATAACATAACAAAACAAAATTACCAGTCCATTGTACTCCAAAAGGAAGTCTAAGGTTGCTTGGGTTTTATGACGCCACGCATAGCACAGATCTGAGGCATTTCTCCGGTGCTGCACTCGGTGATGTTCAGGGTCTGTTTTCCCCAGAGGCATGTAAGTACTGAAATTGCATTGCACTGCGTTCTGCTCTCAGCGGGAGAGAAAGTGCATAGTCAATGGGTTATTTGCCATTCTTTATTTCCGTTTTATGCAGTCTCACGGAGGGATCGCTCAGGTGGTTGTTGAAGTTTACTAGACACTCAGGAGCCATCTTGTGGTTTCTCTAAACGGCATTTATAATCTATAACCAAAGGGGTAGTCCAGGAAGCCCCGGGCCAGCACACCTAAACTCTGCCTGTGTTAATTCAGGTGAAGAGGTCTGATTCTTTGCTAGGAGATTCCAGGAGGGAGAAAAGGCCTCATGAATCTAAACAATATTTATACGATGACAAAGAGGGATGCAAGGTCTGATATCGGTGCTAAAAACAACAGAAAATTTGAAATCTGTGAAGGGGATATAATAAGGCCTTCCGAGCACGCAGATCAATAAATAACAAAGAGGGTATGCCAAAAATCACACCTGTGATTTTGCTACACTTTTATCTGTTTATAAAAGCACTCACTCCTACAAATGCAGTAGTACTCTTGCTTTCTGTCAACCAGATATTTCCAATTAGCCATCATTTATTCCATGCTTCACTAGTGCCCTGGTAATGGAAGCTGATAACAGGATTCCTGAAATGCTGAAATTAAGAAGCAGATTAAAATTTATTCATATAGTTGCATGTTAAGTGTGTTTTATTGGGAGGGGTGAGGACAGCATGGAATGAGGAAAGAATACAGGCTTCAGTGTTAGCCCTGGTTTTGTGTCTCACAAGGACATATTAGTACTGGGACCATGGGTAAGCTACATAATATCTCGTTAAGCTTCAATTTCCTCACATGTAAAAATGGGATAATAGCCAGCTCTAAGAGATATCACGAAGATTAAATGAGACCACAAACATATGTAAAATACCAGCACAGTGCCTAACTCTAAAGAAACCACTCAATAAACAGTAGCCTATAATTACTGCTGAAGTCTTCTTTCCCTTTCTCAGTAAACCAGAAGCCATAGGGTCACTATATGCATCTACCTCTTGACTTTTTTTCCCCTCTGTATCTCCCCATCTACCAGAATATTTAATTCATATGAGTATCATATCCCCCAACAGTGACATAATACAGAAAGTTTACTGTGGATTCTCAACATTAGATTATTTAAAATTGGAGAAGAAAAGGAATGTTTTCACATCAATTATTTTTAAAATATATTTTTATTGAATTCAGAGAGGAAGGGGGAGAAAGAGGCCCCGACTTGGGCATGTGCCCTGACTGGGAATCAAACCCTGACCTCCAGATTCATAGATCAACACTCAACCACTGGCCACCTTGGGTGGGGAAACTATTTCTTCATCCCTAGCCTTGGGGAAACAAAGCTTCAAAGTCTCCAAAATGGTTAGAAATTATCCCAAGATCCTACCCTCTTTAGATCTTTTATTATTTTTATTATAAGTATTACATGAGTAAAATATTAGTATATTTTTATGAAAATTTAGATACTGAAAAAGGTAGACTTCTTGACCCTCTTCTATTCTTTCCAAATTCAATTTAAGTCTTCTCTCAGAAGTAACCACTGTTAGGATTTTATATCCATCCTTCCAAAACTATCTCCATGCATTTATACACATGCATGTGAGTGTGTGTGTGTGTGTGTGTGTGTGTGTGTGCGCGCGCGCGCGCAATTTTGTGCTTTTACATAAATTGTATTACAATACAAATACTTTGTACTCAAGTTGTTTTTACTCAAAAATATGTCTTGAAGATCATTTTGTGTTAGTACTTCATTTATCTTCAACTTCTTTTAAACTGCTGCATAGTGTTCAAAATCACTTTAACCATTCCTTTCTTGATAGGCATATAATTTCTCTTGGTACTTTTTTTTTTTACTACTAGAAAAATGCTGCAATAAACATCATTCTGCATACTTCCCTTTGGATGTGTGTAATTGCTAGGTTATAGGCTATATGAATTTTATTTGTCTTTTAAATTCAATTTGTTTATTTTTGAATATGATTCAAAATGTAGAAGAAATAAAGTGTAGAGTGAATAGTTATTTTTCCCACCCCCGTCTTCCCACATGCTTAGTTCTCCCCATCCATAGGCACTCACTATTATTCATCTTTCAGAGTCTTTTAGAAACATAGATTCTTATCAGTATCCCTTTTATACATAAAGGATAGTATTCTATGCATATTGTTCTGTATCTTACTTTATTCCTTTATTGATAGATGCTGCATATACTCACAGTTGCATAGATTTACATATACTAGTAACAATGTAGGGAATATCCTAGTTCTTTTGAGAGAGATACACAATATTCCAGAGATTGGATGTCCCATATATCTGTAACCATTTCTAAATTGACAGATATTTGGCTATCTTTGATGTTTAGTTATTACATCAATTCTACAATAAATACTATTGTATACAGGTCATTTTACACACATGCCAGTATTTTTTTAGGAATGTAATTGCTGATCTATTTTTATAGTTGTTGGTCACTTTTTTATGCATTTAGAATTCTTCATGTATTAGAAAAATATACATAATCTACCACTTGAAGTGACATATTTTCAAATATTTTTAAATTCACTGTACGTCTTCCTCACTGTAAAATCTTTTTCTTCTATTTAAAGTTCTTCCTCTCTCTCTCTCTCTCTCTCTCTCTCTCTCTCTCTCTCTCTCTCCTTTGAGAAGTATACATATGCAATAAAGTATAAATATGTATCATAAAACTTTAAAGCATGTGCATTAGATTTCCGATTTAAAATTCCAGCTTTTCTATAGGGTCTTCGTGTGGTCTGGTCTGGATTTTATCATCTTCTAATTGTTTTTTTTTTAATTTGAAAGAATCTCATATTTATAATAGAAATGTAATAAAAGTACAAAGCACTTTAACATTTGAGAGTAAGTTGCTCACGTGATACTCTTCATGTTCAAATACTACAGTGTATCTTTAATAAATAAGTACATTCTCCTACGTAATTGTAACATAGTCATAAAAACCAGGAAATTACTATTGATATAATACTACCATTCAATTCTAAGACCCGATTCAAATTTTACCAATTTTTCTAATAATTCTTTTTTAAAATTATTTTTCAATTACAGTTTACAGTCATTATTTTTTTGTATTAGTTTCAGGTGGACAGCATAGTGGGTAGACAATCCTGTACTTTACAAAGTGTTTCTTCCAGTATTTCCACAGCACAAAACATAACTATTACAATATTGACTATAATCCCTATGCTGTACTTTACATTTCTGTAACTATCTTGCAACTACCAATTTGTACTTCTTTTTTTTTTCCTTTTTTAAAAAAATATATATTTTATTGATATTTTACAGAGAGGAAGAGAGAGGGATAGAGAGAGCCAGAAATATCAATGAGAGAGAAACATCGACCAGCTGCCTCCTGCCACACCCCCTACCGGGATGTGCTGCAACCAAGACACATACTCTTGACAATAGAACCTGGGATCTTTCAGTCCACAGGCTGAAGCCCTATCCACTGAGCCAAACCAGTTTAGGCCAGTTTGTACTTCTTAATCCCTTCACCTTTTTCACTCAGCCCCCATGACTCCTCCCCTTTGGCAACCCAAAGTCTGTTCTCTATGAGTCTGTTTCAATTTTGTTCACTTATTTATTTTGTTCTTTAGATCCCACATATAAGTGAAAACACACAGTATTCGACTTTCTCTGTCTCGCTTATTTTAATGAGCATATGCCTCTACATCATCCAGGCTGTCACAGCTGGTAAGATTTCATTTGTGTGTGTTTTTATGGCTGAGTAAGATGCCATTGTATATATGTACCACAGCTTTTTTATCCACTTATCCATTGATGGGCACTTGATTTGCTCCATATCTTGGCTGTTGTAAATAAGGCTGCAATGAAGATAGGAATATATATATATTCTTTCAAATTAGTGTTTAGGGTTTCTTTGGATATATATACACAGAAGTGGAATCACTTGGTCATAAAGCAGTTCCACTTTTAATTTTTTTTTTTTAGGAAACCCCATACTGTTTTCCATAGTGGCTGCACTAATCTGCAATCCCTTCAATAGAGCATCTGGGTTCCCCTTTCTCCACATCCTCGCCAGCACTCGCTGTGTGTTGATTTATTGATAATAGTTGATTTAATGAGATATCACAAAATGATATCTCATTGTGGTTTTAATTATACTTTCTCTGATCATTAGTGACATTAAGTATCTTTTTATATGTCTACTGACTTGTATGTCCTCTTTGGAGAAGGTTGTGCTTGTTTGTTTTAAATAAAGTCAAGCATATTTTTAATAAGGTTAAGGTTTTCAAGTTTTCATTTTTAAACCAGGGCTTCTGAATTCTGAATTCTGTCTTTCCCATCTTTTCTCTTAGTATTTTCATGATTTATTTTTCTTCACCACTTAAAATCTTGACCCATTTGTAATTTATCCTTGTGTAAGGTATTAAAAATGAATCCTTTTTTTTTCTTTCCCCAAAAAGCTACTCATTTGCCCCAAGAACATATATTGAATGGGCTTTTACCACCAGTTTAAGGTAACACTTCGACATACACTAAATCCCACATATAAATGCCTTTGAGTTTTTTGTTCTGGAATTCCCATTTTATTCCATTAGTCTGCTGAGTGATTTGTGTGCCAGTGCTACATTTAAAAAAATCATTGGTGCTTTTAACCATTAGGACTAATCCCTCCCCCAACATATATATATTTTTTCTTCAGAATGATCTAGGCTATTATCTTCTTATCTAAACTTTAGATCCATTTTTTCTAGTTTAAAAGAAAAAAGGAAAAACTTTGGTCGTTATACTAGTATACTTATATAGTAGTTTCGTAATGAAATTATATTTTAACGAAGAGATCATGGACATATTAATGGTCTTGAGTTTTCCTATAAAAGAATATTGTATGTCTGTTCATATCTCCAAGCCTTCTAGAGAGTTATAACATTTCCTTTATAAAGGTATTGTATATGGTTGTTAATGTATCACATTCCAATTTTATTTCCTTTTATGTTGTTTTTGTAAATGGAGTCTTTCTTTTAAAATATTTTCTAACTATTTTTGTTTTAATATTAAAAGGCTAGTGATTTCTGTATGTGTATTTTACTTCCTCACTGAATTCTCTTAGTCTTTCTTTTAAGTTTCCAATTGTCAATCCTACCCTTCTATCCATCTTGCAGTCTACTTTCTGATCAATAGCACTACTTCCTTCTTGTTTTCCAATTAGTTATGGTATGAGTATGTTTTCCCCCCAATAGGGAGTAGTGTAATATTGTTTCTATCATTTTTGCTAACACCTTAAATGGCTTCCTGACTTAGTCACACAAATGGCCTATAAGATGTTATAAGTTCTGGCCTCTGATAGCATTTTGACTTCCATCCACACTCATCCTCCAACCCTCCTCTCCCCACTAGATGACTTAATCTAGCCACACAGGCCTCCTAGCTCTACTTCATGTATGCCAGTCATATTCCTACCTCAAGACCGTCCACTTGCTCTGCCTGAATAACTCTTCTCTTAGATATTCTCTGGTTTCCATCTCTCACCTCCTTCAACTTATCACTCTAATGCCCCTTTCTCAGCAGTTCCTGGAGACTCAAAGGATCAACACTTCCTTGTTTTCATCTTAGTACTTATCTCTAACATACTATATGAATTTCATTTGTTTTTATTTTAGTTATTGAGCCTTTCAATAATAAATTGTAAGCTCTTTGAAGTCAGAATTTTTGTCTGATTTAGTCATCTCCTATCCCTAATGTTTGGAAGAGTGCTTGGCACATAGTATTAGATCAGTAGGCATTCTTTCTAATTAAATAATACATTTCTGGAAATTCAGAAGAAGAAAAGGAGGCTGTGAAAAGTGCTCATTATGCTATCTTAGTTTTCCTTGTACTTTACAGTTTCCCAGCTACTCCAGCATTCACTGCCTACCCCATTCTCCAGGGGACCTTTGCTATTTGATTTACAGACTGTATGAAGTAAGTCCTAGAAAGATTCCAATGAAGCAGATGAAGAAAAAATAAATTAGACATAAAAAGGAAAGCTCTCTCTTGAGAGAAGAAATTTGTGGGAGAGGATGGTTATATGGGTTTCTTTAATCAAAACCAAAGTGAAGGACTGCATCTCATCCTCTTTGACTCGCCTTGATTTGGGAGAAACTGATGAGGTATAGCAAGATAAATAAAGGAATAAAGAGCTAATCCATAAGAGAGAAGACTGTTTTATTGTTCTTACACAGATGTCTGTCCTTACAACACAAGATTCTTTTTCCTTTGGGGTGAGAGTGGGAAGAGGGGTAAAAGGGCAATTTAAATTGGAATCTCCAGGCAGTCTGTGTTTTGGAATTAGTGTTGCATTATTTTCCTGGCTCCCCACCCCCTCCTTTCTCTTACTGAGAAACATTTGCCCTGGAACAGCACACAGAGTTTTCATTAGCATCCCTGAGGATAGAACTCTGACCCCACAGACTAAGGGAAGCTACAAATGGAAAATTCCCACTTGCTGTACTCTTATTTTCATGCTAATGTTTCTGCAGAGAGTATTTAAAGAAACAGATGCACAGGAATAATAAAGCTTTGAGGACTAAGAACTCTGACAACACTGGAGTGTTTTTCCAGGATGGCCTTATATCTATCTGCACTTGTAGAAGTCCTGAGAGGTCAAGGTGAAACAGGGTTACATTTTATGAAGAAGTTGAACTAGCATTGACACAGGGAGCCCTAGATTTGGGTTTCATATCCTGCCTGGATTTGAAAGTTGTGTAACTTTCATTTCACTTCCTTCAGTCTACACTCTTCATCTGCCAATGACAGATGAGCATATCCTTCATTGAAAGCCTTGGGGAGCAGTTATTTCCCAGTCTCCCTTGACAATCCACACTCCAGTTCAACAATAGTCATCCTTTCCTTACATCCAACCAAAACACGCGGCACCACTGTTTTTTCAGCCCCTGGTTACTCCCCTTGTATTCTGTGTATTAAGGAAAACTTCTCATCTTTTTCTTAGACTTCATCCTGGATATAAATCCTCAAGTGGAAAATATATAAGAGCATACATTCCACAAAGCCAAATAGTCTCAACCTCCTCCTCTTAATATGCAAACAAAAGTTATTATTTTATTTCACCATAAACATATCTCACGGAGGAAACACTAACTGGAGACAGAATAATCATATATAACCTCTATTTCAAGGTTATTTCTCACCCCTCCCCCACCCCCACAGGCCATCTAGATGATGGCTAGAAATTCAACAAGAACTCCACTTGGTCTGTCCACAAGTTCTCTTCCACACTAAGAGGGAGAGACCCTGCAGTTTTGTTAGCTACACAACTGGCTCAATTCCAGTGGTGGCTTTAGATTGTATATAGTCAAGTGCATAGGAGCAACAACTAGGTGGAAATGTGTGAGCAGAGAAATAGGGGATGGAAGATGTATTTTGGAACTGAATTTCTCTATCTAGCACATATTTTTCCCCCCTCAATTTGCAGGTTTACATGAGGTGGCCAGGTGAAGAGCTCTTAAACATTTGGAAATAGAAGGTGAGGAAGTATAAACCCAGATTTTTTCTTTCACCTATTTGTTCAATTCTGCTCTCACTTTCATCCAAGGCTGCCTCTCAAACATTTGATCTTTACTGATCTCGCCCTTCTCTGCACTCCTACATCTGGCTTGGCCTCTGCTTTCTGTGTAGAGGCCCTTAGCTCTCCACTTAGACTATAGGATTCCTGAAGGCAGAGGCTGCAACTTCTTTTGCATCTCCCACAACTGCAGTGCAGGGTTCCTCTCAAGGAAACGTGGCTGGGTGACTGATTGAAGAAACAGAAACAGGCCCCTGGGATGATTGGAAGCATATGGAATTCTGAGCAAGAGAACTAAAAAGTCAGAAAGCCCCAAACCACACCCTTTATAAAGTACACACATCCCAACAAATCCAAGGTTATTGGAAAAGTAACAGCCCTCTCCCCCAAACAGCCCAACCAAAACTTTCATTCGAATGGATAAAGAAGCAAAGCAGTAAATATTAATGGCCGGGAGGGGAAGCTGAGGAGAGCAGGCTCAATGAGCAGGTGTCCCCCTCACTCAATCTTAATCCACTTGCAGCCAATAACGTCATCGCTTGGCCTTCTTGAGCTCACCGACAGGCCATTTTTCATGATTTTACCATTTCTGGCCCAATGCAAACTTTTTGATTAAATGTACCACATGATTCCAGATGTTTGTTTATTTGTTCCAAAAAGGTTGTAAAAATCTCTACATTAGGAAAAACCTGTGGCAGGACTAACGCTTTCTACAAGAGGAAGTTGGAAACCCTGGGACTGAGAAGTTAATGCTGGGCAGAGCTCTCAGCAGAACAATCTAGACAAAAAGCATTGGCTTCACATACCTCTTCCTTCAGAAACCCAAGATGCAGGAATAAAGCACATCGGGCACTTATTAGTTTATAAAAGAATGTAGCTCATCTTGAGCCAAAGACTGGAAGGGAAAACATTTTTTGTGGCTGCTTTGCCTGCTTATTGTATGTTTATTGCTGTTGCCATGAGCGCCACTATATAAATCCCAGAAGTCTTCCATTTAGCAGACAAGATTATAACTTACACATGAGTAGTAGGGGAGAATCTTGCAGGGGGGCGGGTGCGAGAGAGGGGATACAGGCAGGGACCACAGCTTCTCCCCACACACCATGCCAGCTTCCTTGCAGCCTTCTGCTCTCAGGTACTCTCTATTTAGGTCGGTCTGTTGCATTTGCTACAGAAAGTTGCTCTGTAGTGCAGGTAACTCCAGATCTTCATCATCAAATGCTAGATTATTTAAAAATTAATAAAACTGATGCTAGACTCTACATTTTAGCTTCCAAAGCCAACCCCAGAAATACTTTGAAAAACATGGGGGCAAAAAGCATTGACTGACCATTTTCTCTGATGCCCAAGCCAAGGGGAACCTGTAGTCAGACCATCAGCAACCTGGAGCAGCCCCTCCCTAGTGGCCATGAGATTTCCTTCACATCACCCCACCCTGCTCCCCTGGCAGTGTCCTGGCCCCAGCTGCCTTCCCCATCTGTTACTCAGTTGTTTTCTACATTATCTTTGCTACAAACATGCTCTTTGAAAGCAATAGAGTCTCCAGTCACATAGCCTGGTGTCAAAGAATCAAAAGCTTCTAAAACTAGAACAAACTTCTTTCAATGTCATCCCACAGTGGCCTCCTAGAAACCTGGATCTTCTTTTCAATCCCATGCATACTGCTTATAGAAGAATAATCCCCTAGTATAGCTTTAAATCAAATTTAAGTGCTCCTGGTTGTTCAGTGATGGTTATAATGCAAACCTGCTCTACATGAGTGACCTTATTTCTGGCTTTTTAAAATTGGGCCCCTGCTTCCGTTCTTAGCTCGTGCATTTTCTTACCCATGTTCTTTGTATGGAGTGTCCTTTTGCCCCCACCACCCCTGCCCTACCTGTTCTCAAAACCCAAAGCCAACAACTTTCACCAGGCCTGACTATTCTAGCCTTTGCTGGTTCCTATCTTTCCTAAACATCCATAGCACTTACACCAGCTTTTACAAGTAAGGCAACTCTTAGTTATATCATACATAATACCTTGTCAGGTTAGCACTGCTTCGTTTTTTGTATCTCCTCAATCAAACTACAAATTCACGGAAGACAAATACTGTGTCCTCTGTTTCTGATTTCTCCACAAACCCTAACAAATACTTTGTACAACGTGGATACTAAATAAAGACCTGTTGGAGGAGTCCTTGGTTGAAAGTGCTGAGAGCAATACTTATCCTTTCAGGAGTTATGTTTGACCAATGGAAGGGATGAAAAACGGCCCATGACTAAAACTTCAAGACATATAGAATCTTCGAATTTGTCAATCTCAAACCCTCCATTTTTTTTTTTTTTAAGAGAGAGGGACATGTTGTTTTTTGTTATTTTGTTAATCCTCACTCAAGGATGTTCTTTTTTTCCATTGATTTTTTAGAGAGAGTGGAAGAGAGGATGAGAGAGAGAGAGAAAAACATTAATCGATTGTCTCCTGCATGCTCCCAGACTGGGGCCGGATATCAAACTTGCAGCCCAGGCACATACCTTTAACCAGGAATCAAACCCGAGATCCTCCAATGAACAGGCCAATGTTCTAACCACTGAACACACCAGCCAGGACAGAAGAATATGTTGTTGTTTTTACTAGTAGTACCATTTTTTTTATATGCACTGTCGGAAGAAGGGTTATTCTTTTGACTGCTCATCCAACAGAAGTGAGGTGTGTTATGCAGTGGGGTACGGGGGAGTGATTCTAATTTTCCCTCCTTATTTAGCTTTTGAAAAGAAAGAGCCAAATTCCTAGCTCCTCTGTGTGCATGAGTGCACCACAGTTCTGCCCAAAGAGTAGAAATAAAGCAATTCCAGAGACTGCAAATGAAAGATCATCCTTGGAGAAAAAGGATAGGAAATGGACCCCTATGGATTTCAAATGCTTAAAGGCAGTTGCTTAAAGTTCCTGGCTAGAGTCCACGCCAGTCTTGGTAATAGTCTAACAGATTCATCCATCTTCAGATTCCACTTGGCTGGCTCTTCCATCACTGCCACCTTCCCAGACAGAGCACGCACATGCACATCTATCTATATATGTGCGGAAGTTTTAATCTACACCACTCTCCATTCCAATCCACCCAGCCTGCTTGGTACACAGTGAAGCTGTTGACCCTGCAAAGCAGTAGGGAGATGAATTTGATGACCCGGACTAGAGTTTTTAAACCATTTCAGCAAGGTCTAGAATCAAAGGAAAGTACAATTTATTCAGCACTTAGTAAAGTCCTTTCACTGTGGAGCAGAATGCACACACTGAAAATAGACTCCTGCTGCCACCCAGATAAAATAAACCTGTCAACCACTACTGTCAAATCACTAGTCACCTCGATTAAATAAAAGCAACTTCAGCATTTCTCAGCATCTGAGAATTCCACCAAGATTATAAGACCATAAAAGCATTATGAAGAAAACGAAAGTAATAGGTTCTGTTGATAATGTCATCAGAGGAAGGTATTTTACATAATTAGAAAATGCTAATAATAGCTCTGCTCAAGAAACCAACGCACTCACAACCACCACCACCCCCTCCACCCCTGCCAACACACACACACACACATTTACATAGCAAAGCCATATCATGAAGTCTGAGAGAAGGTGTCACCAGAAAAGGAACGGCAGGCCTGCCCCAGGGTGGCCTAGAATGTGCGGGTTTTTTACTTTTCGTAGAAAAGATTTCACAACACAAGTCCAGGCAATTTTCAGTGTAACATTTATTAAAGCTGGGGACAGTGAGACAAAGGAAGGGCTTAGAACAGAAGAAGCAACATGGGAGAGCCTAGGTGTTGCTGCTTTGGCTCTCTAGAAATGCTGTAAGAAAGAAATGAGCCACATGGGGCTGTGTAGACTCACTCAGAAGTCAAAGTCACAGTGGCAGAAGTGAGCCAAGATGGGGCTGCTGTTAGCTCACTGAAAAGTCAGAGAAAAGGAGGCCTTAGAGACATGTTCAGGGATTAGCCTGGAATGAACTGTGGCTGCCTGCTGCTCCTCTGGTTGCAAGTCTCATGGGGACCCTTAGAGTTTAGGAGAAAGAGAGCAAAAGTACACGCCTGAGAAAATGAGGAACAGGGGCTTGTCCAAAGAGAACGTGCTGGCTAGCTTTATCTTGAGGGTTTTCATCTGTTTTCTAAATGCAAGAATTTTAGGGGTCTCAGAAGAGATCTCAGTGAAATACTCATCAGCTTTCCAAGTGTGTTCTTCAATATACTGATTCATCAAAATGAACATATAGAGGGGTTCAGGTCATTCTCTGGTCAGTTTCACCTTCAAAGAATGTCACCCAAGAGGGACCAGGACCAAGGCGGGTTTGCCCCAGCATGAGCTGGAATGTGTACTCCATTTGCTCCTAAGTGTCCTTGGTTAGGGAAGGTAAGACATTGCTTGGCCAGTTTGTTCAACTGTCTCTCAGTTTCCCCCATTCCATTTGCCAGGGAATTTCCCGAGCTTCTTACTATCCTGCTGCAAAGGGAGCCACTGTTTGGCAGGATCCACAGATGAAATGTTTCTCCCATCAACAGAGAGGCCTCCCTTACCAATTGCCAGTATAATTATCTCCTTTTCTTCTCTCTCTACCTCTACCTCTACCTCTGGCTCTACCTCTATCTCTAGCTCTACCTCCACCTCCACCTCCACCTCCACCTCCACCTCCATCTCCATGTTCTATCTCTATCTCTATCTCTATCTCTATCTCTATCTCTATCTCTATCTCTATCTCTCACTTTCTCTCACTCTCTCCACCCCACAACTTTCAATACACTTTGCATAGAAAAAGTTGAATCTATCACGTTCCTATGAATCTTCATTGCCTCAGTGATGCTTTTTGAGAAATCATCTGAAGGTTGGCTCCCTTGAAAGACTACAGTGAACACTTGAACAACCGAAGTCTGGACTGCACAGGTCAACTCATATAAGGATTTTTTAAAAATAAAAACATATAGTACTGTAAATGTATTTTCTCCTTCTAAAAACATTGTCTTTTCTCTAGCTTACTTTATTGTAAGAATACAGTATATAACACATATAATATACAAAGTAGGTATTAATTGACTGTTTATGTTACTTATAACATAAACAATAGGCAATTAGTAGTTAAGTTTGGGGGAGTCAAAAGTCATAAGCAGATTGTTGACTGTGCAGGGGGTCAGCATCACTAGTCCCCGTATTGTTCAAGAGTCAACAGTAATCAAACTATTCCAGAAGATGGAGGCAACAAATAAGCAATGCTACCTCATTGCTACAAGGTCTGAAGTCTACCTGGCAAAGGCACCCAAAGCCATCTATTGCTTATTCCACCTTTTTATTTGGTCACTGAGAACCAACAAGCAAAAGGGGAAAATACTTCTTGATGCTGAACCATTAAGATAACCTAAATAAATGCATCTATTTTCCTGGAGTTTTTACTATTATTTGGTGTAGATTTTGTTTATAACGATCAAACCAACTTAGCTTTCACATTTCCTGTGGGCTGACATGGCAAGATGATAGGAGTATAAAAAGTAGAAAATGGTTTAAAGATTGGGTGAAAGAGACAGACTGCCTCCAAATCCTGTCAGCCTAAAACAAATTGTGATGAACAGTTTGGTTATCGAGCAGCCCCATCTTGAGCCCTCCCGAAGGTCTCCTGTTGTTGGCATGTAGTTTTCTTGGCCAACATCTCCCCCTGCCAACCATCATTGTCTACATGGCCACATCTTCACATGCATTCATTTAATTTTCTGCTTATTCATTTCACTTTGGCTTATTTAGATAGTTGGAGCAAAGCACTTTGTATTTATGGCTTCTGTGAAAACACATTTTACGGCATCACAGGCTAAAACTGTTTTAAAAATAAACATTAAAAAATGCTCGCAGTTTTTCTTTCTGTCTTTTTCTTCTTTTTTCGAATGGTTCATATTGAGCTGCTTCATGGAGATATACAGAAAAATCAATTGCTAGGCATAAAGTGCAATTCATATTAAGGAAACTGCAAACAATAACTAATTATGATAAGTTGCTATGTAAATCACTCTGTGACAGTACGAGCAATCAATTTCAAACACAAATAGACCAAGCCCCTCGTTCGAGAACAGGATAAGCAACTAACAACTGTGTCAATAAATAGACTGGCAAGATTGCCAAGGATGGATGGAGGCAGGATGGATATCATTTCCAAGCAAGTTTTCATAGCAGATTTCCTCTTGGTTTCTTACTTTCTTTCTTTTATACATTTAAGGTCCAGTTCTTGATATGACAAGTTAACTAACTATGGCCTATCTTTAAGACTGTATAAGCATTGGGAACAATTTAATAATTTAGAGATTTTTTAATTGGGCTTACAATTACTTGGCTACATATTTGTGCAAATAGATAGGAATGGGACCTTCAACGTGATAAGTGTTGGTCAAGTGGATTGTGGTAGATGTGCCAGGTTGCCTAATTTAACTAGGTATTACCACTCCCTCTTCAAAGGTCTCTTCTGCAACTCAGAAGAAAACTTGAAAACTATATTTCCCAGAATTCCCTTGGCACATGGTCCTAGGTTAGAGTGGGTCAAAGAGATATACTAGAGTAAGATTTGGAAATCCAGAGAGAAGGAAGGGCAGGGCAATATATAGATAGTTATAATGTTTGAAGCAGTATCCATGAGAATCACCCCCATTTTTGTGTATATTAGAAATTCAGTATGATATTTCTGCGGGTTCCTGAGATCCCCAGAAACTTTAACAAGTTCTTAAGAAACATCTGAGTCTGAGACTCTAGGGTGCTGGTTTTCCTGACTCAGTCCTTTCCTGATTGTGTAAGACTCCCATTCCTTACAGTAAAACCCTTCATAATTTGAATATATAGTGTGTCTTCTATTTTCCCTGACTCCATTCAGACTGATACCATAGTATTTTCAACTCTGATTTCTCAAACTTTCTCTGTGCCAGAACTGATAGATGTGTAATTTAAAAGAAGGGGAGGGGAGGGGCAATTATTTTGACAGAAATAAGCAATGCCCACTTCTTTGCAGCGTTAGCATAGGATATGGAAATCCACCAGCAGTGGACATTCCCAGGCTGCGCCCTCCCTGTACTTTCTCTCCTCTTACCTCCAGCACAATGCCACAGTCAGTCCTGCATTCACTTCTTATGTCCTATGTGAAGCACAAATGTCAAGAGTGGCCTGGAAATCAAGGACAAGGAGTTTCAATTTTTTCCCTTGCCTCTGTTACTGAATGACTCAGTCTCCTCTAGAAATTCTTGGGTCTTCCTCTGTTAAATGGGAATAATAATATTAAGGGTTGTCTTAAGGATGGTATGGTCTGTGTTCCAAATAGAAATGTCTTCCCCAAAAGACACAACAGTCTATATAAATGAAAATTCTACTTTTAAAATCCACTAGATAGAGAGTGGAAACATGTCCCTTGCACATGGCATATTTAGAGACATTTCTCCAACAAACGTTTCAACATTTTTCATAACATGGATACCCACATATAGTACATGGACTGCCAGTTGGTAGCAGCTGAGATCACTGACACAGCCCCATGTCCCTGCACTCTGAAGACATGCTCAGGCTAGAGCAGAATTTTCACAGAGACTCAGATGGACCCTTCCAAAACCTTATCTATAGCACAACCTGCATCATATTGAGTGTTCAGGACCTTCTTTGAGAGCTTTTGTTCTAGTAAAACAGTTCTGTTAGTTGCTTCCATTTGTACTACTCCCTTTCTACTATCATAATACCAGAGTTTAAAAACTATGACATTAAGATAATTATCTACTCAAAAGCTATGCAATGTTGCTAAATGCTGTCTGGCATTGATTCAATAAAATGGGTGCTTCTGTCCACAAAATCTGGGTTTCTGAGAGCAGCAGAGCTGTGGTCTGAGGTCCACAAAGCTGGCTATTCCCTTTCATATAGACAGGTCCTCCCCCAAGGAATGATGGGTCCCTTTTTCTCAGATATAGTCAAGCTACCTTACAGAGGCATCTGAGTTACTGACTTTCTCCCAGGTGTCCATCACTTATCATTTACTGAACAAATATTTCCTGAACTCCTATTCAGTAGGACGCACTGCATATATTGTGATGAGCAAACAGACACAATCTCCTCCACTCTTCCTAAGAGCTTAAAGCCTATCTAAGAAGACAGTCCCTACAAAAGTAAACCCAACCTAATACACATGTGCAGGGTGGGATCAGAGAATCCTCCTTGGAGCTGTGATATTTAAGCTGATACCTTAAGAATGAATAGGAGTCAGTAATATGAGAGGGAAGACAGGTTCAAATCTGTATGGCCCCTCAGGGAGCTTTCATTTATGAGAAGTTCAAGATGTACATTTACCTGACCTCTGTCAGACAAAGTAGAATAGAAACAACTGCACTAAGGAAGATATAGAAATGAACATTATCAGTACTTCAAGAGGAGAAAAATAAAAATAGATAAGATCAGAAAAAAGTTTCATCCAGGAAGCAGGAAGTACTGCACATCCCTGCTCTCCCTATGATGTGCAGATTCTCTTTAAGTTACAGATGGAAAAATAGAGTCCCCTATCTCCTGACCACTATCCTGGGCCCTAACTTTTCTTGCATTTGAATTTAGAGTCCTTAGGATATGAATCTGAGGCCCATTATACTCGACATTGGAAGTTACATAAAAGGACAAGTAAAGGGGAAATGACATGTATCAAAAAATAGCAATTTTCACATGAACTACTGCCCGATAGTTTGTGTACTTGTTGGTGCGGAATGAAAAGAGATTGAGAACTAGAGGAATCAAAAATTATTTGCAAATAGAACTTAAGGTTTTATGGACCATATTTCAGATCCATAGAGGATTTCATCTGGGAGAGAAATGACATAACCTGCCTTCACAATGTGAAAGTGGTTATCTGGGTAAATGTTTGTAAGCTGTTCCCATTTGGGTATTAATAAATGACACTCAAATAGCTTGCCAATTCATATGATCAGAAATTTAGAATAATTTCTTTAACTTAAATATTTTTTTAAAAGGTGACACTAAGTGATTTCATTCTGGGTGCCAAAATATGTGGCTTTTCCCATTGGTCATTGTATGATTCCTGTCAAGCTGAAATATATCAGTCTGATCTTTCCCCTACATAGATCAATCCAATAATTCGGCCTTACTGAGCTTCTTTGGCTCTCTCTTACTGGTTTCCTCATGTCCAAAGGTCCTAAAGATTTGGCAATCATTTCATGATGCTTTCTTGCTTTTTCCACCATCTGAATAGTTAGCACCAACCAGGCACTATGTATAATAAATGTATAGAAATGTTCTTCAGTAAAATCAAGACACCCATTGTTGGCTTCTTCTAAATAACATTTTCCCATTAATGTTGGGCTCTGATGTCATCCAAGAACACCTATTTTCATTCTAACCACCTTAGGCATTTGTCCATATTTATTTTCTTATACCCCATCTCTTCAAGGTTCAAATTTATTACTTGACTGTTACAATGACAGAGGTTCTTTGTCTTAATCATGATTAATACTTACCTGATTGCATCCTCCTGTTGTAAAATCTCAATTTCATGGACATTATCAACTTTTACAAAAAGTCTGAGATTTCAGCTCCTATGCAGTGTATTCAACAGGCTATATACAGTAAAATCACCTTTGTCCAAAAAAGCAAATAAATAAACCCAGGACAATATGATGCTAAGGTCAATTTGTTATTCTTTCTAGATTAGGCATTATTATTATCCTAGGGGAATTTGAAAAATGTCTCTAAAGGGACTTGCTCAAAACCTTCATAAAGGCATTTAGTGAAGGAGACCAATTCATGCCTCTCAAAATATAACATGTTAGAATCAATTTATCCTACCTGACTTTCAGCAAAATTGATTTTTCACAAAATTGACATGCAATGAACTGTATCACAACTGAACCCTAATGGAACCAATGTGTACTTAAATGTAGGAAAGTTCTACTGTGCCCAGACATCAAAGATGCAACACAAGCCCAATCACAGACCACAGGAACCTGGCATGACCTCTGAACCATTTTCTACAGAAATGCACCATTTGCCCAGAGCCCACATGTTCTTAGAGGACCAGCTCACCCCTTTCTGGGCATCTCTACAGTCTTTTTCCCTGCCCACTGACACTGCAATGTAGCTGGGATGACAAAGCTGGACCATCCTCACTAAGTGACCGCTGCATGGAGAAAGGGAATTTGCTGCTTGGGGGAAACAGTTTTAAAGTATGCAATGCCCTCAATCTACTCCTGCTCTTACTTACCCTTAGAAGGTAGGTTCACAATTAGGAAATGTGGCTGTAGTCATGACTGGGATAAAGTGAGGTAAACAGGTTACACTACAGGGCCTCATCCTGTTCTAACCAGTTCCAACAAATGGGGTCACATAGTCCTTGGCCTAAGCAGCCAGCTTGGAATAAGACATTTTTAAATTATATTCCGTACCGACTCTAGAGATGGCAGTAGGAATTCAAGGCTTTGGAAAAACTGGCGAAGCCAAATTGTTTCCGGGATCAGAGAAAACTACAGACTGATTCTCTTCAATATTTCGAGGCAAATCGAAATTCCTTTTAGCTGTCATATACCGTTCATTTATTTTTAAGTTACAGATTTCAACCATTATATTCCTAAACAATGACACTTTTCCTAATATTAGTGAGCTTTCCAATTTTTCTTCATTCCTTTTGCTGAAGGTAATTATCTTAGTAATTTTTAAGTGCTATAAATACTTTAAAAAATAAAAATTCACCAAATTATATTTTACAATGGATTTATTTGCCTTCCCAGTGGACTACCACTAAATTCTGTTTAATATGAGTTCAAGTTGCTAGAGCTGACAGGTACGGTTTTCCCATCAAGGACTGAGAAGCACTGTGTTCTTGCTAAAGTACTGAGGCAGCAGTCACAGGCCCAGAGCTGTACACAGCCAGGCATCATTCCCTGTATCAGAGCAGAGCAAGAAAAGCTGTGTTCCTACCTCGGTGACTGGTGAGTTCCCTGGAAGCAGAAGGCAGGGGTGTGTAGTGGCACTCTGGAGAGGCAACATTGCTGTCACTGGAAACCTGTGTGATAAAAGCAAATATCAAGGTGAAACAACACCAAACACTAAATACCTTCGCTTAACAAACATGTCTTCTTAGGATCTGGGTTTGCAGAAAATAGTATTAACCGAGACTCTTCTTAGGAAGCAAGCGTTGTCTGCATTGAGGTAAGATGCTGGTGAGTGTGGGGTAGACTGCAAAGCTTTGAAGAGCCTACAGAAGGAAGGGCTCTGAGAGAAAGGGGCTATTTGTTCATTGTGCTGAACTGAGTGAAAAGGGAGGAAAGAGAGATTGAAGGCAGGAAATGGTGCAGACTTAGTTTTCTGTCATATGCCTTCTTCTAGTAATTCCCACAGATTAAATGCTCATTGTGAGTAGATTTCTATGGAAACCAGTGAAGAAGGGAAGAACTTGGCTGATTTACATGGGCCAAGTGACCTGGATGAAGACTTAAGACTACACAGTATGAGTGATCATGCGAAAGGATAGAAGCCATCACAGATGGTGCAATGGGGGTGCTGGCTGAATTTCACAATAGAAACACAAGGGAAATTGGAATATAATGGTTATCAACAAAACTTTGCTATTCCAAGGCCTATAAAAAGATGAGGTGAATATGTCTATAAAGATGCTTTTTATTGTATAAAAAATAGCTCTTTAACCATCAAACTCCATATGTGGTGTGACCCAAGCTGGTAACTCTCTCTTTGCCTTACTCTACTTTCAAGAAGGGTAAGGCAGGCAGGAAGGACCACAGCTATGAATTCAGTTGTCACTCAGAACCAATGACCAGTGTCACACTCAGAGTGTGGCTTCTGACAGCAAAAGAAAGCATCACCCTTGCAACTCTCATTGAGACTTCCGAATCAAATGCTACTTTTTTTTTTAATATCTAAAAAGAAGAACATCTGCTAGGATCAAAATTCTAAGCTTACAACCTTTCGAAGCTTCATGAAAAAGTAAATGTCATTAATGCTACATTTTTCCTTCTGGAAGAGGAAATACATTCTATGGAATATATTTGCCCTGCTAGGAGCAGGCCTTTTCTCCAAAGAGATTATCTACATTATAGGAATCAAAACTAAGTAGGAGATTAGGCCTACTTGCTAGAAAAACCCTTTAAACCCCCTTTCTGACCTTTGAGATGTTTGATTAAGCAGCTTTCAGTGTAGACTTGTATAAAGAGTTCTGAATGGTGCAAAATCAGAAGCTCTGTCCCTAAGGTGGAGACAGATTTCAAGTAGCATTACTTCTCTCCAGCTTCAAGGGAAATACATGGTGTTTAACCTTGATGCAAGGGTATGGGGTCCAGAAAGATAAAAAGTTCAGTCACCAAGAAAAATGCTTTAAAAAGTAGATAAGACTTGCTAGGTACTACATCATTAGACACTGAGGATGCTGCTATGATATAAAAGGGGTCAGAAATATGATTACAATTCAAATACTGGAGTCACCATGTGTTTTCCCATTTGCATTCAAGGTATCCTGTAACCCCTCTGTGATAAATGAGACACGAGGACAATGTTCTGAAAATGACCTCTATTCCAGTGCTTGAGGCAGGACATATGGCCTGGTTAAGGAGGCTGTCTTTCCACAGATCTACCACACTTCCTTTCTAAGAGGCCAGGGCATCTTTCTCTGCCAATGTTTCTGCTCCACCTCATCGCTAAAAAGCCTAAAATTCCAATCTGAGTCTTAGGTTGCTATATTGTGATGTTTCTTAGTACTTTTAATCTCAATTTGGGCTGTTGACAATTTAATGACAGCTTTTCCTAAAACTGCTGGAAGAAACTACCTTTCAGCAAGTATCTCTGACTGGGCAAAACATTAAGAGTTTTGTAACCAAGGATAAAATAACTATTTAGTTTTATTTCCAATTGTAGTCAAAGCAAAAATTGTGTGGCTTGAGTTCTGTCTTGCAGTCATCATTCTATGCCTAGCATTTAATTACTTTTCTGCTCAGTGTCCGTTTATAAACTCGAGCCATGGAAAAGAATCCAGGAAAGAACACTTTTGCCAATTCTGACTTTTGGTGGGACTTCCATGGCTGGATGTTTAAAAAAACTATCACCAATCAAGATTCTAAGTACCATGCCTTTGATTTGGCTTTTATTAGAATGGAGCCTAGGTAATATCCTCATAGTGATATTCACACTTGGTCTCTGAATGTTATAGAAGCATGATTCAGAAGAACACAATTATCACATAAAAGAAGTGGACAAAACTAGTTCTATGCTATCTATCTAAGAATAAAGAACTCTCCTTAAAACTGAAGCAATATAACCAAAGTATAATAATGATGAGATAATAGAAACAGAGGTGGGGCAATTTAAATAATATCATTTTCTTTTAACCTGGATTCAGAAGATATGCTTAAATTGAGAACAGAGAAATTTGAGTAAACCTGAGTCTTCATAACTACAAATACTAGTACTCTCCAATCTTTGAGTCCTTGCCCAATTTCCTACCTACTTATGGTAAGAATTATACTTTTGCATTTTACTTTTTAAATCACTCCTGGTAAAAGATATTTACAAAACCTACAATAAAATATTAGTATCCAGAATGCACATGCCCCTTATTAAATTACAATAGAAAACTGAACAAAGGAAATGACAAGTCATTACAAGAAGAGAAAACCTTAATGGTCAATGATAAAAGAGAAGATGGCCAAATTTACTAGGATTTAAGGGGATAAAAATTAAAACAACAACACAATCTTTCTTCACCCATATCAGTGCAAACTTTTAAGTCTCTCAAGTGCTACAGATAATGAAAGGAAACAGAAATTCCATCTTCTCATTCCTTGCCAGCAGGAATGTTTAGTGGTTCAAATACTTTGGAGAGTAATTTAGCAATATGCATAAAATTGAAAACTGGGACAGCAATTCCATCTAAAATATACACTATGAAAAATTTCACTCAGGTCTGTAAGGTGGAACATAAATAATGCAGCATTATTTATAACAGGACAAATTGGAAATAATTCAAGCATCTGTCAATGAGGAAAATGAATAAGTAAAATGTTATATATCTATATGCTGGAATAATATTTAGTATTTAAGAGCAATAAACCTGATTTATCCAACTCAATTTGAGGAGGAATGAAAATTTAATACAGAGTGAAAGGCAAGTTGCAAAATGATAAATGTAGTACAATATTATTTATGCAAATATATAGTTCTTTGATCTCATGAGTAACTGTAAACATTGAAAATTATAAAAGTTTTACATTAAATTCATGAAAATAATTGCCTCTGCCAGTGGTCAGAGTTATAGGATTAGAGCTAATGCAATGGGGGAACTTCTCTTTTGTATATAAGGTTTATTTATTTTTATTTAGAGATGACTTGAAACAAATATGTTAAAATATTAGAAAATTATCAAATTTTTAAAACTTGTCTATATTTTTAAATTTTCTCAAAAGTAAACACAAACATTGAAAAAGAACAAGACTTCTCTCTGATCCATACAATCTTATATTGATATGAACCCATAATTAAGAGGAAATTTTCTCCAACAATTTTCCAATACTTGCACAACATGGATTAGGGCCATGTCTGGTTAACTTTTTGTGATGAAATATCTATTTCTTCTAAAGCTATTGAGTGTGACAATAGAGTGGGAACGCTGATAAATAATAGTAAAGGTTTGGAATCCTCCTTCCAGGCTGGTCAGTCCTTCTGCCTCAGATTTGTCAAAGCACACTGAAGGTTTCTGTACTCCTCTCCTACTCACAGTTTGAGAGTTGCTAATGATTTTTTAAACTCACATCAATAATGCTAATAGTCACTAATATACTACACTCTGCCATTTCCAGAACGCAGGAAGGAAAGTAGAACTTTGGCAACCTCGTTGGAAAAAATTCAAGGAAAGTACAGTACCTTCTACGAGAGACTTGCAAAGTGAGAATTTCACTCAGTGGTTACAGAAAACAAATGTCTTAGGATGTATGTGTGCAAAATACAAGCCCCTGCCCATTGGGAGCATTCCATGGAAACCTGCATTCCAGTGGGTATTTCTGAACATCACGGATGCCCTGAAGGAACCTGATACAGACCACAGGAGAAGAGATTTGGCAGGCTTCAAAACAAGAAGGGGAGACTACAAAGTTGTTTAATAGTCATAAATCTCCTACTATTTTTCACAAAATACCATCTAAGACCACAGCTCCACAACTCATTCCCCATCACTCAGCTCGAGTGGAGCGCTTTGGCATGCTCACTCACCCTTAAATCATGCGCCGCATAAAGTGATCCCGGGCCTGGGAAATTTGTCAGCCTCTTTCAAGTAAAAGCAATCTTCACTTTTCATCACAATTCATTCCCTGAAACTGTGGTATAAAGCTGACTCTTCTAAAAACATTTATTTTCCCTCATAAGAAAAAGCATCACTCATGTTGTTATCAAGTATTTAATAACCACCTACTAATATGCCAAGCCTTGTGCTGGGAACACCACAAAAAGTAAAATAAGGACCTTGCTTGAATTCCCGACTCATAAAAAAATTATATCCATGATTAATACTGGTTAATAAGAGACACCAACTCATAACATTGCTCCCATGCTCTGCATTATCACAGAACTTTGTCCCTGACCTCTGTTATGGCACCTGGACTCACAAAACAGTAATTATATCCTTGCTTATTTCTAGTTCAAGTTAACCGAGAGCTTTCCAGATTACTTGTATTAACTTCCAAGATTGACTATACTATTCACCCTTGTACCCAATATGTTGCCAGAGAGAAGTCAATGCATGATGCTTGAATGAATAAAACATTTTAATGGCAAAGACAAAACCATATACCATGATCATAATTCAACACAAAAAGTGTGAGTCAAGTTGCCAGAATCAGAGGCAAAGACTTGCCAGCCTGAAAGTAGAGCCTTTCAACCTGCTCACAGGTCAAGGCACTGTGCCTTTCAGTGTGCAGCAAGACAGAAAGACTCCCACAGATGCACTGGGAGATTGTTTTTATCTGATCTAAAGGGGGTCTGGTTCTGCCAGGGCCTAAAATGTCATCAGTTCCACTGCAGTTTAGAAATATTTATGGACGAGAGGAAGGAGGGCAGGTAAGGAGGAAAAGAGCCAGGAATGGAAAGCAGGAAGAAAGGGCTATGGCATGGGCATTTTGTGGATCTTTACAGAAATAATCGAATCATGAAATGGCAGGATTTTTAAAAACCTTACACATCATCTAGCGCAGTAGCCTTCAAAAATATGTTTAGCAGACACTATATCACAAGAAAAAATATGAATAATCTAAATATTGGGCACTATAGGAATAACCGTAATTTCTAATTGTAACCAAATGAAATTATAAAAAAGAAGTATGAACAATAAAATGGCAATAAATATATATCTATTAACAATTGAATCTAAAAATAAATGAACGAGGGATCTAATGAACACAATAAACTGATGAATAAAATAGAACCAGAGGCATAGAAACATGGAACAGCCTGAGGAGTGTTAGAGGGAAGTGGGGAGGGAGTGGGAAGAGATAAACCAAAAAACTTGTATGTACACTAAAGGCCTGATGCAGGAAATTTTGCAAGAGTAGCCTGTCCTCCCCAGCTGCCAGCACCAGCTTCTCTCTGGCACCCAGGACCCTGACTTCCCTCACATCCTCGTCTTCATCAAGATCATCTGGGAGGACATCCGGTCTAATTAGCATATCACGTTTTTATTATTATATTGATAGATATGCATTACCTATGGACACAAACAATAGGGTGATGAGAGCTGGGGTTGTGCTGGAACCAGGGAGGGAACAATGGGGAGTAGTGGAAGGGAAAGGGAGACATCTGTAATTCAACAGTAGTGGTTTAAAAAAAAGAAAAAAGAAATATGCAAATATTTTATTATATAATATTAAGGGAACACAGTAAATATTAACCATGTATATGCTTTAATTTTTAATGATAGAAAATTTGTAATAGGTAAAAGTTAATAAGCAAAGATTGAAAGAGTTTTGTTCCAATATGATTTATGGCTTTGGCCCTTTGGCCCGCAACCAGTGGTGTCTGGAGTCACACTGTACCAGCTGTGTTAGTTATTAAACAGCCATTATTTAAAATTAAATTATTCACACTTACAATTAGATAAATTATATTAAAAGTAAAGGTAATATAACTTATCACATACTTTTATGCTCTTGAAATTATTTATGTTTATTGTATCTGCATAATGAAAATGCTGTACAATGATGTGCTATCTTACATCTCTTCCCAAATCTTTGGTGATGTCACTTTGGTAGCCTGACATTGGCTTTGTTGAGATTCTTTACCACAAAAATTGGCAAATGCTACAAATTAGGGATTGATTTTTTACTTTATTGATTTCCTAAACTTAAGAAAGTGATGGGGAAAATGTTAACTTTACAGATTAATCTTAAAGGTTTGTTGTACCTTCAGCAATTACCATGAATAACACATGTTATTCACATATTAAAACTATATATATATCTGATTCAGTAAAGAAGTTGCTTATGTCATTGACAAAAGAGAAAAGTTCTGACTTACTTAATAAGGAAGGGAAATAGCTAATATTCATGTCAGAACTACACTTGTTTATCAATTGTAACCTTACACTGGTATGGATACATGAGTTGGCCAAAATAATTTAAATTATTATGTGAAAATTAATTGGCTCAATGCAATTTATAACAAAAAAGTACAATATTTAAATTTTATTTGTAAATTGTGCATTACTCATTCTTTACATACATAAAAATTTCAATAAGCTCATGTGCACATAATTTTTCTCCTGATTACTGGTTGTTGAACATTTACCAACACACCACTATATATAACCCTTATTAAGTAACATCTACATCATGTTTGGGGCTCTGGGGAAAAAAGGCTATTTTATACTCTAGGAATGGAAAGAATCGCAAGAAAAAAGCTAATTAAGCTTCAAGGATTGTGTCCTTGACTTATTTACAACTTGTATATCCTCTGCTTCTCTCTTTCCTATGCTGATACCTTACTGACCAAGATTTAGAGCCAGCCTCCATCTGGCTTTATGACCTTGGGCAATTTACTTGAACTCTTTTAGCTATACTTTCCTCCACTGTAAAATAATAATAATAGTTATGATAATGATGATGATGACAGTTAAAAATAGCTAAAATGTATTTGTGCTTACTTTGAGTATTAATTTATTCTATATATTAATTTACTCAATCTTCATAACAGTTCCCTGAGGCAATTATAATCCCTATGTCTGTTTTACAGATGAGGAAAACTGAGACCCAGAGAAATTAAATAACTTGACCAAGGTTTTATGTAGGTTCTTGGATTATGAATACATGGCAAGGTGGGACATGAATCCAGGCAGCTTGCCTCAAATGGCCATTGTCTTAACTAGCGTGACACTCTACCACTTCAAAAAAAGATGAAGACTAAATAAGGTAAGAGACAAAGATCATCACATTGCGCATTAAATGTTAACTATGATTTACTTTTACTTCACTCTAATTTTGTACAACATCATATTTCTTTGGCTAGGTTTAAGTTCTTGACTATGTTTTAATGTTTCAGGGCTTCTCTAACTTTTTTAGTAGCTATAATAGGGACACACACATCATTTGTAATCAAATGTTTATTACCTGAGTAGATTCTACTCCTTACTTGTTAGCTAAGATCCTTTCTGAGGACAGAAGTAGTGAGATCTTTAGCCCGCTTATAATCTGAGTTTATCTGTAGATTCATGGCACTACTGTGATGGTCTAATTGTCTTTAGTCAATAGCTACATATGGCATTTCTCATCTGGGTCTGTAAGGCTGACTTAGGAATAATATCCTGTCATGGCAATCCTACAGGCTTGATTTATTTTGGCTTCAAAGAAGGAACTTGCCTCATGTGTCCTCTTCCTTGCACAGAGTTTTTTTTTTTTTTTTATTCTCCAGGGCTACAGGTCAAGTTCTGTCCTTGGAACCAAAGTAGTTTCCCAAAATGAGGTGGAGCCAGCTCTGTTGAGCTGGGCCAGATCGGCTGTCAGAGCCTTTCCCAAATACATCAGGCCCTCTGCTTGTAAAAATAAATTGATACCAATGCAAGAAATTTATTAGGAGATGACAGCTTGGTTCATAATGGAAATATGGAGAAAACATCATCCTTCACGGCTGACAGTTTATCCATCACGCCTCGGATTCCTGAGATAGAAGCAGACACTGTCACACACAATCCACTGAGGACACGTCTTCTTGGATTTCCTTATGACAGGAAACTATGAAATAATCCAGAAGAAGGAAAGGACTTGTGCTGCCCTTAATGTGCTCAGCCATAAATTTTTAGCATTAGCAGGAGAAACATGTGGCCAAGGAAATGAATGATGGAGGAAATCAGGAGGCCTGAAATTTTCAAATGGCCCCTTCTTTGCTCACCGGTGATGAACTGGGACAGGGGTCAGAGAGGGTTGCTGCACCGCTGGGAGGGACATCAATACCCTGTTATGTGTAAGCAACGCCAACAGATGGCAGAGCACCACTGCCCACACAACAAGGTTGGCTGTGTGTGAGATGTGAGGACCAGGTCACCTTGCCCCACTAACTTTCCCACTGTGGCTGTTTTGCTGAGCTTGTTATTTGTATTGATAAACTTGAGACAATTTAGGAGGGCCATTTTAATTAGGAAGAAAGGCAAGGATATTTGTGGGGATCACAAGAGGTTTGATCTTTGCAGGCTTAATGAGGTGACCTACCCAGCCCTGTATGAAATAATTGTGTGTTGTATGAAAAGCTGCTTTGGAAATAGAATCGTGGCACTAAATTAGAATGAACATGGTATTAAAGGGAGGAAAAATACTCACTGCCAATTTTATAGGGCCTTAAAATATTTATGTCCTCAACTTGCATTCTTGGGAGTTTTGCTGAGTGTTGATAGAACTGGGAAGCTCTTTTTAATGAGATACATGCTTTCTTTAAAATTTACAGATCTTTTTCGCTAAAATAGAAAGTCATAAATGTGAAATGGAATCCTAAGAACAGAAAGTCTACTCTTAATGACCTTATATTCTAAATTTACTCTTTATATTAGAAAAAATTAAAGGCATTGAAAATTTCATTTTAATGTGAATAATATTCAAGAGACTTTTGATGCCAGTCTCTATCTGAGTGAGGTATGGAGACTAAAAGCATGGACATGATATCCCAAATAAACTTGGGTTCTGCTGCATTATGGGGCTATGAATAGAAAATTTGCCCTCTTGGGTCACGGAAGCACAAATACAGGGCTTTGATCCACACCGCAAAATGCATCCTTAACAACAGCAGTGAGGTAAGTTGCATGCTGATGAAGTCCTTCATAAGTAACAGGGTTTGGGAAAAACACATGTGTGTCTGATCCTTAGACACCGAATCCTTCTTTTAATGCTCTGATCCTCTGAAAGAAGCAAATGAACTTCTGGTTGTTCACATTTGTTTCAGCCAATCTTCCTAATTCAAGAAAGACCTGAAACTCTGTTGACGCTACATGTCCAAGTTAAATATATCTTGTGTTTCCTTTTGCTTTCTCTGTAAGTGCATGCCAGCAAGGCTACATTCGTCCAGAGTTTATTTCAATATTAGTGGAAAACAAGCCATTTTTCACTTTAATGAATAGCATCAGTGTCTGCCTTTTAACCAAAAATGTGACCTTAAACTTGATGGATCTCACCAGAAGACGCATTTTCAAATTATTCTTCTATTGGAGGTTATGAATGCCGCTTCCCAAATTATTGTGATAGCTGTGAGGTCCAGACGCTTAGAAACAAAACTCAACCTAACAAAATGGTAGTTTCATTTGTGAAACAAGAAAAGGCGAATTAAACACACACACACACACACACACACACACACACACACACACACAAAAAAAAAAAAAAAAAAAAAAAAAAACATAGCATGAGCCACATGGGAGGGGAAAATGTGCCTCCTATGAGCTTCACAAAACAGGAGACAAGAGCCAGGTAAAGTAGCTGAAATTCCCATCCTTTGTTATTACTACCATTTTTGTGTCCAATCACTCAAAATTGGGAAGATGAAGGCTGAGAATTACTGATTCCAAAAGACTCCTCGAGGACATCTGATATTTCTTCCTTATTAAGGATGATAGAGTGTAATTGATGCGCCTGGTTCTGGGCCCACTCCAACTTTTTGAGAATGCTGCTTAATGTGTAGACATTATTTTTGGACTACCGAATGCCAGAAAATAATGAGCTGGCATTCAGCTTTGGTGAATAAGACCCTGGATTTTCATCTAAAAGCAGTTTTGAGTTATTGCTGTAGATAAGGTGTAACTGTGCAAGGAATTTTATCCATGTTTCTCCCATGAATCATAAATGAGGGGAAAAAAATTACAGCCTAAATTGCACTTAAAAGGAATAAAGTCTTTTCATGTCATACGTGATTTATCAAAATGATCTCATTTTAAGAGGACTGTGGTGTATCTTGATTAATCACATTAGGAAGCGTGATGAATGGCCTCTTTAATGGTAACGCACGATTTATGGGCAACATCCCGACTTGAACCAGAAGGGTAAGAAGTAAAATATACAATAGATAGCGAATGCAGATAGGGTGTCAGTAATGCTTTGACTTGTTTTAAAATTATAACTGGGAGCTTTAGCTTCGGGAGATTCTGGATCTGCCAGGTGGTGGAGAGCAAACAAGTTTCGCACAGGAACTTGGGTGCAACCGGGAATGCCGGATAACCCTTCCCTAACCTGTTGCCATGCAAGTGAGATCATTCTGCTGAACCGTAAACAGAAGGCGTCTGGAAAATGTGGACAAATCACGGAAATTCCTAATAGGAAGAGGGGGGACCCTGCCTTTCTACCGCCCCGTTTTAATATCCTCTTCACATTTCACTTTAATATCCTAAATGCCTTTTTTTTAAGCCTCCTCGAGTCTGCCCCCACTAATTTCCTCCAAGGCTGACAGATCAGAGGCTTTCCCCGAGCTGTTCCTTTTAGAGCTGAGGAGCCCTCCTCGTAATCCTGCTGCTTGTCTGCAATTAATCCTTCCAGTTGCCACATTATTAACACCACCACCCACAGACAGAGGAAGCCCCGACCGACCGACTGGACACTGGCTCCCAACCGAAGCTTCAAAGGTGCCAATCACACCCTCCTCAGAAAGGTGCCTGCTGTCAGCATCAGAGGTTTCCATCTTCTCCTCCCTGCTGATCAAACATTCTTCCCCAGAAGATTAATTCCGAGTCTCCGCCCATTTCCTCCCAGATCCTCTTTCCCTTTTTGGTTTACCCAACGATCCATCTTTGCTTCGAAAAGGGAAGCCATAGATAATAGAAGCCCTTTCAAAACAAAAGCTGGGGCAAAGGCAAATTTAAGTCCCAGCTGTTATCAACTTTTTTTTTTTTTTTAACTCATTGAAACACCTTAAGGCAGTGAGGATTAGGGCCTGGCCTGAGATGCCATTCTTTGATCAAAGACTCCAAGACTTTACACAAACACGCTCACAAGGCGGTGGAGGCCTCTGTGACGGCTGAATTGACTTGTTTGACCGCAGTGCCCGGAGTGGGCAGAAAGCTGCACACTTGTTTTCCCAACTCCCAGCATCCATTATCCAGGCCAAGGAACTGAGAGATCATATAGTTTTTCTTTTGTCTTAATTTGAGCGAAGTCATTTGCAGATTCACACACAGTTGTGGGAGCAGGTGTGGAGCATGGGCAGTGTGGGCACTGCGAACCCTGTTCCATGGGGTAGGGGGCAAGAGGCAGAGCAGTCAAAGGCCCAAAGGAGATGAGGGGGGGGTGTGGGGAAAGCCCGCCACCCCATTGTCTCTGATGGGAAGCAAGTGACTTCACAGAGAAAGACCTGTGTTTACATGGGCCGATTTTACTGGAATCTTCTCCGGTTTCTTGGTAACACAGTTACCAGTCCCTGTCTATTAAAGCGGTCTCAGTAAGAGAACCAGCAGCCCTTTCCCAAGGGCCAGGGAAGTTGCCAGGTGACTCATTTGCCAGGCCCCTCATCATCCATCAATGCATTTTAGGACCCGATGCCAGGACTGGCTCACAATAAAATCTTCAAAAGAGGCTTTTTGAGATGGCTGAATACCAAGTGTTCATATTAAATCATGGCTCAATAGTGTTTATACTTGTCATACATGTTAAGAAGTAAACAATTTTGAAGTTGCATAATAAAGACAATATTTAATGTGAAGGTTTAAGGGATAATTGAAAATCAATATCTGAGCATATGAACATGCCTTTATAAAGAGGAGGTTAATCAGGTTTTTGTCTCTGGATTCTGGGGGGGGGGGGGTTGTTTTTTTTTTAAATATATATTTTATTGATTTTTTACAGAGAGGAGGAGAGAGGGATAGAGAGCTAGAAACATCGATGAGAGAGAAATATCGACCAGCTGCTTCTTGCACACCCCCTACCGGGGATGTGCCCTCAACCAAGGTCCCAGAATCGAACCTGGGACCTTTTCAGTTCACAGACTGACGCTCTACCATTGAGCCAAACCGGTTTCAGCATGGATTCTGGGGTTTTTTTTTCAGATTGGCTTGTTGTTGTTTTTTGCTCTGGGGTGGGGGTGGTATTTTGTTACCCACTCTATGGAGATACTGTCCAAAAATGAAATTAAAGCCATACATAACTAAGAATTCTTGAATGGTATGATTCTATTGGGGGCAGACATTTCCAGGGAAGGTTGTAGAATCTCCCTTGTTGAACATTTCAGAGAGTAAAGATTACTTTTTTGGTGTAAATGATGAAATCCAGCTTAAAGTGATCTTGGAAAATAAATGGTGAGCAGGGGCTCTGATGGTTCCAAGGACAGTTTCATGTATGATTGGACCCGAGGACTTGCTATCTCCAGCCTTGTGCTCCTCCACACCAGCTTTAGGGTCCCCCTGGCCTGGGGTGACTCCCCACGGGCTCCAGATCTAATCTTATCATCTTCTAAGATGACAGGAAGAACTTCTGTTTCCTGAAAGTTTCCAGCAAAACCAAGGAATCCATGGCCTGTTTTGGATTATAGGCTAGACCTTGAATGAACTTCTATGGTCAGGACACTCTGCTCTGTTGGGCCTGATCACATGCCCATTCCTAGTGCTGACATAGCAGCTGGTCCCAGGAGAGCACTCTAGATTAAAGGTAGGAGGGTGGTGGCTCCCCAGAGGTAAATCTGTTCTAGAACACAGTGTGGTGAACACTGAAAAAGCCAAAAGAGCAAATTCCTCCCCCAAAGCACATGCTTCCTATGTGAGCCTGTGGAGCCCCTCACTGCATGCCAGAGACATGAAAACATCTCCTCACCATCTTTGGGCAAAACCAAGCCTGCTATTCAATATCCCAATCCTGAGTCATCACCAGCAGCAACGGAAGGCCTGCACATCCAGAAAATCTTCTCACACGGCCTTCCAGATATCATATATTTTAAACTTTTCAGGCTTTCAAGTTGGTACCAACCAGCTCTAACGTACAATTATTTTTTTTAACAAGCGTGGTAGTCCAACAGAAGATGAAAAACAGCTACAGTAATCTGACCAGAGCAGCATGAGGAAAGGGCCAAGGAAAGCTGCTGGGGTAACAGTGCAACATGGAAGAAGGAGACCAAAGGAATAGATTGAGAAATGAACTGCCAGACATCATAGCAGATCTCTGGGATGATGACACCCTCCTTCCCATCCTATCATGCATGTCACATGCATGTCAGTAGGATGAAGTTCAAGTCAGCTTGATGCCAAAACCAGTTTGGTTCAGTGAATAGAGCATCGGCCTGCGGACTAAAGGGTCCCAGGTTCGATTCCTGTCAAGGATATGTACCTTGGTTGCAGGCACATCCCCAGTTGGAGGGGGGGGGGGGTGCAAGAGGTAGCTGATCAATGATTCTCTCTCATCGATGTTTCTAACTCTCTATCCCTCTCTCTTCTCTGTAAAATATCAACAAAATAAATATTTTAAAAAATAAAATAAAATCAGCTTGATATTTCCTGCATAAGTGAGGAATTATATGACATACTTAATTACTGATCAGCAAGTATCTAGCAGCTGCTGGTACTGGCCACTAGGATGAAGCATCATTCCCATTTTGTCTGAATATGGTCAGAGAACACCCCAAGAGAACATATGACCAGTATGAAAGAGTAGCACAGGTAAGAGAGATGAGAACATCATTCTAAAGTTTTGATCTTATTCTACATAAATGTCAATTGTCTAGAACAATAAATGCTAATATATGTCTCTCATTTTCCAAAGGCATTTTTTCCTTGCCACTCTGTCACTCAGCCATCCTTTGCTTCTTTCTGAAAGAGAAGTCAAAGATGTTTGCCCTGAATTCATGTCCATTGCTATCTTAGTAGATGAGGATGTTCTGTTCTGGGAAACTTAGGTGATTCCCTAAAAATGGTGTCATCTGTGAAACTGGGACCTTGGCACAAATAGGACTGGCTACTCCATTTGAGATTTATATTCCCCTAGAGACCCAAAGAAAGCCAGCAGGATTCACTAATCAGCAATTCAACAACACTCATTATGGTGACTATAGTTGGATATATTCCAATGCTAGGCTACTAAAATTCTTCTGGGCTCAAGCCCATGTCCTCTGAGAGTCTAAAATCTGAAGAACAACCATGGAGCTTGGATGCTGACTTCTTGAAAAAGTTGATGAATGAGTGCATGTGAGCACACATATGCATGCATCTTTGGTTGTAGAGGATGAAGTAAGGATATAAAGGATTTCAAGTTTTAAAGAATATTTGTGAAGTTACTATTAATTCCCAGTTTGTAAAATTTTCTAGGTAAGGACTATGTTCTATCTTCTTCCAAGTAGCAGAAAACAGATGTCTGATTATTCTGGACCTGGACATCCAATAGTCTCATTACTCTCTAGATTCTAACATGTCACCTCTACATTATCATATTATTGTTCACAATACCAAGAATATAATATTATAAAATGAACTTGATAGAGTAGAATGGAGAAAAATGGTGGAAGGTGGTTTAATGGTCATATGACACACACAAAAAATATTTATTCCCCTATTTTTTTTCAAAATCATTTGATAATCACTCACAGACTTATTCACAAAAAAAGACCTTTTTCTTACTTTGCACTATCAATAATTGTTGACATTAAAAGTTTCATTCATCTAAATATATATGTTAAAGCTATTTCCTTGACAGATTACAGATCCAAACATGAGAGAGTACTACATGAAAAATGACTGGCCAAATATTGTAATCAGTAGATTTCATGTCCTGTGCAATATTTCTAATCATTCTAGCAGCCTTATTCTCCCTGTGGTCAAAGGAAAATGCAAAATCGACTTGTACCTTTCTTTCATAAAGAAATACTACCTCAAGCCTTTAAAATCTTAGTCTTCAACTCTTCTAACACATTGTGTCGAACCAAATTTATTGACAAAGTATGAATAAACCTACCCAGTGGTAAATCCCATTAGGGTATATGTAATATTTAGAATAGCCCAAATGCCAAAAAAGAAAAATAAGAATGAAAGGAAGAGATAGGAGAATACGTGAAAGAAAGGGGGGGTGGGAGGGAGAAAATTTAAATAAAAGAAAGGGAAACTATTTGGGGGCTATTTCTTAAATGAGAAATTCATTAAGCCATTTTCTACCATTTTTCTTGACTCCATTCTGATATATCAACTATATGTTATACAGTTATAAGACAGTCAAGACCCATATGTTCGATGAGACCTCCTTTCCCTTTTCCTCACTCATGAGTCCTAGGTTCTGAAGATAAACATGGCCACAGAAACCCAAGTCCACCTTCCCCAGCTCCTGGGTTTGTCCTGCAACAGCACATTCATAAGCAGCTTACAGAAAGGTTGATGGCACTGTGGTAAGAAACACAAGACTTGTCACCTGGGTGGTTACAAAGGACCAAGAGCAAAAGGACTCTGAAAGGATTCATTGGGGGACACGAGCCTCTGATTTGGTCAGTATGAAGCAAAAACATTTTTCTGAAATTGGCTCCCTTTTCTCCCATCCTCACCTTTACCAGAGAATTATTTTAGGTCCCATCCAAATGAGTGAACTTGCTTTAGAGAAAACTCTAAACTTGTTTTAGAGAAAACCTGGCAAAATCGCATAAGGTCCTACCCAAAGTAACACTCTTAGACTATCCTTTAAAACACAATTTGATCATGTCTCTCTTCTGTTTAAAAACCTTGCTCTTAGGATAAGCAGAAAGCACCACGTGTTGCTTAGGAGACCCCTGCCCTGACCCTTGTCTACTTCTCAGCCCATCTCATCTTCATCCCCTCACCCTGTGAGCCAGCCTATGGTTTCCTCCTGCTCCTTCAGAGTGCCAGGCCCTAACTCTGCACAGCCTAGTTAGCCTAAGCCTAGTCTTTCTTCCCAACATCCTCCCCCAACATTTTTTTTAGTTGATTTTTTTTTTTTTTTTTTTTTTTTTTTTTTTTTTTTTTTTTTTTTTACAGAGAGGACAGGAGAGAGAAACAGAAGGAAAGATAAACATCAATATGAGAGAAAAACATGGATTGGTTGCCACCCCTATGGGCCCCGACTGGGGATCAGACTCACAACCTGGGTATGTGCCCTGACCAGTCATAGAACCCACAGTGGCCTTCCCACAACATTTTTGCCTACTTAACCTCTTACTTTTTGTGTATCAGCTCATGCATTGCTATCCCAGAAAGACTTCCCTGACATGACAATACTTTTTACACATATTTCCAACGACTCCCCATATTGTTTTTTTGATATATCATAGATTGTAATTAGAACATATTAGCATATTTTAGTGATCCCCCTAAATAGTTCACTCCTTTAAGTTCTACACCTTCTAAAAGACTTCCTCATAGTAGCTTCTCAAGGAATATGTGTTAGCTGGTAAAATAAATGAATTTAAAATATTAAACAAACAGCATTCCTCAGCCTCCAAGAACCGAGGGTACCAATAAGCAGACTTAGTCACCTTCTAGAGCTTCCTCGGAGGCGACCTTCAGAGCTCCTTCATGCAGGAAAGATGACAGGTACAGCCCCTTAATGCTGTCACTTCTCCCGCATCCTTGTGCCAAGCTTAGCCTGGTCTTGAAAAGACCTAAGTTAGGCCGAAACCGGTTTGGCTCAATGGATAGAGTGTCAGCTTGGGGACTGACGGCACCCAGGTTCGATCCGGTCAAGGGTGTGCAAGAGGCAGCTGATCGATGACTCTCTCTCATCGATGTTTCTAACTCTCTATCTCTCTCCCTTCCTCTCTGTACAAAATCAATAAAATATATTTAAAAATTAGACTTAGGCCAAAAGGAGTCAGCCAAAGGCAGTTTAGAACCATCAAAGGGAAACCTCCTTCCTGGACATCAGGCTGGTCTACAAATGGAAAACACAAAACGCTAGCCCATTGTTTTCAAAATGCATTCAAGTGACTTTAGTCTGGGATCTGGGGTCTGGCCCTACTGAGTGATCTGAGGGAGCAGCGGCTCCCCTCAGCTTTGCTTTTGTTATACCCTGCTGTCTCTGTCCCCTGAAGAATGAGTAACAAAAAGTGTAATCCAAGGGAGGCCATGGGCTTGACCCCCAGAATGCGGGTGAGCATCCCTCTCACTGTCCTGCTTCTCCTGTGCCCCAGGGTCTGGGCTGGGAAGGCAGAGGAGCCGCCCAAGAGCTGTCCTCAGGAGCTGCGGCGGCCCTCCTGTCGAAGGGCTCCTTGGGCAGAAGGGGGTGCTGCAGTGTAACCTATTTAGGATGCAAATGAGTGCTTCCCAGCTGCAGATAAAAGGCTGCCTGGCAGGTCCTCAGCAGCGCTAAACGCTGGCTGCCTGCTTGTCTCTGCTCACCGCAGGTCATTAATGGAACTCAGGATGGCGTTACTAAATGGGAATGTTACAAAAACTGATAACCAGAAAGAAGAAAAAAAGGAGGTAATCCCACTATCCCACTCTGAGGGAATTCAGCTCACACAGCTCTATGGAGACTGACTTATTCAAGATCTTTGACAGCCCTCTACCACAGACTCACTACCCAGGAAGTGACAGAAAGATCCATAGAGGAACTGAGAGAGGCAGAGACAGCGGAGAAAGACAGGAAGGTGAAGAAGAGAGAAAAGGAGGAGGGAAAGAAGGCAGGGAGGGAGGAAGGGGAGAGTTAAGGCTGCTGCTGTGTGTCCATGTGGAAGAGACCATTGAGGACTCACAGGCTTCATGGACAGGCCTGGGGACACCTCCAGTTCTCTGGATTGAACTTCCACCTAAGTGGGAGCAAAGACGCAGCTTCCCCCACCAAGCCAGCCACCCTGAGGTTCTCTCTTCTGACTAAGTTGGTGCTCCTTCGCCCAGCCAGTTTTCCTTTTCCCCTTTGCTTCGGCCAATTCCTGTTTTCTTCCACTGGAGTTCCCCAAGACTCATCAAAAACACGATTTAATTACTTCTCAAAAAAAAAAAAAAAAAAAAGGGCGGAGGGAGGGGGGAAGAGTGTAAACATGACTCCTTTTTATCTCCTGATACATCTGGACAAGTAGACAATGTGCTAAAACAAAATAAATCTGCCCTGACAGTGACATCAAAGGGTTCCGAGGGGCTTGCAGCTCCTTCCAGCCCAGGAATGCTGTTGCTAAGCATCGCCTCCACCTCACCAGTCCCTGGAAGAAATGCTTTTCTCTTTCCTTCAGGGGGAGATGAGGAAAGTCAGAGTGGGAACCAGACTGCAAAAGGAGATTGGGGATTTTCAGGGATTTGGGAGCTTAGAATGAATTGTGTGAAGAACAGGGGGTTTTTTTGTTGTTGTTGCGCTGTGTTTTCCTTTTGACGTACTTGTCTATATTTTTATAAAGGGAATAGGCGGAAACCTTCTGAGAAAGGGTTATTTAGGACTCGCAGAAATAGGTGATCGCACAGAATACCTCTCTACAAATTTAAGCCATATGTCACTGCTGTGAATTTCTCTGCCGCGAGAAGAGCCCGATGCTAGCTCAGGGGTGTGAGGAAATATCTCGCATTCACCAAAGTCAAGAGTGAAAAATCCTTAAATCGCCATAGCCATAAATCACCCCACATCACACACCACATTTCTCCCCCCCCCCCCCCCTCCTAAAAGGCAGGAAATGGAGCATCGGCTCCAGCAAATACAACTGGAAAGAAAACAGAAACTCTCCCCCCACGACCAAGCGTGAACTGCCGGGTGCGATGAAATTAATCTAGCCGCTGACCCCAGATACACACAGAGCCTCACAACGAGAGTTTCTGTAGCAAAACACGAAATGGACTGACCCTGAAATCTGGCTGACACCTCCAGCCTTTTCTCCCCGCCACCCCCCAGGGAAGATGCTGAAACAGATGCTGTGAAATTCTGTCTGATCTCTGTCTCCTAGGCTGGCTCCTGAGAGGGAGCCACACATGGACGTGTTCCTCCTTCCCAGGAACACATCCTCAGGTGGGGAACTGCCCCATTTCTCCCCTCCAGCCAGGCTCCTAAATTTAGTTATGCTGGAAATATGAGTGGAACATGAAATGGCATGGCTGAGCAGCACGTTCCCGGAGGACCTGAGGGCACCTGGGGGGAGGAGAGGGTGAATGAGATGGTTTTAAATAACCCACCCGTTCTCCATATGTGCCAGCCATGCAATGCCAGGGAGATTGTGCCCTTGCCACAGAGGCTAAAAATATGCAGATGCAGGACTCTGACCCAGAGAAGCCAGGGCCATTGTAAGTAAACAACTTTGCTAGTTTCTCTTCTTGGACCTAAGGAAACAGATTCTGAAACGATGACCGATCTCCACACAGGATAACTATCAACGCCATGAACAATTACCAAGTCCGTGATATTGCCCAAATAAATATCACTTACCATTATCTCTGGCACGATTGTATTTATTAAACAGTGAAGGAGGGCGGCAGTAACCATTTTTATTGTCCCATCTAGCTCCTATTTTCTAATTAAACAAAAGGTTATTTCTACTGTTAACATAGCCATTTGTCCAGGTTAGGTCTTACATAATACTTTTTTGCCAAGCGTGGCGGGCATATAAGAAATGATGTTCCATGGTGGTTTTATTTTGCGCTTTTTTTTTTTGCATGCTGAGTTGCTACTTAGGAAGCGCTGTCGGTTCCTAATCAACGCAAGAGGCCATTGTGTGGAGAATTCATAAATAAACTTTGGCCATTTTTCCCCAAACATGATGAAGCAAGCACTTGGTCCTACCCTTTAGATTCAATCCAAGGGCAATGGTCTGTATTATTAAAGATATAGGTCAGGCCAGCGCGCGCGTCTCTGTCCTGTGGGATGTTTTAGAAGCTGCTGTCACATTGCCGAGATCTGTTCTGTGGCTCCAAAGTAGTCATTCTTCTTGGCAGCTTTGGATCTCAGGCAACGCCTCACACATGTATGTAAAAATGGATAAGCTGTTTCTTATCACAGCATGAGCTATTTCCTTATTTGTAATCGCAGAGGATGCCAATTGGAAAATGCACTAATTTCACTGACAACGGTAGCTTTATAAAATGCGCATTGTGTCTCCTGCAAACCTTGATAATATTTCATGCCAACATTTAACATTGTCATTTTGTTTCCATGCAATTCTGAGTGCAGGGTCATCTTTCTCCTGAGAATTTTAACAAGAAAAAGCAACAACATGGATTTCCTCCTCCTCTCTAAAATGAATGTGGGCCAGAAATATGAATTAAGTCGCCCACTATGTGCAAAGGACCGAAGCAAAGCAGCTGATGTTTAATGAGCATCTACTATGTATCTGGCACCTTCATGTAGGCCATTTTATTTAATTCCCAAAAACAATTGTGGTGAACTCTGTGGCATAGATCAATATATCCACAATAAAACAGCACCAGGGTCCCACCAAGCAATTCCATTCTGATCCAATATTCCCCAGTTGACCTAACTGGAGCACCAGGTGCTTGCACTATACCCCATATCGAAAAAAGCAAGCAGGGCTGTGACGAAGCAGTTTACAGCCTAGTGGGAGTGAACAAGGTAAGTCAACACCTACAACAACAGGAGGAATTGAAACTAATGCTCCAAGAAGGAGTCTAAACAGCCTAGCGGTTAAAGGACGGAGGAGATGTTGTCTGTTCCAGGAGAATGGCAGGGAACCTGGGACAGCACTTGATTTTCACAACCTTGCGATGTATGGTGGGAAGGTATTAACATCCCTATTAGACAGATGAGAAAAATGGAGACTTAAAGAAGCAAAGTGTCTTCCCCAGGAATTGATGACTGGCCTAGGGTAGAACATAGCTTCCCTGTCTGCCTTGTTGCCAAGATCAATGATAATAATATCCTGGCTTTTTTAAATGACTTCCCTCTGAAGCGCTCTTTCTCTGTTCCTCTGTAATGATGGTCTGAGCTTACAGGTTGTGCCATCAACCCTAAGTGCCCCCACAAGTAGCTCTGTGACTTTTCTAGATTTTAAAACACAAAAGGCTCTACCTCTATAGGTGGTATATGCAATAATATGCCATGATCATGGATCTTAGTATGGGTTTTTGTTGTTGTTGTTGTTGTTGTTAATCCTCACCTGAGGGTATTTTTTCCATTGATTTTTAGAGAGAATGGAAAGAAGGGGGAGATACCCAGAGAGAGAAACATGAATGTAAGAGAGACACATGAATTGATTACACCTGCCTAGACCAGGGCTGGAAATTAGGCCTGCAACCAAAGTACGTGACCTTGACCAGAATTGAACCTAGGACCTTTCTGTCTGCAGGCAGACAATCTAACCACCAAGCCAAACTGTAGGGCAGTTTTTAATCAGAAACATTTACATTTTAAATACTACTAAGCAAAAATGATCATAATAATGTGGTTAATAATGTCAATAATTTTCTATGAAAACACTCATTTGTTTTACTTATTCTCAATTCTGCCTCTAAATGAGGAGATTATAACAGTCCTTCATACCTAATATGCTATGACTTCTTTCCTGGTTTTTGAACGGATTAGTTTCTCTCATTTCTTTGGAAGTTGGGTTGAGGGTGAAGGGAGATGAAGAGTATAATTTCCTTTGTGTAGCTGTGAAGTGGGAAGCTGAGTAAATTGATCCATTATGTCTGATGCCTAATCCTACAAAGCTTGAGCCCCAGGTCTCTGATTCTTTGTGCTGTGGGAATAGATGTCTTTCTAAAGGATAAGGCCATTCATCCCCACAACCAGCCAAAGGGTAGCTCTTACCAGTGTTGCAGAATGAGGACAGCAAGTTGCAGAGAGATTAGAGGAATTCTTCCAGCTTTCTATTTAGCAAATTTTGACTCCCAGACAATGTCCTGAGAGGAATCACAAAGTTATCCTGCAGGAATGGCTCCCACCAAAGGAAGGGATGGTTCAAAGACATTATAACTGACCATGCACAAGCAGACCGAGTTAGAAGATGGATCCCACATGTGTCCTCTTCCCAATGTTTAGATGCAGAGAAGGGGCTTCTGGGTCTGGATAAAATCCTTTGAGAGACAGACAGAAGGTTCTTAAGGACTACAATTACTTGATTACTTGGAAGATAATAGATGGGAGAGTACCTGGAAGGACTAAAATAGCACAGCTTCACATTCTTAGGAATGAATACATCATTACATCTACTCTCCAGAGCCTCTTGAGAGCCAAGTCATTTTTAAAGTTTTAATCAGCCACACAAACTGTGAGACCTGAATATCTCAGAACATATGGACACGCACAATGTATTTAACACATGGCACATACACTCATAAAATACTCTTCCCTCTCCTTTCCTTAAATAGCAGATGTTCTTGGTATGTATGTAGGAGGAACATTTATCTAAAACACTAGAGGCCCTGTGCACGAAATTCATGCACAGGTAGGGTCCCTACGCCTGGCCAGCCATCAAGGCTGATAGGGGCTTTCCAGCTGCTGGCCGGGGCCTCCCTTCCCGGGCTGCCAGCTGGGGTCTTCCTTCATTCCGCACTTCCCCCTGGTGCTTAGCGCACATCATATCAAGTGATCAAACTCCTGGGCTCCCAGTTGAACTTCTGAGAGGACAATATAGAACTTCTGTGAGTGCCCCCTGGATGCAGTATCCAGCCTCATGAAGGGGCTGACAAGCCCAGACACTCCAATGGTGGCGGATCCAACAGTGCCATATTTGTTGGGTTAATTTGCATACTTGCTCCTGATTAGCTGGTGGGCATAGCTGAGTGACATTCAATTTGCATGTTTCTCTTTTGTTAGTGTGGATTAAAAGTCCCACTGCCCATGCCTGGCTTATGTGGCTCAATTGTTGAGTGTCCATTCATGAACCAAGAAATCACCGGTTTATTCCTGGTCAGGGCACATGCCTGTGTTTAGGGCTTGATCTCTAGTAGGGGTGTGCCAGAGGCAGCTGATCAATATTTTTCTCTCATCAATGTTTCTATCTCTCTATCCCTCTCCCTTCCTCTCTCTCTAAAATCAAGAAAACATATATTGTTTTAATGTCCCACTGCACACTCAATGGCAATTTGGCTTTAGCTTTTTACTAATCAATTAGAAAATGAAAGCAGGGTTATTAACCAATAATGTACTTCAATTTTTCTGGAGCTATAAAGAAAATCAAGAAGACTGTGGAGATAGGGACCCTTCCTAGAGGGTTTGGGTTATGGTTGATAAGCTGATGCCAGAAGCAACTAGACAGCAACAAGAGTTGGAAATAAGAAGCAAAAACTCGTTGGATCCTTCATCAGAGAGTATTTTAAGGCACATAAGAAATTGAGTATAAAAGTATATTTCATGGAAGAAGGAATTCTAGAAATAAAAGCTGTAAGGCACAGCCCAAGTTGTTCCTTCTACCAGATGTCTCATTGATGAAATTCCATTTGTCCTTCAAGGTCCAATTTAAGCATCACCTCCCCTTTGACCTTCCCATACCTTTGAGGTTGCAAGGTGCTTCGTAGGTACCTATGTTCATGCACCTGATGGTGAACTGAGATTTAGCACACTGTGAGTCTCTAAGTCACAGTCCATTTCTTCTCACATTTCTTTCAGTTTAGGCACCAGTAGTGGGCCGGGTATGCAGAAGGCATGGAGCACAGGTTGAATGAATGAGTAAATAAAAAACAAGGGAAGAGGATGGCAGCCATTTCCGATTATTTCTGTCTTCCACTCCCATGCTGCTTGGAAGCAGTTGACAAGCTCTCACCACATTAGGCTAAAGCGACATGGGACTTCTCCAACACACAGCTGGTACCAGCTCCTTCGCCATGCTGCTAACTGGTGGGGGTGGGGAGAAGAGATGTTAGCATGATGTTTTACTCAGCAGGCACCGCGCTGAGGCACATTTTTAATGATTTACCAGTTCTACTTGACTGAGCCTGCACCCTGTAAGTGGATCATATGATCAGCGATCACAAGTTAAACTGCTTTTGTTGCTCACAAGGCATGCATGGTGGGCTGGCTGCAGGCACCAGCGGCTCGCACGCAGCTGTGTGTAAGACAAGGAGAGGTTACGTACAACAGGCAGTTAATGGCTCATACCAGCAAGCCCTCGACTTCAGTCGGCACATGCGGCTGAATTTTAAAAAGGTAAATGACCTTGCAGCCGGGAGCTTTAACTATGTGCTTTTACCTATTTGTACCTGGGTAAGTAAACATTTGCAGCACGCCAAAGGGCCCCGAAAGCACTATTGTAGCCACAGGCTAATCCCTTTCTCTCTGGATGAAAGACTCCAAAACAAACTGGGGTGGGGGGCAGGGGTGGGTGGAAATCATTTTCTGCTTCAAGTAGCACAAAGGTAAAGGGGGGCAGTGGTGATAATGACTTCCATTTGTTATAACTTTCAGGAGTTACCAAGGCTCCAGTCCTAACCAGATGCCATATTTAGGATTCCACTTTCCAAGAAGAATGACAGAAACAACAGGCCTCCAGACGGAGAGACCAGCTCCAGTCAGAGCCAACCAGAATTGCCTCCTCCATGCCAGTGCATCCGACGCAAGGAAGCTGGAATGAGCATCTCCACGCTTGTTCTACTACCCAAAAGGGTTGCTTCTCCCAACTGCTGTCACTCGGGGCCAAAGAAGCAGGCCCATCTCAGCTCTCTTCTGCTTTAGCTTCCAACCTACAGATGAATAATCATGGTGTGGAGTTTAGGTCTTCTACCATGAATTGCCTTCATCCTTCTCTGAGTTATCCAGTAACCAACCATTAACTCCTTTTTGCAACAAGCCCTTCAGATAACTTCAATTGTAACTGGTCCACCAGAGCAACATCTGAAATACTGGCTAACCAGCCATGTGCTTTCCAAAAGCAGGCTATTTATAATTTACAATCTGAGTGGGAACCTTGGTAATGTTACTTTAAGAACTTGTCAATCAGTTGAGATTAAGATAACATTTATTGCAACAAAAACTGAGATTGCCATGAGAACAGGCAGAAGGTATCTGTGGAACATTTGAGACATTTCACAGGCCATGAATCAATAGCGGGCAGTTCATTGAAGTGATAAGAGCATTGGGCTGATGCTGAGAGCTGAGAGCTCTGGGCTCTTCCCTGGCTCTGCCCCTCACCCCCCACATGACTCTCAGCTCAGCACTCCACCTTTTTGCATCCAAGTCTGCAATTCCTCTTTTGACAACTCTATTGAGTTCCTACTATGTGCCAGGAACCATGGCAGGCACTGAAAACAAGTATGTTGGGTTAGGTAATCTCTAGGTATCATGCATGTATGTATATGCAAATGAATTAATAAATAAGAAAACCTGCACTCCAATGCTAGCCAACATCTGTTGAGCCAGAAAAATTCTTAAATGACCAGAAATATTTTTCCCCCTTAGATTCAGTTAATATGAGCCAGCCTAATGAGGTTGGTTTATATCCATGAGAGAAAACAGCACTCCTTGGTCCAATATACAATTTTAATAAACTTTATTAAATTTCCATTGATCCATATGCAAAAATAATTTGTTTACAATTTGAACTCAGCCTACTAAATAGTGCCTAACTCAATAATGGAGGAGGCTGAGAAACAACAGCTGTATGGCTATTAACACATTATGCCATTAAAAACATTAAGCAGTTGGGTTTGGTGAAGGAGTCAAAGTTAACCCCTTGAATATCTCTAAACTGAAGATCAATGTTAGAAGACACTTGGCAGCAAAAGGAAGCCACAAACTCAGAAAGGGTGAGAGGCGGGGACGTGGGAGGTTGGCCTGCAGGCTAGTGGGCCAGCACTGCCCCCTGGTCGAACTCCCGGTTGAGGGGACAATTATATTAGCCTTTTATTGTATAGGACATGGTAGAGATAGGGAGATAGAATTAAGAGACATGAAAATTTGAGAACAAATAAGACTATAATTCTGTGTAATTCTGAAGATGTACAGGGGCTTGAAGAAGAGAGATGAATGAAGATTAACAAAAGAGGACTTTAGGGAAGAAATGGAATTGAGCTATGTTTTGGAAGGAGGATGGGTTTAGATAAATACAAGGAGAAAATTAAGGGTCAAGAGAGAAACTGAAGGGGGTATTAAAGAGGATGGGGGGGGGAGACACAGATAGCTTAAGCAAAGGGAGAGGGCTGAGAGACAATATCCTTTACCATTAGTCTTTCTTTAAGGTTTTTGGTTGTAAGTTCTACACAGAGTACAGGGGAAGGGAGGTGGTGGGGCCAATGCAAACCTGCCCCACTACTGTGAACAGCAAGGGGAGGGCACGCCCACAGTGTCAAAGAAGGGGATGAAAGGTAGCTAAACTTTTAAAATATATATATATGTATTATTGATTTTTTACAGAGAGGAAGAGAGAGGGATAGAGAGGGATAGAGAGTTAGAAACATCGATGAGAGAAAAAACATGGATCAGTTGCCTCCTGCACACCCCCTACTGGGGATGTGTCCACAATCAAGGTGCATGCCCTTGACTGGAATCGAACCTGGGACCTTTCAGTCCATAGGCCGACTCTCTATCCACTGAGCCAAATTGGTTTCAGCAGGTAGCTCAACTTTTAAAAAGTCAACCCTTGTTTGGTATCCAGGTTAGTGATTATGTGATTTCTCAACTGAGGATTCTGTGTGACAACCTGAATATAAACATGAAAATATGTGGGCAAACCTTCAAATTCTTAGAATTTGAGTCAGAAAGGATCCTTGCAACCTGTGAAATTGACCTGTCCAGTCTCCCAAAAATGTTGTAGATGCCTCTTCAACACCTAAAATGGTCCTCCAGCTTTGGTCTCAGTCAGCATCTACTTCTGTGCAAGGCAGAGCATTTTTCTGTTTAATAAGATCTCTTAATAAAATGTTCCTTTAACTTTAGGCTTAAGTTTCCTCCCTGTACCATGAACCCTCAGGTCCTAGGTTTGTCCTCAGAGCAATGGCATGGCCTCATCCATATGATACTACATCAACTATTTGAAAGAAGAGTCTGTGCCACCTTAATCTCTTCTTTCTAGGCCAAGTATTTATATATCACTCAGCAGCCTAATCCTTCTCCATTAGTTTTTCTGTTTTTCTTAAAAGATGAAACGCTGGACTGAATGTGGTCCAACAGATGATGTGTGAGCTGTGCATAGCTCAAGAAGACACTCCCTTTGAAAAATCAGGGTGCAAAGCCTCCATTGCACCCACATTGGCGATACCTTTCCAAGCTATATCTGATGGTGGTGAACATCAAATCTCCAATGAAATATCTCAATGCTTTTGCTGTGAAACAGTGTCAAGCCACACCTTTCAAGTGCGTACTTCCTTCTATAATTGATTTTTAAAAACAAACACACACTCAAAGCCAAGACTTTAAACTCACACTTGTATTAAATTTTGTCTGGTAGGTGTCAGGCAATGTTTTAGCTTGTCGAGACCACTTAGAACTATGATAGAAAGCCTCTGCTAAGGCTGGCCTCCCTAACTTTGTATTTGGAATGTTAGTAAGCAAGGCCCCTCCCCAGCTCCTTCCAAGTTGTTGATGAAAACATTTGCCAGGTCAGGGACAAGGACAACTTCAAGTCTGAAGTGAAGATATGTAAGTAAAACCTAAGGCTTAGAAAAGGAGGTGAAACATTTTACAAGTTCTTTGAGAAGGGTGAGAATGGATACCAAGGGGTGACTTTACTAGTATAAAGTTAAATACTTAGATGAGCAATGTGACTTCCTCCCACCCCTAAGAAACTACATCTGGAATTTCCCTAACATACCTAAGAAATTAAGTATATTAGATCTGGAGCAATTAGCAAACCAAAGAAATTCCAGTGTGAACTCTCTCAACTTAGTCAAGAAAGAGGAACACAAAAGCATCCTGAACACTAAAGAAACAGAGTTTACCTTGGTCACTGGCTCAAAAGCTGGATCCCAAGTTTAGAATGAGTTTTCCTCCAAGAGACTAGCATGTGAATTTTTGAGCAATTATCTATACAACCAACACAGGGCACTTAGGCTTGTTAACTCCCCTACTACTTAGGTATACTTGCTATAGAAGTTCACAAAAGTATTATTAAGAACAAAAATGGAACAATATCCCCAGGGTAGCATTGTAGCTGAAAAATGGCTGCAATGCCAATTAATAGAGAATATAAATGTGAATTGCTTGATTATGAGTGAGTGACATGAAGTCAAATACTATGGTGTTACAACAAAGCAGACATGAAAAGTTTTGAGGGGCCGCTGAAACATTTTTCACACTCCATCTAGAATCGTACATCTGAGAGATAAGGTAATATGAGAACCTGACAATGTTGCAGAAATCGTAGATGACCCTGCCATCTGTGGCTATTGCCTCATTAATTTTACTAATTACAAAGACCCCCTACTCCTACTAGTTATCTCCCTTGGGCTTGAACTTGGAAGAACTAAACCACATGCTCTTGAACCTCAAAGAATTTTGTAAAAGCTAAATTATGATGCTACCAACTTAGGCCAAATCACCTATAAACCACCTATCATATATGATACCACCTAGAAGTAAAAGTCTGAAATGACATCAGTAGAGGCATGAGACCCATTTGAATAATTCTTCACCTTTTCCTAAATGTTTCAACAAAATGTTTGAGTTCTCTTACCAATCCCATTAACTACATCAGTCAAGCCAAGCATTATGCTCACATTTTACAGACATGGAGCTCAGAGACAAATAAAAATATTTACTTTAAGACACACAGTGATGAAAACACAGCCTGCTTCTCCCTTTTTGAAGATTGGCAGACACAACAGTCCAAATTCCTTGGTTTCCAACATATTAAAGTGATATTTCACTGGAAAAGATGGAGCAACCATGTCTGTGCCATCTCAATGCCCTGTCAGGACAGAAAGCATGGGGCTTCTCCATTATTAACTGTCCAAGAATGAACCTACAAGTCAATTGTCACACATGGCTTTCTGATGTCAGTCAAAGTAAGACTGTGTCTGAAACATCAGCCAAATTTACCTAGAAAGCAGGAGCAACCAAAGTGTGTGCATTAGGAGTCCTGAAGCAATATCATGGGCACTTGTCACTAGGAACGCCATTAGTTGATAAAAATGGAAGTAAAGTCTATCATTATTTCATCAGTCTAGTCAATCTTCATTGGAAACAAATATACACAGATTTGCCGTTACAGTCCCAGCTATAACATGAACAGTACTGCACATCCAGCTACCTGGCAAGCAAATTATCCATTCTAAGGAAATGATTTGATCTCAGGCCACCCTGTGGGAACCCTGAGAAACTGGAGACAATGAGGGTGGGGGAAGCGGGGGGAACAGATGGGTTTCCAGAGACCTGGGTACCAGGCTCTGCTTTCCCGCCTCCCCAGTGATGTGAGCTGGCTTGGGCAAGTTATCCTATGGCACTGAGCCTTTGTTTTCTTAGCAAACTGTGGACATAAACATCACCCTCGATTTATTCAGTGCTTACTATGGAAGTTCAGTGGGACACTGCATTTGGAGGCTGTATACATGCTGTACAAATGGGAGTAACTACGATGCAGCCTTATCTCTGTGGCTTTTTAATGCAGGTCACTGGACAACCTTGGATTGACCCCTCCTGGCCTGTGCCAGATAATTTAGCACCACTCTCGTCATCAGTAAACATCCATGGGGCCTGCTATGGGCTTAATTACACACTGGCTTGTACAGTTCACTGACACTTCTCATGTGATTGTGTCTGGACTTCTTTTAGCAACTGCATGCTCAGCCAGGGACAAGAACCTGAGTATACACAGATATGGATGAGTATATACATCTTAGCCCAGTAAAGGAAAGAGGACACAGTAACTTCTCAAAAAAAGAGGTGACTTGATTATCTTAAAAGTCAATCAAAGGTGGAAAAGTAGAAAGATGGTGAAATTGAGTTAGAAAATGAAATACTCCTACCTGTGGGAAATATAAGATATTTTTAAGGGATGGGCACAGTAGCAGCATTTCCGTCTGTATTCTCATATAAAAAAATGTTTTTAAAAAAACCCTATCAAGGGTCTTAATCAAGCGATTCCACTTAAGAGCATTAATGTTAAGTATGCAAACGTTCACCTGACTGATCATTAAGGTATCAAGAACTAATTTTCCTCCTTTTAAGAGCTTATATGTCACATCCCACCCCTTGGGCCTTCCAGAAATGCATTTAAATGCCTAACTGGGAGAAAGCAAAGCATTACAGACAGCCAGGTGTTAGTGATTCAGCCATTAAAACTTCAGTTATAAAATATCCCCATGATTGTAAAACATTTCAGTCATTAGAAGATCATAAATAGATTAAGATGACATTTTAAATTATTATGACACCATGTGTATAAAATGTACATTGTTCATCACAATATCCCAGATGACTGTGACTCTGATTATCTGAAATTAAAGATGAAGTGAATGTTTTATTTATTCTGAGACCCAACAGCAAAAGACAGAGAGGGAGAGAAGTGGGGAGAGCAGACACACAAGTGGGAATTGTGAATGCTGCATCCTTCCTGAGGCAGAGAGAGGCTTTAGAATCATTTTGCAGTAACACCTATTTGCTGCTCCTTGAGAAAAAAATAAATCCTTGTTTCATTTGTAGAGGATCAGGCTGAAGTATTAAAGAAAATAACTTAAAAATGCATAATTTTGAAATCATCACCAAAATGTCATGATACCCGCTCTTCTTTCAGCTAATTGAAAAGTTTTAATTAATGTCCAATATTAACTTATGTCTAAAACTAGAAAATTACCTCTTGCCTCCTTTTCATGTCTCTCAATATCAACTCATCATTCCTATTTTCACTAATGCACAAAGCATGCTTCCACCTTGAAGGTGTGGAGGCCCCTTAAAAGAAGTGATGCAATTCCCTTTCTAGAAGAGAAAACTGTCTAATCATTATCACCAGAATAGAAGACACAGGACTGGGTAACCATTTCATGTAGAAGGAAAACATAAATTTCACAATTATTTGAAACATCATAAAAATCAGTGATCTAAATAAGTCAGTCTTGTAAATCCATGCTTTTCAACCAAGTCTTACCAAAAGCAAATTCTTTTTAGGATTTCAGTGAAGAACCTTGGGAAATGTGTTTTAAGGATAATGTACCTAGCTTAAACATTTACCAGATGACTCCCATGAAACAGTCTGCCCACAAGGGTGATTATAACCAGTAATTGGCAATTTGGACACAATATTTAGGATACCCTGTAGGTATGGGTATGATTCTACTACACACACTGGTAAGTCATTCCACCAAAGGAGACAGAAATAGGTGTGTGTGAATGTAGACCTAGGCATATCAATAGCTAACAACGGGTACAATTTCTCACTTGAGAACTTTTAAAAGTATGTTAGGACTGGAGACATGAAAGTGGCACAGACATCAGAGGTCCCCCTTCAGGATTATCCTGGTTCTTTAAAATAAACTTCCTCAAAAAATGTTCAAAACATGAGACATGAGACCAATAACTGCCCTATCAGGTTCTTCAGAAGGATCAGTGTTAAAGGGGAATTCACGGTCAATTCATCAGAACAATTATTCATGCACTTTGCCTTGTCAGTCATGAAATACTTTTGAGAAATGCCCACCAGATTTTTGCTAGATTAATGTATTGGAAGCCATCAGGGCCAACAGTTCCTAAAAACTCCTGATGAAATCTATCCAAATATCCTCAGGAATGGGGAGATGTCACAAGGTACTTTATTAGGGAATGCTTCCCAATGTTAAGCTGAAACCTACTTCCTTGTAACATGGTGTAAACTAAGGCAAACGCTCCGTTTCTGTAGAGCCCTTTAAAGGCTTTCCACTTTATAAACACTGAGGAGAAGGTGTTGGAAAAGAAAAAGAAAATGCTTTGGAAATAGTCATAAAAGAAGGCAACCTCACATTCTCTGTGGCCAACCCCACCACTCTGATGACTTGGCAGGTATGATTTAGGCTGTCAGAAAGAGACTGTCTCTTTTTCTGTCTGTACATACTAAAATCTTGGGAATGAAAAACAATTTAGTACAAATTCATGTCCAGTTTTTTGGTGTTTTTTTTCTTTTTTCTTTTTTCCAAAGTACCCGAGAAAGACAGCAGAAACACCTACTCAGCCCTGCAGAGGCTGAGCTCTGTCCTTTGGAAAGAAAGAACCCATGAATGTCTCTAAGCTTATGCAGGTCCAACATCCCACCTCTACCTTCCCATCATAACACCCTCTTCCCTTAGCTTGGGTGAACTATTAATAAATTATTCATTCATTCAACTCTTAAACATACCCTTGCTGAATGTCCATCTCATTGACTACCTTTTCTGTTTGTGTCTGGCATTGCCTCTGTTGGAGTAAGCCTCTTCTTCTAAGAGAACTTCATGGGTAGAGGGCAAGTTTCATTTGATTTGTGAGGAGGCAGGTACATTACCATACTCTCTGATTGATTGGCTCTGGCTTTATAAATCTCAAGAAATTTTCCAAGAATCACTTTCTGTCTACTATCGATACACAGGGAAAATAACTTTATTCAACAGTGAGATTCAAATATGAGCCTCAGAGTCTTCTTATGCTGTGGCAATATTGTGTGTGTGTGTGTGTGTGTGTGTGTGTGTGTGTGTGTGTGTGTGTGTGTGTGTTCAGAGCATATTAAACATTTATGGAGAATTCTACTCAAATAAATAAATTCTTATATCCCCTTCAATGAAAAAATGAACTAGAAATTCAACCAAGAGGCTACATGATTTGAACAGGTCCTGATTCAAGGCTTGTTTTCTGGGTGTTTCTCCCCTTTCTAATTCCAAACTAATCCCAAAATGTTTAATCTACCACAGCAATAAGATTCAAATGGAATTAGAGTTTGTATTAGATCCTGCAGGCCTTCTGTGGTTGTGGTTCCTCCAGAGGGGCTGTGTTTATTTGCTGGTCTTTTTTACAGAGCTCAGAGAACAGAGTTTTAGATTTAGCAAAGACTTTTTCCTCCTTTGGAAATGAATTAACAATGATGTCACCAGAGAATGTTTATGAACACAACACTAAAAAGTGGGCCAAACAAAACACACTTTATTTCTGCTTACTGAAATGCATTGCCTTTCCTAACGGACAGACTGGCACAATTATGATTTTACTATACAAATATTTTAATTACTATTGTTAAATGTCTATCACTTTAGAAAATACATATGAATTGTTGGGTCTCTGGTCTTCAGAAAGCTCAGCATCAAGTTAGATTGAGACAACTGAATCTGTAGTGTGTGGTGCAATACACTGTTGTGTAGTGGGAGTGTCTGAGGCCCCAATCAGGTTCTCAAAGGACTCAAAACAGGATCGTGCTGGATTTGGAGTGGCAGAACAAGAGTTTCTGTAAAGATGAAATTTGATCTAGCCCTTAAAAAACAAGATGAAGATCAGAGAGGAAACTAAAGTTACGTGAATGTAGAAAGGCTAAGCCCATCTGAGCACCTCCAGAGGGTCACTGTGTTGAAGTTACTCTTTGGACAAAGGGGTAGAGTGGCTGAGGGCACAGAGCTGCCAAGAAACTCAACCTTTAAAAACGACTGTTTCCTTTCAACCCTCTCAGTTTAAAAATGTGGAAAACTGAGGCCTGGAAACAAGGTAGCTGAGCTGGTTCATGGGCAGGCAGGCATGTGTATCCAGGTCATTTGATTCTCAGACCAATATGATTTCTCCCATCCCACACTGCCCTTTAAAGCCCAGATAAATAAGTTAGCTATCTGAAATGATATAATGAGGGCAGGAAAGGTGTGGAAGGGGGTCAAAGAGAGGAAAGGGGGAGGGCAACTATAATACTTTCAACAATAAAGATAAAATAAAAATAAATAAAACTATAAATACATACATACAAACATAAAATGATAAAATGAAAGAGGGTATCTCATAAAGAATCTCTGGTGGGAAGATCTTCATTGTCTTTTTCACCTTTCATACTGTGTCGACTATTGATATTTATAAAATAATGGAAATAACTGGCATCAGAAAATATATGCTATGGCAACTGTTGAAATGAAGGCCAGAAGAAAATGAAAAGCTTAGAGTGACCAAATGTACATGTGCATTGCTTCACCAATTAGCTCCAGACTGACTTTGTCTGGGATGAAATGATTTAGTCTCATCATAAGGTCAGTCCCACATATCCAGCACAAAGATAGCCAAGTATGCTTATTTAAGCTGAATTACATTTGGTAGTTTAGTAATATAAATTTATTGCCTTTTCGAGAGGGACACTAGCACTAGGGAGAACTTTAAAATGCATCACACTTAAAACATAAAATTAAATTCAATTAACTTTTATTGGGAGGCTAATACACTAGTATCCTAGAGGGAGAAAGGAAGCTCTCAGCTTTCTCAAGATTTTCAAATCAGGGCCCTGTAACCCAGACCAAAGATACTGGACTGGCACCCTCCCTCAAAAAGAGATTCCCAGGTGAGTTTAACATCTGCACTCAGTGGGCAAGACCATGCCTATAGGAGTGCAGCTGAAAAACCCACAGGGACATTAAACCAAAAATAATAAACAAATAGAAATGACAACCTTTAAAGACAAAAGCTAACACTGGGATGGAAGCATATAAAGGTTCTGGAGGCCAAACGTTCTATATTAAACCCTCCTACCTTTTCTGCTATTAGGATTAAAGTTCATCTATCTCTTATTTGGCATAATTAACAAGTTATATTGATTTTATTAGGGAGTCTTAAGCCAGACTTCGCTTTTCTAGATGCTAACTGCATCCCCTAATACACTGATATACTCCTAATTTATAGACAACAATAAGCTGTCCCTTTGTGACTTCATTATTCTACCTATGAAAAAAACTGGATTCTGAACACATATGTCTTGGATATAGGATAAAGTAATCTCACTCATTTAATAAATATTTATGAGTCCCTACTACATGCCATGTACTGTGTTAAGCACTGGATCGTCATGGGTGAATAAAATAAATGACCATTGCCCTTATGGCCACAAAAAGAGGAGAATGGGAAGAATACAGAAATTAAAATGCCCCCCCTCTAAGTAAACAAACAAAAATCTCAACATCATGTTAAAGGCAAGATTCAGCTTTCAGAGCAAAGTGGAATTTGTCAAAGACTGTATTAGTTCCCTATTGCTGCTGTAACAAATTATCACACACTTAGTGGCTTAAACAACACACGTTTATTGTCTTAAAGTTCTGCAATTGGAAGTCTGAGCTGAGTCCTACAGGGATAAGATTGAGAGGCAGTAAGGCTGGTTCTCCTGGAGGCTCTGAGGGGGAGAATCCTTACCCTGTTCAGCTTCTAGAGCTAAGTGCTGCATTCCTTATCTTATTTCCCCTTCCTCTGTCTTCAATTGTGTGGCCTCAATCTGCTGCGATCACCATACCACTTTCTTCTCTCAGACACCTTTTGCTCCCTCTTGTAAAGAACCAGTGTGTTTACATCAGACACACCTGGATAATCAGGGACAATTTCCTCATCACAAAATCCATAACTTAATCACATCTGCAAAATCCCTTTTGTCATGTAAGGTAACAGTCACAGGTTTGGGGGATTAGAATGTGGAGATATTTAAGTGGCCAGAATTCTAGGCAACCACAATGACCAAAGATAATATCCCAACGTTAGGTACCTGCAGGGAAAGAGAAATGACCTGAGCTCTTGGAGATATGAACAGTAAGGGTAACATTGGTATTGTCTCCTTAATATTCATCTGTCTACATAAAAGCAATGAGATCCGGGGGCTAAGAATATAGCTTTGGAGTGAAATACATCAGGGTTTCAGAGCCCTCTCAACTCATTATGGGTGAATATGGCAGGGTACTTAACCTCTCTAACCCTCAGTGCCCTCATTCCCTAACGGAGATCACAGCAGGGTCACCTTCTAGGTTTACTAGGAGTTGATCCACACGAAGCTCTTATTGTAACACATAGTAAGCTTTCAATGAAGGATATTAGTTCATTGTTATTTCACCCAACCCAGACTTGAACCTGCGGTTGGGTATGGCGGGAGGCCTCTATTAGTGCAGATAAATGAAATCCCTAGAATATATCTCCCTCCTACTTGAAATCCTGTTTATTTATCTTCTGTGCTTTCCCGGCTATAAGTATTTTCTCTCCTCTTCCCTCTGACCTCCAACAGTAGTGTACTACCCATTTACTGCTATCCTGTAAACTCTTGCCACCTCGAGTTTGTTAATTTCCTCTACATGCCATATGTAGATTATAAACTGCTTGAGGGCAGAGATTGCAATACTAGTTCTTAATGCAGAGATGTGTCCACAGTACATGATCAATAAACTGGTTAAATAAACCTATTACGGAGCTGATTCCTCACAGGTTTGCAGGGGAAACACAGTTCCACGTTTCACATTAAAGGGGAGGCAGCTGTATGCCGTGAGGTATTCTGCAACCTTGAAGTCGAGCTTCTTCTAAATCAGTTTAATCCTCACCCCCTTTTCGCATCGTGTATCACACAGCGTTGCCCTCTCTCCCAGGATGACGAAGGGCCCTCTCTCTGCAGCTGCACTCCGAGAAGTTCCAGTCTCAGCCGCAGGCCCAGGGAAAACAGGAAACAGACTTCTCTTTGGACAAAGAACTGAACAAAGAACGCACACCAATCCAAGCCAGTTTGAACCAGTCTGTGCCGCTCTGAGATCCTCCTGGCCTCTCCCCCCTGCGGGCACAAAGGCGAGGAGAACATCATTGACTCCAATCTTTGGCCTTCTAACCAGGAAAGGACTTGTGAAGGTGAATGGTTTGCAGACGGAGGGGATATAAAAGAGACAAAACCAGGATAAAAATTAAATAAAAAGTAGCTGTCTTAAACTGTAATTGCAGTCCTCTGCTGAGCACGCTTGCAGATATATAAATGTGATTTACCATCAGCTTGCAACTACAAATCAGGTCTTGAGAAACACTTGTGCTATGAAATTGTTTAATCTCATCAAGCTCTGCTTTCACAGCAAGCCATAAATCACAAAGTCTTTGTTATCATAGACCTCCACCAGCGCCTCTCTGGCAGGCTATGGATCGTGGGTATATATAATCTTGACTGCACAAACACTGGGGTCGGCGCAGGCTGAAATACTTTCATAATAGCCACTGTGCAGCTGGTGGAACACAAGCCTATGATGGATATCTCATTTCCTACAGTCGGCATCTATTTCGAGCAAATTATTACCACATAAATTTCTTGTCAACAGAAACGGCCAATTAATTAAGTTAAAAATTTACTTGTGATCACATCTACAAACCAAATAGAACTGGGAGGCAATTTTCCAGTTACTGAATATACTGCAGGTCAGTTTAATGAATAATTTTTAACTTTGTCATAAACTCAAAGACAGGCTAATATCTCCAGAAACCTGAATGGAGACCAGCTGCCGACAGATTTACACAAAATATATTTATGTGGAATTTGATTGCTGACATCTGGGGACAGAAATAAACTTTCTATAATTACAGAGCCATCTTTGCCATATATATGAATTTCTTTCACCCAAAAATGCAAATGTGTCCCCAGGAAGTATATTTACATGTTCAGGCAGGGCTGCAATGGGGCTATGGGTAACTCTTGGAAAAATCATTGCATTAAATTTCTATGCTCATGATGGGTTCATTATCATGGGAGAAGAGAATAATGGGGAAAGGCCGCTTTATCACTGTCCTTCACCTCCCACACCCCGAAATCAGGACGCTTTCTCTTTGAGGCCATAAGCCACTCAGCACGTGCCCAATAGTGGAGGAAGCATTGGGAGGATTTAAGGTTCTGTCAGGTGGGGCAGATTGACACAGCTTCTCCTTAAGGTTATTGTGCATATAAAACAGATATTCATAGAAAGAAAGCCAGCAGAGGGCCCTTCATAATTCTTGCTCTAACCATTGTCTCTGAGTTAAAGAAAATCCATAGGTGAGGATAGTTTTCCAGGTGAGGATAAAGGATATGAATTTGGGGAACACATGAGATGTGGCTGCTAATTGTGATTTACTCAACCGGACACCCATTGGATGTGACATCCTTTAGGGCCATTATCTTTCTCAAATGTAGAGGGTATTCAAGGCCCTTCCAATTAAAGCCCCACTCTGTCTAAGAGTTTCACTGTTCCTTACACCCAATTTGTCATTGTTAAATGATCAAGCTAAACATCTGATATTCCTACGACATGCCCTTCACTTTTTGGACTTCTGAGAGCATTCTTTTACAGAGTATTTTTGAGGTCCTGTCCCAAATACCTCCATGTACCAAATTCACATCTCTTAGACAACTGCCATGGCTTTTCCCAGCCTAGGAAAGACCTCTGCTCTCCAAAAGACATGCCTCCTGTACAACACCTGAGAGCCTATCTTTCTATCCTGGCACAATGAGCCGGAGTGAGTTCACAGGCACTGAAGTGTTCAAGGAAATGCCAGACAACCACTTGGTGGGGATATTGCAATGGGGATCCAATGTACATGTGCAGAGGTGGACTCAGTAACTTAGGCTTCTCAGCCCTGGGGACCTAAATTATATGATAGTTACTTGTGCCTTTGTCATAAGCTTCTTGAAGGCAGGAATCATCTTACTCATAGTTTTCTGACTAGATGGCTTTATACTTAAAAAAAAAAAAAAAAAAAAAAAAAAAAAAAGCAGATACTCTAAAAAAGCTAAGAAGGGCAGATTTTATGGAATTTATCCCATCCTTGCTGCACTCAATTCCAGGAGTGGCATTCGACCACTCCTGCACCACAACCATTAATTTCAACAACAGTGACTGTGTGCCTATTGTGTTTAGGGCACTTTGTTACAATTCTGAGAATTCCAGAAGGTAGAAACATTCTCTCCCAAACCTGTTTTAATTAGGGAAACAAGCCATACCGTGATTGATCCCATAGTACACCCTGAAATAAACAGGGCTAAATGATGAATGACCAATGTGTAAAATACAAAATAAGAAAATAAATGTTAAATTAATGGTATGTATAATTTTCAGTGTCAGGGTGAACAATTCAAAAAGGTTTGGGAGTTTCAGAATCTGTAGTGTACACAAGGTAATCCCATGTGACTCTTCATTCTACCACTGTGAAACCAAGTCCCCGAACACTACCCCCAAGCCAAAATAGTGGCCCTGGGTCTCCAAACTAGGAGGTGGCTGAGAGGGAATCATGGCCAGCTGTCCCAAATACTTCCCTTCATTCTTTGCATCACATCCCAGATCCATCACCCATCACACTCCATCATCACTATTCATTTATTGTGGTTACTTCTATGTTGCTTGAATCAAACTATTAAGCTATTAGGACTCCTTCCCTAGCTCAGGCCTTAGCTCCTGGTGCCTGTGCGTTCTCTTTCTATCAGGAGAACATGTTCCGAAAATTTCCCCTTGATGATGATCTTAATGGTGAGGACATTGCTCAAACATCTAATTTACTAATAATCTGCTTTGGACCACCCATGCATGAAAATTGCCCTTCCTCCCACCACTAAGTAAGGGTTAAATGCACAAATTGGCCACATTAAAATCTTGGCTCAAGCATTACTAATTGTGTGACCTTGGGCAGGTTACTTAACCTCTTGGTGCCTCATTTTCCTTGTCTATAAATGGGACTAAACTAATTCCTATATCACAGTGTTATTATGACTATTCAAATAGAAAACATATGCAACATTTTAAAACAATGCCCATAAGCAATATTTCATAATTTTTGAAATCTTTAACCAGTATCAAGTTTTGGCATAATAAATCTCATAAATTTATTTCAAGCTATATAAACTTTGTACCCTTGAAGCATAAAGAAAAAATAACAATAAAACAAAGATGATGATGATGATGATGATGATGACAGCAGATGATATTTTTTTGCCCGTATTATGTTCCAGGCACTGCCGTAACCATGTTACATTCATTATTAACAGCCCTAGAAGGCAAATATTCTTATTGCCCACAAATTACAGATAGGACCTAGAAAGGTTAAGTTACTTATCCAAGGACATCTAGCTATAATTGGTCAAACTTCAGATTCATGCTCTTGCAATTTAGTGTTACTGTATTTGTCAGCAATTCCTTATCACTACTTTTCTAGGTATTGCTCAGGCCCTCCTTTAGCCTCTGTTTTTTTCTAAAAATGTTTTAATCATTCTTATTCTCAAGGAGCTTACAGCTAAAATAAGGAAACCAGATAAGTATATGTATAAAAAGCACATTCAAATAAAATAAAAAGTTGTTTAAATCCATCCACACCTATTTCTATCCACTCAGAAAAAAAAAATAGTTTTTCAGAACATATATAACCATAGCACCACATCACTAATTAAAGATTTTAGGCAAAATAAATGAACATTCCAGGGAAATTCAATTAGCTTCTCAGTTCAAATTTAGTACTGGTTTTTAGGAGGGAGGGATAGGTCAGGGCAAGTTCCATAGTAGAGTTTTTGTAAAATTAAATTCAGGATTTTTGTAAAAGACAGTGTTGTATTACAGAGACAATGGACAAGGAACTTGGGGAATTTCCCACATGCTGTCTGAGTGCTACTACAAAGGCAGGTAATAGTCTGTGGTGAGTCACCGCTGTCAGATTAGCTTGTTGAGGGTCATCACAGCCAGAGTGTCAAGGTCAGAATAAAACAGTGGAACAAAGCAGCAGTGAACAAAGCCTGTCCCCCAAGCCAACCTGCTGGCTATTAGAGATGTAGGTGACATAAGTGATGATTATATCACGGTCTTACAAGTGTAGCACTTTATAGTGTATAAAGCACTTTCACAGTCATTATCTCATTATGTTTTTAAAGGATTTCCTATGGAAGACTCCCTAATGGTCAAACCTGCAGAGGAAACTTCACTTTCAGGAGCATATTTCCACAGTTGAAGAAAGATACCTATTTTGAGTCAGATAACCCACCGAAGAGAAGATAAGCACCAGAGATGTTAATTTATTAATCAACTACACATCTAAGAGAGATTTTCAACTGGTGTGCTGCAAGAATTATGAAAACCTGCTATACCTGACTATTTAGTCAGGGGCACTGACCTCTTTTCCCTTCTATTGTGAAACAGAAAAATGACAACAGCCAACTCAAAAATAGCCATCCAGTGTGAATGAATCAAAACCATCCCCCACTTTTTTTTTCAGATGGACAAAAAATATAAAGTAATTTTTGGTGTGACGTAGAATTTTAGTAATTAGTTTATATGTGCCATGAAATGAAAAAAAGGTTGAAAATTGCTGATATAAGACACTATCCTGAGAAAACAAATGAAAACAGGGGTCTCTACATTCAAAGAGCCTTTGTGTTAAATGAGGAAGGAAAACATGTATAGTAAGAGATCACAGCGACCACTGTGCATGGTGCTGATGGTGAATAGTACTCACTGCTCATTTTCAGACAGACAGAGATGATGGCAGGTGGAACATGCAAGAAATGCACCACAAAAAAATAGGGAATGTGAGCTGGGACTTTAGGATTCTTTAGGAATCTTTAGGATTCGGGTAGTTGGGAAGAAAAAAGTGAGGTTGCATAGATAGTGAACATGGCTATCAGCCTTTTTCTTAAATGAAATTGTCCTATAGAATTTCCTTCCCTTATGTATAATAAAGTAAAAAGGGAAATGTAAAAACAATATGTGAAAACATAAACAGAAGCAAAACAAGGCAAGGGGCATAAGCAGATGTAAGAAAAATGATAAACTGGAATTCAATAAAAAGAAGACTCTGGATTGACCAGAAATATTGTATATACAGCTCATCTCCAAACACTATACATCACCAATAATTTTATCAAGGAATCCAAAAAATCCAAAGGATTTTTATTAATGCTCTCAAATCTAATCAGAAGCAAACTATATATAGGCATTCTTATCTTTTTCTTCTGACTTAGTAATGGATTCTATAAAAACTGAAAAATAAAAATAAAAAACTAATAAGTATGAAAACTCACATAGGTACAAATATTCCAAGGCTATACATTGACTCAGAGAAGTGATACAAAATAAAAAAATAAAGTCTGGTGAAGAAACTTGAACAGAAGGGGGAGGAGAGAAGCCAGGCTGGCTAGTCTAATAAAGATCATACCTCCCTCAGCAGAGCCTTTCTCCTTCCATTTTCTCAAGCTACGGAACGTGGCAAACATGCTCCTCAAACTGAACTCCGAGGATAAAAGAAACTAGCCTTATTTAAGCTGGAATGATCATTAAGAAGCCACCCACACTGTACATTCCCAGAGCCCCTCAAATGTTATCAGACGGAAAAGAGAGCATGGCAAACATTCAGACCTGCTAGAAAATAACAAGATAACCAGAAAAGAGAAGACAGACGCACCTCATGCAAAACTAAAAGAACCCAGCATCCCAAGGAATAGAAGCAATGCCATTACAGCTTTATGCTATAAAACACCTTACGAACAAGAGTTTAAAAATCACATTCAGTTGAGTGAGTGTTCTGCTTCCGCCATAATATGGCAAGCTCGCTATACCCTCTCTCTTCCACTGATTATAACTGAAAACTCTGTGCAAAATACAAAAAGCACTACCTGAGGATGGCAAAAAGTAAGCAAAAGCAGGTGTACTGTGGAGATGTTACCTGTCAACAGGGGAGTCTCCAGGTTTATTTGTCTCTTTTTCCTTGTGCCTTTATCGCAACTGCAGGCCCGAATCACAGAGCTAAGTGACAAAGCAGCAGTATGGGCAGCTAAAACCCTGCTTTTTACACCTCTCTCTCTCTCTCTCTCTCTCTCTCTCTCTCTCTCTCTCTCTCTCTCTCTCTAGTGAAATTGGCATTGAAAAAGGGGGTAGGGAGCTTAAGGACTGGAAGGAATGGAGGGAATTCTATAGCAAAGGGAGTTGGAGAAGGGAACCTTCTAATTCTATATGGCTCACCTCGGAGTTATGCATTGGCAGCACATATCCAAAATAGAGAGACAAGGCCTCTAAGGCTGTAAACCACCACCCAAGTTTCATGTTAGCTTTTTGAGTAGTAAATGCACTAGGCAGATTAAAGGAAGATGGTGAAGGCTTTGAAAACTGAACTGAGATTGGAACCCACAGAAGACAGATCCTCTGTAGTCTGAAACTAAGGAGTATGGTTTCCTGCTTTAAAAAAAAAAAATTACAGATATATTCTTAGGATTATAATACAACTCAATGTCTGGATTACAACCCAGACCAACATTTAAGAGAAAAGAAAATTAATTGGTACCAACTGTAAGATGACCTACATGTTGTAATGCTCAAATAAAGACTTTAAAGCAGCTATTATAAGTATGCTTCATGAGATAAAGTTAAAAACACTTGAAACTAATAAAAAAGTAGAAATTCTCCATAGATGAACAGAAAATATTGATAAATTTGAAATGTTAGAACTGAAAAATTTAATATGTGAAGTGATAATTTACTGAATGTCTCAAAAGCAGTATGGAGATAATAGAGTAAAAATTCAGGAAACTTGAAGACAAATGAAAATAAATTATCCAAGCAGAAGACTAAAGAAGACGATGTGTTTTTTTTAATGAACAGAGCCTCAATGACCTGTGGGACAATACAAAAAGGCCTAACATAAATGTCATTGGAATAACATAAAGTGAGAAAAAAACAGACTGTGCAGAAAAAGTGTCTGAATACAAAAAGTATAAAAACTTAACATATTTAATGAAATAAAAAGTTAACAAATTTAAGAAGATCAATAAACACCAAACAGGATGACCAAACAAAAACAAAATTTTTTACCACTTGAAAAAGTCTTAAGGAGACAAAATAAAGACTGAAACAATATCATTCAGAACTAAAAATCAATTTGGAAAGATCAAAGAACAGAGGCACCACACTAAAAATCAGATTACTGGCAAAGCAAAAGATCCACACAATCACGTTAAATGTACATGGGGCGGGAGGGGGTGGGGGGAGAGACAAAAATTAACATAATTACATCAACTAATACTCATAAAAGATAAAGATGCTATTCTTACAAAACATGGAACAGAAAATATGTTCAAACATATACCACAAAAAAATACCCCAATAAAGAAACAAAAGAGTTTATCAAGTTTCAAAAAAAATAATACATAGAATAATCAACAGTAGGATAAATTTTATTTAAGCTACTGAATTGCAAGGGGAAATTTTTTCTAGACATTTAGATACAGAAAAATAATCTAATTTAAGGAAGAAAACTCAGGTTGACTTCAAACTCATCCACGAGATGATCCCAAGAGACAATGAAGAAACATTTAAAAATTATTTTAAGAAATGATGTGTATTCTAAATATGTTATACCTAACTAAAATATAATATGTACACAGAATTTAAGAAATCCAGGACTCAATAATTCTTTATTAAAAAGAAGATGTCCTGATAAAGAAAAACAATTGGATTTTTAATAAAAATTTAGGAGTAGAAAAGCTATGATCCAAACACTGGTACTGACCCCTGAGTTCATTTGAAAATAGAATTAATACTGAACAAACAAGGAAAGCATTGTCATAAAAGATAATACGACTGTAAATGACAATATGAAGATAATAATGTAACTAACACAAATGAAGAGGCACAGGGAATGATAGGAGAAGCTGCAGTCTTCATCGTTGAGAGCAGATCCTGTCTAAAATACACACATTTGGTTAAAAATAACAACCATTCTAATATCAAAACATGTATACTCTCATTTCTGAGCATTAGAGTGACTGTTGATCCCATTTTTTTAAAAGTAGGAGTGTCACATTATCCCCTCTTCCTCTGTAGCAAAGCAGTTCCCACAAATATATAACCTATAATTTTTACTTCACTACTGTTATGTTCTAACTAAACAAATCACTACCTAGAACAGAAACATTTGGAGTATATTAAGTGCTCTACTTGACTTTGCAAAGACATACATACACACACACACACACACCCACACACACACACACACACACACGGGCATACAATATTTACCTCTAATGCCTGGCTATGCATTTTCTATCCCCAATAAATGGTTGTACTCTTAATAGACATGGTCAGTTTAGAAACAGCCCAATGGTTTTTAAATATATATATACAACTGTGCCCCAGGCCCATTATAGCCAGATGATCTAATTTGATGTTTAAAATGTCACTTTCTCAAATCATTTCTTTAATTCTTCCAATTTATATGCAATAACTTTAGATAGCATTAACTAAAGAGGGGAAATATGTGCAGATATATTTCTCTTCCTGGTGTGTTTTATTTTTAAATATTCATAAAAGACTCATATAATGACTTATTCTAACACTTAAAACTTGTGATATTGAAACAGTTTATGATACACTGTACCATTAAGAGGTAGAGTTGGAATATCAGAGACAATGCAAAGTGTCCCCCAATGTTCAAAATGTATAATTTGCTTTATCTTTTTTAAAAGGCAGTTAAAAAAAAAACATTAAAGATATTTGAAGATAACACAAATCACAACAGCAATAGAGATATTTGTTTGATGCTCCCAGTATGGCAAGTACTTTGCTAAGAACTCTGCACAGAGTAGATGCTCTGTAAATACTGACAGAAATAAATAAGGGGTACAAATGGCTTGAGGGAATGACAAATGAACTAATCTTCATCTCAAGGCCACCCCTTCTAGCGCACCCCACAGTGAGTAGTGATCAGAACATACATCAGATAGCAGGACAGCTGGGCCTAACCTGTCACCTACTGGTTGTAGGACCTTCAGTAATTTACTTAACTTCTTTGGACCTGTTTCCACCTCTATAAGTGGGTTGAAAAAAGGACTTATCTCACAGGACTGTTGTTAGAATTTTTTTTTTAATGAATGCAAAGGACTTAAATAATTCATCCTGTAGTAAATATTACTCTCTTTGTTGTTGTTATTGCTGTTAGTAATTTTTACTATATACTATGAAAAAGCTCAGGGACCAGGGAACCTTCAAGTGTGAGTATCATTTTTAAAAATCCCTAGTCTAACAGCCTACTCATTCAAGATAACAGTGCACATCAGTAGATGTTTTCTTCTATCTCAATATATCATGAAGTCAACGTTTTCAAAGCTGAGCAACTTCATCTTCTGGATGGACCAGTAAATTTGCACTGTCCATATCTGCATAGGCCCTCCCCCTTTCCAGCATACTCATGAGCAGTCCTTATGAATAATTTGGTTGGAGAAAGCAAAGTTTCCATTGTTGAAAGCTATGGAAGAGACTCTTAATTCAAACAGTATTAGGTTGGTGGATGAGGCAAATTGAAGCATGTAAAATTTATTGGACACCATAAAAGGGAAGTGGGGAGAGGGCCAAGAAGATGGGGGGCTCGATTACTGCTGAATTGCTGGCATAATAACCTGCAGCACATCACAGGGCTACAAGCACTCTCCCAGATGATTGCTTTATGTCACCACTGATGCTACCGGCCCATCAACTATGACCCTGGGAGCAGCAAACCCCATCATAAGAGAGAGAGAAATGTAAATTTCAAAATAGATATATAAATATTAGGTGGCCCAGTGCTCCATCAGTCATTTATATTCCTGACTTTGGAATGCAAAAATGTAAATCCAGGGCCCTTCTGAAGTCAGAAGTCACCCAGGGTTCATATAATAATCTCTCTGACAAGAGCTAAGCTGTGGTTGGCAATAAAACCTCAGGGGCCAATAAACTCACCAAACATGCAGAGAGAAAACAAGGGGGAGATACACTCTTGACCTCAAATGAGGGGAGAGAGAGATTGACAAATGAAGCCCATCCTGCAATGTGGGAGATTTCTCAGCTGCGGTGGAACTGGAAGGACAGCTGAGCTACTCACGGCAGGCTGGCGTCCATGTAAGCAGAAAGCTCCAAAGCTCGTTCTCCAAGCCCTGAGGAGCATGGGACTTTTTATGATTTACTGCCATTTCATTGCCACTAGAAATTGACACAGGGCACACACCCAGAGTTCTAAACAGAGGTAAGTGATGTCCTTGATGCAGGCTTTCCTATCGCCCTCCTTAAAAATGAAATCATTAAGACTTACATCAGACTGAGTTCGATCTAACATAACAGGGTGAGGGAGGCAAAAGGGCAGCAGGTAGAAATACTACACAGCCCCCAAAATGGAAATCCCTATAGCATAGCCTTGTGGAACAGAAGCACAGAAGCATGCACTAGCCAGTCATTCCTGAACACAAGAGAGGAAGGAGGCAGAGCACCCAAACTTGAGTGGCCAGAGGAGAGATGATCTACCCCACCATCCCAGGAGAGCAAGGCAAGCACAAGAGACTATGTCAGCGTCACACAGTGGATTAGAGGCAGTTTGCCCAAGAGCCTGAACCTGACTCTTGATAATGTCTCTCTTCCTATATCATCTCTCATAAGAGTTATCTGGGAAGTTCCAGACTCTATTCATTTGGATCACCACCCAAAGACTGAATGTTCTCTGGAATCAACACAAACTTGTCTCTCATGATAGCTACAGTTTCCAAATGCTCCTGAGGTTTCAAATTGCCATATACTCAATTTACAGATGAATGAAAGGGCATTTCCCAAAACTTATTTTAAAAAATGCCACGTTGTATCAAATATAAAGTAAGTAATGATATTGTACCAAAAATATATGTTAGTAATTCAAGGTCCAATGTATTGAGTTATAAGTGAAGAGACAGTAGAGCACAGTGTCAAAAACATGGGATTTAATAAAGAGACTTAAGCTAAGGGCAGCTTTACCGCCTAGTAACTTTTATTAGTCCCTGTATCTTAGTTTCCTAATCTGGAAAATTAAGATAATGAATCTTTCCTCAAAGATGTAATGTGAGAACTGAATGAGGTACCATGATGAAGAGCACAATACTACTGGCATATAGCAAATGTCTAATAAATAGCAGTTAAATACATAACTGCTAAAACATTAACAGAGCAATATGGAGTCCAGAGAAAAAAAGAGTTGGTGAATAAGAAATTGTCAGTATGTCTCTTGCAGGGAACAATAACCCTGTTTCTATAAAGAAGAACACTATGCAAGCAGGTGGAATTCTCCAGATTCTGTTTTTTCTTTTCTTTTTTTGAGGGGGGGGAGGGGCATCTAATTACCTTGATTCTGAAACAAAAACATTTATTATTACTGCTGCTATTACTATTAACATTTACTGTGTACTTACTATGTGCCAAATACTTTGATAAATACTATTTTTTTTTTTACTATTCTATTAAATCCTGCCAACAACTCTATGAGGTAAATAGTTTTAGTATCTAATTTTCTAGATCAAGTTCATCAATAGGGCAAATAATGGACCTGAAATCACATAGGGATTAAAGGTTAGTGCCAGAACTCAAAACCAAGGCAGTCTGGCCTATTACCTTACCACTGGGCCACCAACCATGCTTACTTAGCAATATTGAGATGATTAATATACTTTACCAGCTACCCTGATACCAAGGGGAACCTCCTAGGCAAAAGATGTGAAGAAGCTGGTTGCTCCCTAACCACCATCCATTACCCAAATGCAAATAATACATTAGTCTTCTAGGTCATACCTACATTCTTATTGATGAACTAATAAAATCATCTCCAACTTGTAAATGAACTAATAATAACAATGAAGCAAGACTAAAGATGTGACTTCACTCACAGTGACCAATGTCCAGTCACCTTGAGATTCAGCCCTGAAGAGCCTGCTGAATCTCCTCTGACCTCTCCCCTAACCCACTCTTAAGTATAACATGAGGCCCAGCACCAACCCTTCCACTGTAGACATGCAAAGCTCCTGCCCAAGTGGGGAGTGAGCAGCACTTCTCAGGAATGGCCCAAAGTGAAGAAGGCACATGCTTGAGTGCTCTCAGGAGAAAGATTCAGCAACTGGCTGCCCTGGTGGAAGCATGTCAGGGAGAAGTGACTTTATTAACCAGCAGTCAACTGCATTTGATAGAATCACAGAGCCCTGGGCCTCCACTCTGACGGTTGACACCTGATACTCAACTCTCATTCTACATGGAAGAGCAATAAAGTAATTGCCCTCAAAGGAAGAATGCCACACTACTCAACCTTCCCTTGGAAAAAAGGAGGTTCCTCCATGGAAACATGAATGAAGTACAGGGAATGGGTAAGGGATGGGGGAAGACATAAATGGGACTGGTTCACCATTTCCCTGCTTCTGCCTCCTGTTTCTCTCTCTCTCTCTCTCTCTCTCTCTCAGTGCCTCTGTAAAGGTCATACAGGTCATGGGGATCAAATATAAATTTTAAAAGTTGAAAAGGGGGAATCCATTTCATGTGACTTAAAGGATAACTGTCACTGGAATTAATGTGGCTGGAATGTTTAAAATTGCCATAGGTTCCTTCACTGTTGAAAGGTGTCAGGTTTCTGTCTTGAAAGCTAAGTGTCTTTCTGTGATACCGCGATGAAGGTTTATGCTATCACAGACAGTTCCAGGCTAAGGAAAGCTTATTTAATTTACCAAACTTCACACAGAAATTGGCAAGGATGAGTCCAAAAGGTTAAGCATAGGGCATGATCCCTCTCTCTCTCCATCCCCCTCATGATTATAGTGTTCACTACATTTTCCTTTCTCGAAGGTATCTGGAAACATGTTTTACATTTTCCTCTCTCTTAGTCCTCTGAGTTCCTCTCCTACGAATAAAACAGACCAGACATATCAAATAGGAATCTGCGCTTCTCTGATGAAGCAAAGCTCTGCAAGTTAGAGGGATGAAATCCCAAGTGCTGAGTTGCTCTCCAGACAGATATCACCATAACTAGGAGGGCCTCCACGTTAGAACCTGAACGATCTCAAGATCACCCATCATCAAAATCCACTTACTTCTTTCTTTCCATATGAGATCAACAAGTAAATCTCACCCCTACATGCTCTTCTTCCATTTGAGCACACAGTGAGTGTGGACCACACAGCTGGGAGGTATCTATTGATAAATCAGAATACCATCTGTATTAAAAGGTCATTTTAAAAGTATGCTGCCCTGGCCGGTGTGGTTCAGTTGGTTGAGTGCTGTCCCATGCACCTAAAGGTCACTGGTTTGATTCTCAGTCAGGGCACAGGCCCAAGTTGCAGGTTCAGTGGGTTTAGTCCCCTGTACGGGTATGTATGGGAGACAATCAATAGATGTTTCTCACTCTCTCTCTTCCTCTCCCTTCCTCTCACTTCTTTTTCCTCTATAACAATAATAAAAATAGTATTTTAAAATAATAATAAAAAATAAAAGTATACTTTTGTAATTGTACATTATTAAAATAAGACAGAACTCTTGGCAAATATTCAGAAGTTAGATTGATAAAATACATTACAATTTTTATTTTTGGAGATGGATATTTGACCACTTTCATGGCTTGAATTGCCAGTGTGTGATGATGAAATGCAGAGTGAATTTTAGTTGGTTTTACTAGTATTTTTAAACTTTCCATAGACAATGCATCCTCTCACATCTGCCCCTGGAGCAGACCACTCTCGCTGCTCTGCCCTTGGTACTCCACTACAAACAGCACTGAAAATAAACGTATTAATGCTGAGAGTTATGTATAAAATACATCTCTCTAAAAATCTCTGAAATACATCAGAAATGTTGAATGAGCATGCTTGCATATGGGAGAAAATTCCCAGGATGGACCCAGTGATTTTAGTATCTACCTCAAATTTTCTAGAAAGAAAGATGAAGATAAGTGATGGTGCTGGGCTCTTCATCACAATGACAAAGTAATACTAACTTTTCATTGGAGGAATCAAGTAATTACATAGTCTGGGCCATGATACTGTATTGCAATTTATAATAAAATCTCCTTTTAATTCCAGAAAATCATTACGGTTCTCTGGACCAAAGCAAACCAACAAACAATATCTCATATCCAATTAATTTCCTATTCATCATAAGCCCACTTTAAGGTGAGTTCCCTCTGTAAGGAGCCATTGAAAGCCCCAGCTTATCTTGGGAGAGCAAAGAAATCACACATTGAGTAATATGACTGTTAGGAATGAACCGATCACATGATACCATCGATCTATATTAACCTATTCCCATTGACCATACAGCTGACTTAGCTGCATATTTTATTCATTTGCTTTATAGCTGGTCAGTTGTATCTTCGTAAATTCAATACCTTCGAAACTGAAACATATTTTATTCTCTCCAATATGTGCCTTTCTGCTACATTTTATTCAGTTTGGTGTTCTTCCTAATCAATTCTCTTGTGAGCTCCATTTCTCTCAGCACAATGTATCTATTGTTAGGATTTATTTCTTGGAGAATGATTTAAATCTATTTTGTTCAGTGCTGCCTTAAAGCTCCAATATGCCCTATCCATTTCCTCACTGGTCCCATCCATTGGGCCATATGATCAGGTTCACAGTCCATCTTCCAAGTTAAGGAACGATGTACTCTCCTAGCTTGGTCTAATATGAAATGATACTGCCTTTTTATCTAGCGTGGCAATGGTTGTGGGCTAAGTAATAATAGTGATATGTAGCAACGTGTAGGAATGTTAGCATATTTCAGGGATTCAGGGCTGAGATGGGCTCCTATTGTCCTCAGTATGAAGTCTTCTCTCTAAATCGATGCTTCTGAAATTCTAGGTATCATTGCCAACAGATATAAAGTACGCAATAACCAAGTCCTCACTCATAAATCCTTGTTGACTTAAAAAATGGCTGAAGATTGCCTTCTTTGGTAATATTAATTATGAGTCACTTTTAATTTAGGTTGGTCCTAGATTTTATGTTCTCTGTAAGACTTCAAAAGTTCATTTTACACAATAAAATTATTTTATTATTCATAAAGAAAAATAAAAGGCAATAAAAGACATGGCATTTTAATGACCTTTTTGATGATTTGCCTCCTAAGATGACTAGAAAAGGTCTGGGAGAGAAGCCCAAAGAGGAAGTCCTAGAAAATAAAACTAGAAAAGTACGCGGAGGGTAAGGTTAAGGGGACATTAGAAGCCTGGGTAAGGGTCTATGGCCATATCCTAAGGTAAAGGAGAAGTGCCTGGATGTTTTTGAAGAGAAGAGTTGACATGATTAAAAGCTCCTACAAATCAGGTTATAACTTCCTAAAATAAAATGAACTTGGAATAAACTCCTGATGGTGTGTAATCATGCCCAGAATGTGACAATGGTAGAGTACACCTTGTTTAAAAAAAATACAGCTATTTCCAGTAGGGAAAAGAGAGAGAGAGAGAGAGAGAGAGAGAAAGAGAGAGAGAGAGAGAGAGAGAGAGAGAAGCAGATGGGGAAGAGAAGGAAGTCTTCTTTGGAAATCAGGAAAATTAAGCAGGAATGCATTAAGTGAACATATAAAAAATAATGCAGAATTAAAGAATATATATTATAGTGTATAACACATGTTAACATGATCAAACATCCTACCTTATAAAAGAGTAATAAGCAAATTAACAATCACTCCACTCAGGCCATGCTAACCAGCCAATCAAAGGGATGGGAGTATGCAAATTAACCCCAACCAAGATGGCTGCAGCCACAGAGGGCAGTTAAGAGGCTTGGGTTTCCCCTGCAACAGAAGAAGCCAAGCTTTCCAGTTGCCCTGGCGAGCCTAGGCCTCCACTCAAGGATACAAAGTTTCAATTATAGAAGATACATAAGTCCCTATAGAAATGGTTGCTGGAGCAGGAGGCTTGGCTCTGCTCTAGGCTACAAAGTTTCAATTGTAGAAGGTAAATAAATTCCAGATACCAGGGCCTCTGCTTGGGTGGCTGGGGGGCGTGGTCGGCCTGCAAACCTCCATAGGCCCCCTCGCCCAGGCTGCCCCACACCCCAAGGGAATCCCCACCCTGATCCCAGCCACCCTTCAGGGCAAACCAGCTGGCCCCCACTCATGTACCAGGCCTTTATCCTGTCTAATAAGAGAGTAATTGCAGATTGACCACCACTCCAACACACAAATTGCTGCCCCCATGTGGTCAAAGATCCTGCCCCTATGTAGACACAAGATGGCCACCACAAGATGGCCAGCAGGGGAGAGCAGTTGGGAGGGACCAGGCCTGCAAGGGAGGGCAGTTAGAGGCAATCAACCCTGTAGGGGAGGGCAGTTAGGGGTGGCCAGGCTGGCAGAAGAGGGAAGTTGGGAGCAAACAGGCTGGCAGGGGAGCAGTTAGATATCAATCAGGCTGGCATGTGAGTGATTAGGGGGTGATCAGGCTGGCAAGCAGAAGCAGTTAAGGGCAATCAGGAAGGCAGGCAGGTGAGCAGTTGGGAGCCAGCAGTCCTGGATTGTGAAAGGGATGTCCAACTGCCCGTTTAGACCTGATCCCACTGGGCATCTAAATGGGCAGTTTAACATCCCTCAAGGGGTCCCAGATTGGAGAGGGTGCAGGCTGGGCTGAGGAACACCCCCCCACTGACCCCCTCACCCACCCCACACCCTGTGCATGAATTTCATGCACCAGGCCTCTAATATAAAATAAAAAGACTGGTGGTATGGAAAATATGAGACCCCTCAAAGAAAACAACCGTGTCTAATTGGAGTTAATGACAGAAAAATTTGGGAACATAAATACACAAATATTGTACCTTCAATTTTATTAGCACTAACTTTTAATCAGAGAAAATAAGAATAGTTTTTCCATATTGACCCTAATAGAGCATGAAAATCAAGAAGGAAGAATGCCACTACAAATGAAATTTTGGGTATCTAATTAATAAAAATTAACAAAGGAGGTTGGAGAGCAAGAATGAAACAGCCAAAGACAGGAAGGTAATATGACTGCATGGGAAACACTCAGCTGCACTGAAACTTTATGAAGTCATTCATGACCCATGCCCAAAGGAAGAAAACAAGCCTACTGTTGGAAAAGAGGGTGGAAACAACAAGAAAACAACAAAACTCAAACAACAGCGAGAAGGCAGAATTACTGGGGTCTGCTGGTGGTGTTATTTTCTCCTTCATAAAACTGTATGTTCAGATGGAAAGTTAAGAAATAAAAAATAAAATCAAAACAAAGAAAAGAATGAAGCTCTAGGGAGCTTATGAGATATAAGAAGCTTGTTCTCTAGACCCAAACAAGTAACATTTAATTTTATATTAGCAACAACAAAAAATCTTATAGACATGATCATAGAAATCATGTTATGTTTTCAGAAATCATGGGGAAAAAACATATACATGCAAATATCTTAATTTTAAGGAGAAATAGAAGATTCTGAAAATAGTTGGGATGCAAATTCTCACCCAAACTATAAAAGATTATATTAAATGTATAATATGTGAGCACTTTGAAAAAATAGTTATGACTTCTAAGAGCCAGCACTTTTCTACCTAGAATGAGGTAGGCCAAATTACCTCCTCTCTCTCTCCCTCTTTCTCCCCCCTCCATTCTCTCTCTCTCTCTGCCTTTTGGAAATGCTTTTTAAACAGGTAGATCTGTGAGACCATAGATACAGGACAGCAAGATATCCAACAAAAAAACTCTCAGGATATTGCTGTGGAAAGATTGGGAGAGATTCAAGCAAATTCATAGCAGATTAAATCCATATACCCAAAAATAACTTTTGAGCCCATGAGAATGGAGTTTCCTCGAGAATTTCTACAACATTTCATTCTTGCCTCCATACTATTGAATAAAACCTAGGAATCTATGTCTATTGGCTAAAACCAAGGAAAATAACACAAGAAGCAAAGCAAGAATGTCCATTTTTGGAAACTCAGCCTCCCAAGAAAGGGATGGGAGAGTTTTCCTGGTCAGTAGCTTATGTAAGAATAAAGGCCCAGCAGGCCCTGTGGACTCAGCGCTACTGTAACAGCGCTCAGCAGATGCTCTGCGTCCCTGGACGCCCTCCAGCCAACAGCACACGACTGTCTGCATGTCCTGGGTGGGATGCAGGATGAAACATTTCTTCCAACCCTGAGATCCCATGACTCTAATATGAACACAAATCCCTGCTGGTGGCCTGTATGGTTAGTACTAAATAACTGCAGAAGAGAAAAATCACAGAGGGGGAAAAAATAGAGTGATTAAAACATTTTCTAAAACCACTGATTTTATAACAGGCCGCACACAAAGGCCTTTCTGATATTTAGCTCTAGTGACCAGAAGGCGCTGCTTTTCCACTACCTCGTTGCAGACACACATCCCAGCTGACCAAGCCAGCGGTCCAAGACGGGCAAGAAAAACCCAGCATCTCCCCACCATGACAAAAGCAACTAGAATTGCCAAATCCGATACACAAAACATTTAATTTATAACAGTTAAAACCTGGCCTCTGACCAAGTCCAAAAGAACTATGTCTTATTTCACTCGCTCTTGAATATGTCTCTTTCCGAGATAAATGACTCCGCTCTTTGCCAGTTCTCTCCTCTGTTTGGTGTTTTGTTTAGCTGGGCCTGTGACAAGCCAAGAGTTGATGCATCTGCTTGAATGTGTAATTCACCTCGCTGGTCAACTTCGCTTTTTTTTCCTTGACAATATTATGTCAAACAATCACATCACAACTGGCTCTGATCTCTTTGTTGTTAGCTAATAAATTAGAGAGTATTTATTATCTGCAATCCTTTTTTTCCTCCTTTAATGGTGACACATTTGTGGTGAATTACAGGGCAGCTTTATAAACTAGGCTCCGGGCCAGTCTCAGGCCCTGCGTCCATGTGAACGTTCCCTCTCCCGGCTGGCCTCCCGGGCTGGTGGTAAATCAAGGCAGCTGTCACAGCACACTAAGTCAGTGTGCGTCATTGGGGAGAGCAGGAAGCGTTGGGGGTATAATTCTGTCCATCAAACTAATATGTTATATCAGTAGCTTTGTAATCTTCTGCCATAACTTATGGGAAGTGACACCTAAGAATTCACTTTGAAGGCAATGTGTTCCTCAGACGTTAAGCCAAAACAGACCCGATTCGCGGCAACAGTTCCTCTGTTTATAGGAGTGGATTTTCCAGCGCTGGGGGATGCGGTCCCTATCAATGTGGCAGTATTTTACACGTTCCACCACCACCAGCTCAACTCTGTTTACAGCCTCTAATGGCAGGATTTGTAAACTTTTCAAACAGGATTTCTTCTCTTCTTTTTGTTACCCTTGCCTTCACCTCCAGTAGCCGGATAGATAAATATGCTCCTTGAATGTTATCATGACAAAGCGAGCCTCTGACAGCCTGGGATGAATGGGTGCCCCGTTTCCCTTTGCCTTGACAAGTGTGGGAAATGGCTGCATGGGGCAGAAGGACACTCCTGCCCCTGATGGCAGTGTCAGCTCTGTGGTGGAGTTGCTAAATGTCCGCAGGATAGTTAGAAAAGCCAGGGCAGATAACCTTAGGCCGACGGTGCACTTTCCAAAGTGTGACATGGAAGTGGCCAGACTCACACTGTGTGTCCGGGATTTGAGATCGGGTCATCCCACCGGCCTCAGCCCCCGTCTCATTTTCTTCCTCAGTTGTTTTTTCAGCGGGTCAATGAGAGAAGCCCTTTGGGGAAGATTAAGTAGTTCCGTGAGCTGCCATCTGATGGAAAAGAAATCTACATGACCTGTTCAAAGGAGCTCTTCCTCCCCCAGGCACAAAACTAAATATGCACAATAAAGAAATTTGAAAAATGCCTGCCCTCGCCACCCCCCTACCCCCTTTGATTGATAGCAGAGAGGGTTTGCTATGATAATTTTACTTTGACGGGTCCCAGGCATAAATCCCAGACTTGTTGCTCTGGTTTGACAACCTTCCAAGGGCTCCAGTTAGGAACAGGAAACAGGCCTCTATTTTTCACCCTCAATGCTCCTTCAGGTGCAAAGAAAAGAGCGTATGGAAAAAATAAATCCTTATCTGAGGGGGAAAACCAATTCAAAGCACTTTTAATACTTATTCATCAGAAAGAATGTCCGACGGGGGAAGATGTGACCTCAGTCCTCCTTCTTCAAACTTACATTTAAATCCTCCTGGTAAGAGATCTGAAATCTACTCCTGATGAGAAACTGATACTCCTTGCCACTCACATTTTGATTTTACCACGTTGTGTTTGTATTGTACTTCAAGGTCAGCCTGGCAATGAACCATAGTGTTTTATAAAAACCATTGTTTTAAAAAATACCTTCGGGTAAAAACATCCATAACTGACTACCACTTACCTACAATAGGCCGAACTATGTAACTCATTGCATGCTCAAATGAGTAAAGCCTCAATTAATAGGAACGCAATTTTCACAAGAGTCAAAGTAATACATTTTTTCAGCAATGACCTTTTAGGCATGCTTCCTGAAATGTGAGGCAGTATTTGGCGACCTGTGTGTCTTCACCCACTCATCTTCCTTACTCCATTAGAGAATGATGGCTCAGCACTGAGGACCCTGGTCACAGAAGTCACATTGGAGTGGAATCAAGATGAAGCTATGTTTTCCCGTAGTTGACTAGGACATCGAGTTCAGCTATTCTCCAAGCATTTTAGTTGATCTCACCTAGAGATGCAGTATTGTAATCTATTAATAATTATTAAATGGTCAAACCAAGCAAATACATAAAAAGGAAGGAATATTTTTATTTCCTTTAAGCTTTCAGAACCTGAAGATTTTCCTTTCAATTATTGACCTCTTATGAAAACAGTTTTCTCTTGGCTCTCCAGTTTTAATCTAGCACTGAAAGCCCATCCAAGTTCAATGCCATAAGTGAGGAGTTGTCTTCCAGTCCTACTACCTGCCAGGCCTTGGCCACGGGGTGTCATGCGAGTTTTACAAAAAGTCTGCAATATTGAGAGATGCCAACAACAGGGAAATAAGGATCCAGTCTGGGCACCGTCAGTAAGAAGTGGATCCTTGATTTAACAGTACTATACCACATGGATGCCACCGCATGCAAATTGAGCCCTCATTTTGGAGCCAGTATTTTTTGAGAATACCCATTTTATGGAGGAACTAACTATTGCCCAAAGCGTTCTAATAACTGCTCCATGGGTCAGCCAAAAAAGTCAGGGGAGAAAATCTAAATAGAAAAGAACAAACTGCTCATAAAAATGGGAGTAATGTATGAATTTTTTAAGTCATAAAACAACTTGAACAAACTTCAAGAAATAGAAACTTGCTAAATAATTCTCTTCCACTCAATTGCCCCCTTAAATACAAAACAGGATGTGCTTCCTGATAAACACCTATAAATTTGGGGGGAGCAAAACAAATCTGATCTTGTGTGCAGGCCTCTGGGCTGCAAGGAACATGGTTGGATGGCTTTTTCCCTTAGAGGAAGACGCCAGAACAGCATTTTCCCATCAAGTGTTGATAAGAAAGGCATTTAGTATTTCATAGGATGGGCCTGTTGCAAGTGGGTGGTAAGACATGATAAATTACGGTCAATGTCATATTAAAAATTACGGGTTCATCTGCACGTGGTCACAATGATACAAGCCCTCAGTGTGGCAGACGTGGTAGGAATGTTCATCTCCCAGGATATGTCTAGAAAGTGGAACTCCCCAAGATTTAGAGAGGTGACAGCTGTCTCTCTCATTCACAAGCAAAAACTAAACTAAACCCGTGTTTTCTACATACGGGGCCCTGTTTGGGTCTGACTTTCTAACCTGCTTCATGTTCTTCCCTCAGGGTTTCCAGTCTACTTTTCTGCAAGATGGGCCAGGAAGGTGTTTTAAAATCAGAAAAGAATTCCCTCTGTCCAAACCCAAAGAGATGTTGCTTAGGGATACAGAGACATTCTGAGGACTCTGAAGAGGAAAAGCAGTCTTGAAGATGTGGATGGGCTTCGGTCAAGTATTTCCTAGAGTTAGCAAGGAACTGAAAAACTGATAAAGTCAGCCATTTCGTATACCGAGTATCTCAAACGTGACACTATTGATATTTTGAATCAGTAAGTCTTTGTTGTGGGATTGTTCTGTGCACGGTGGGAAGTTTGGCAGAACACCTAGCCTATCCCCACTGGATGCCAGTACTACACTCCCATCCTTGAAGTAAAAATAAAAAATGTGACCACACGTCAGTAAATGGTTTCTGGGGGTGAAAACTGTGCTGGCTGGGAACCACCATCCTAGACTATTGGGTGAGTCTATGTCAGTGAACTCCTGTGAGCCACATGTTTTCCAGTAAAGAGGCCTGGCTTCACTAGCACATGTCACCATCTGCATTTTCCTCATTATTTCAGGAATCATGATAGGACTGCAAGAAGCAACACTCTGTCACTCAGACTCCTCAGCCAAAATTGATGTGCTTTTACTATAAAGTGAAAGTTAAATCAATCACTGTGGAGGTAAAAACAAAAAAACAGTATACCCATTAAATATTTATCCATGAGGTGAGTTTTGTTACATTCTTCACTCTTTCTGTTCTAGAAATTTAAATCCTACTGCATAAGTCAGAGATCCAGTCAAGAAAACAAAACTCCTGGACAGGTGATTAAATGGAGGGAATTCAATACAGGGTGTTAATTCAAAGGGATGAGAAGAGCTGAGATAACAAGCAGAAGACAAGGCTACCCTGAGAATCGTAATTCAGGAAGCTGCTACCACCTCTCCTCCAAAGAGGAAAAAGGGGAGAGACAGTGTGTCAGAACTCCAGAGCCAAGGCCCCTGGAGAAGCGGGACTCACAGGGGGCAGTTGATAGGAACTAAGAGCAAAAATGAAGAGGAATCTCTATAGGAGATAGAACCAAGGAAGAGGCAGGGCCACTGCCCACGATAGCCATCTTAGGCAGAGAGTCCAATAAAGAAAGACCTGGGCCTCATTATTCCTTTCTTCTGCCCACCTGTGATTTCTCACCAGTACCTTCCACTGGCTGAACCTGGCTAGAATCCAGTGGACCAGGGAGCTTGGAGAATGGTTTACAGGGATTAGCCCCTGTGACAGATAGAGAGCAGAGATGGTGTGAACATGGATCTGAATGGATTTCCTGGCAAGCATTCTTTTAGGCAGAGTATTCCAACTCTATGGACATCTGAACAATTAAAAAGGCTATATATTTATTTTCCAAACAGCACATGTTTTTGGTTGTCACGAGGCACTGTGCTCTGAAACAGTTTTCTCAGACCGCTTCAATTGAGTCTACTCCATAAGGTTAACAGCCAACCATTTCATCCAAGGTTAAAGAAACTGCCTCAAATTTAAACCCAAGTTCAGAGGAGAAGCCCAGAGACTCCCTTCCTTTTTTTCTGGACCTTAAAGAAAGGGAAACCAAGTTTTCAAGACAGTGTTGTGGGGAAGCATCAAACTAGGAATCAGAAACTGTGGTCTTGTACTCTAAACACTGGCTCCACGCATCTGTTTAAGTCTCTTTGGGTAAACCTCTTCTCTCTTAAGCAACAATCTCCTGGTTGGCAAAGTCAGGAAGTTAAACTCCTCTGGGACAGCGGGGCAAGAGTGAGAGTGTGAGAGATAAGACTGGATGATGAGTTGAATGAGTAAAGCCAGCTGGTATAAAAAATGCTCAATGTGAGGAATGCAGGACCCTGGAGCATGTATATCCTATTCATGGCATTAAATTCACTGTCTTCCCCAAAATATGTTGGTACTCGATCTGACTGCATTCTATAACTTGGTCACCTCTAGGACCTCCCCCAACTCTGCTGTTTGCTGACTCTCTTGCAAACTCCCCATCCACCCAATGCCTCGGCAATACCTAACCTTGCCATGGGGTTATCAAGTCCCCCTGATCTTCAGGGCAAGGAGTGTTGTTTGCAATGCACAGAGCAGAGCAGGACCACTGGCCTTTTCCTTCAAACCATCTTGTTTCAATCCCACACACCCCCTAAAGGGAGATTGCAGTTGACAAGGCTCTTGCTTTTACATAAGCAATGCCTTTTGGACTGATCCAGGGCCATAATTCTGCTGCACTCAGTCCTATCTGTGCTTCTGGAAGGGCTGCAGGACCTGACACTCTCAGATACTGTCACCCTCCCACAGCCAGCAGTGGTTACCATGACTTTCCCTGGGCCCTGCTTCCAAGCACTACTTCCCCAGGGAGACATGTTCTCAGAATATCTAATTTCTAACAGCTCCTACAGTTCAGAGGGAATTCTCAGGAGATTAGAATTTTAAAAAATAGATTGTTTGCTATGAAATATGACGTTAGAGGATTTGGGGAGGGGGGACTACAACTATTGCAAGATTCTACTCTAAGCTGGTATGAAACTGCCATTACTACAAATGAGTTCCTTGATCTGACATAAAATTATTTCCTAATTGGTCTTCTGAGTTTCTCTTCCTCTATGAAGCCCACCAGGATCGTACCAAACTCATCTCTCCCACCAGTGAGTATTAGGTAGGTCTTAAATTTGCTGAAAAATAATATTAGCAGTGGGGCATGGGAGCTAAACAACCAATTTGTATCCTGGTTCCATCACTGGAATTCCAAATGCTGTGGACTTGGATCTAGTTTCTGAATCTATCTCTGCCTCAGCTTCCTCATTTGTAAAATTTGATATTGGATCATGAAAATCAAATGAGAAAATACTTTTTGACTTTTTAGTATGTGGCATATAGGAACTGTGAAATAAATGTTAGTCATTATTATAATGTCTCTAATTATTATATTACAAATAAAATAAAATTGTTAACTTGAATATGTATTCCCTTTATGTTGACTTTATTTGTCTAAATAGTAAGTTCAAGAGTAAAGATTGTACATATTTCTTTCTATTTCAATAATTGTCTCCACCCCCACTACCACTCCCCATTAGCCCAGTGCCTTTTATACAGAAATAGCCAGATGTAGGGGTTAGCTGGTTGGGCATATCATTGTAGTGTAAGGGTAGGATGCTGTGATAAAGACAGAACAGGCCTCAAAAGACTGACTCTTAGTAATTAGTAACTTGGCCAACTTACCAAACCTCAGTTTTATAAAGTATAGAATGGGCATAAAGTAATTGCTTCACAGTAGGGGACTCATCATGAACACTCAATAAATGCTGGCTTTCTTCCATCTCCATCTCTCTCACTATTAATTAATTGATCAGAACAGTACCAGGAGATATGGAAAGCATGAGGAAACCGGTCTCTATCAGACAAATCAAAGGAAGGCAGTCCATTGTCCCAAAGACAAACCATGGGCCTCATCCTAGGTACTCTACTGCTTGCTTAGCAACCAGACAGTGGATTCTCATGCCATGTAGAGGTAGGAAACTGTCTTCAATAGAACCAGGGAGTGGGGGTCTCAGAGTGTTTACAAAGTCTCCCTTGCTGACTGTTGAAGCTCACATGTACAAGAGAACTCCTTATATTTCTTCTAAAATTTTATTTCCATGTTGCCTTCCTACAATTCTGCTATCCTCAGCAAGCATGCCAGACAAAAGATGGGATCTACATAGACCTACTGGTCTGACCTCCTGAAGATCACCACACACTTTCATGGAAGCACAGAATGTTCCTGCTGAGAAAAGGTGCTCCAATAACCTTCCCTTAAAAATGAAGCCACAGAGAAGTGGAATGACTGGCCCATGATCACATACTAGTCAAGGACAGAGTAAGATTTAGACCTGTGCACTTCTAAATTCCTCATCTTCCTGATGCCTCAGGAGAACAGATGCCTCTGGAAACATTTGTGTAAGTCATCCATGGTCTAAATTCCAACCCTGAGTTCCCAGCCTGTATCGGGTGGGATGTGATCATTCATGACATCGTCGGTCTAAAACCTGTAGAGGAGCCTTTCCATCAGCTTCTTCCTGCAGCACAGGGTACCCATGCCCTCCTCCTCCATGTGCTGCCTGTACGGCAGGGCTGGGAGTGTTCCCTAAAACCTGCTCATGTGAAGGAAACAGGCCCCAGCTGGACAGCCTCACTGACTCCAGCACGGACTTCCGCTGCTTTACTATAGGGCTGTGCTCAATGAATTTAATTTTTTTTTTTATTTTTAATATCTACATGGCTCTCACCCAACTGCCTTAAAATACCAGCTGTGCCGTGCTTTCTTTTCTAATTTGACAGTTATAAGAATAACTCCTAAAGAACAGAAAATTCTTCAGGGAAGGGCTCTCGGTTTCATAAACATTTAGAAGATGAAAGACATTTCAGGCTGAAATGTCATGTATGGAAAGGGGTAAGCCATGGCTGAATGGATGTGTATTGAATGCTTCTGTACCAGGCACTGGGTTGGGTGAGTTTTCATGGCTCAATGCATTCCGGCCCTCACAATGTGGAGAGATGAGTGTAATAACTGGAAGTTTATAGATGAGAAAACTGAGGCTTAGAAAGATTGAGAGGCTTGCCCAACATCATACAAGGAATTTGTTGTAGAGCTGGTATGTTTGTGTTGTAGAGCTATTATACCGAATTACCATAGACTTGGTAGCTTCAAACAACAGAAGCATATTCTCTCATGGTCTGCAGGCAGAACTGAAATGAAATGCTGGCAGGGCTCTGCTCCCTCCTGAAGTTCTAGGGAAGAACCCTTCCTTGCAATGCCCAGATATTGGTGGCTCCAGCCATCCCTTGGCCTGTAGCTGCCTAATTCCCATCTCTGCCGGGATCTTCACTTGGACTTCTCCACCTATCTCTGCTCTGAGTGTTTCTGACAAGGACATTTGTCACTGAACTTAGGGCCCACCCAGATACCCAAGATGATCTCACCTTGAGATTCTTAATTACATCTGCAAAAATCTTCTTTTCCAAATAAGATCACATCCATAGGTTTCTTGGGTTAGGTTGAGGATATATCTTTTTTTGGGGGCCACCACTAAACTCACTACAGCAGGTTTTAAACTCATGCCTGTCTTACTTATAGCCATTTTCTCACCACACTGTCATGTTATTTACTGTTTTGTTTTGTTTGTTTGTTTTTTCTGTTTTCTCAAAAACATCTTGGCCATGATAAAGATTCCAAGATAGCTGCAGCCACAGTATGGAGGGATCACGGCCCTTTAAGTGCCCAGAATTATCCAGAAAGCTGGTAACTATTGAAATCCAAGCTCCCCTTAGTCCTGCTATTATTATTCTAAGAACCAAGAGGGAAAACTGCCCCTAAAAGATTCCTTGCCTTTACCTCTAAACATCAAAACAGTTGACTCATTTGTGAAGTTCAGCCCTCCTTTTGCAGGAGTAAAAGAGCTCTCAGGTGTCAACTTAACCTATAGTCAGCCGCTAATAAGTTGAAGATAAAAGGTCAATACATTAAAATAAGACTCAGACATAATGTAATAGAATTTTTTATTAAGCCCATCTAATTATATCAGTCAATCTTTATTATGAGATCCACAAATGCAGAGAACTCTATTATAATCTCTCTTTTTAATGATCTCCTCACTATCTGCCTCCTCAAACTCTATGATAAATTAATCATCTGCTCACAATCATGAGTAAACATGGACTCAATTAATTGATAAATAAACAGTTCACTTCAGGACTTGTGCAGATACAGCAGGGAGTACCACTGGGTGCCTGCCAGGGCAACACTCAGCTGGGAGCTGGGAGATGTGGATGGCTCGCTAAGACTGTGCTCTTTTGCTTTTGTTTACAAGAGATGTTCTGGCTGTTCGTTTTTGTTTTCACCCTGTGTGCAGAGGTGGAGAAGAACTTAATCACTTTTCCTCTCTGGGTCTAAATTTGGAAACATTGTGCATCTCATTCTTCTGTGGCTCTACATAAAATTACGTATCGTCAAGAAAAATGGTAAAATGCAAGAAATGTGCACTCTGCCATATGAAACAGTAAAGCAGAAGAAACCCTTGTAAGATGCAAAAGTTGGTACTGAATGATTACATAATTGTTCGGGGTCAGATTGTGTCCCTCCAAAAGATAAGTTTAGTCCTAAGCACAATAACTCAAAATGTGAGCTTATTTAGAAATAAGGTTGTTACAGATGCAATTAGTTAAGATGAGGTCATGCTGGGTGGGCCCTTAACACAAGTGATGTGTGTCCTTATAAGAAGACTGTGAAGATACAGAGAATGCCACACAGAGAGAGGTGGCCCTGTGATGACAGAAGAAGAGATTGGCATGATGCAAGCACAAGTGAAGTAAAATAAGGATTTCTGGCCACCATAAAAATTTGGAAAGAGGAAAAAAAAAAAAAAAAAGGAAAAAAAAAAGGGATTCTTGCCAGAGTCTTAGAGGAAGTATGCTCTGTGGACACTTTGATTTGAATTTCTAGTCCCTAGGACTAATTTCTGTTTTCTTAAGCCACCCAATTTATGATACTTTGCTGTGGCAGCTCCCCCAAAATGCACACAATGATTGATTATATTATGGCTCAGTGGTTGAGTATCGACCTATGAACTAGAAAGTTGAGGTTCAATTTCTGGTCAGGGCACATGCCCAGATGTGGGCACAATCCCCTGTAGGGGGCATGATGGAGGCAGCCAATCAATGATTCTCTCTCATCATTGATGTTTCTATCCTTCTCCTCCTCTCCCTTCCTCTCTGAAATTAATAAAAGTACATTAAAAAAAACATGTTAAAGGATGATTATACAGCACACACTATATTAGCCTTTCATAGGCATTAGCACATTACATCTTCACAGCTATCTCATAAGGTTAGTTCTGTTATCCCCACTTATGGTGGCCAGAAATCCTTATTTTACTTCACTTGTGCTTCAGAAAACAAGACTGACTGAGACTAATATCCCCCAAGTCATAAAGCTGGTGAATGCAAGCCCCTTTGATACTGGAGGCAAACACGTCATTCTCAAAGACACTACACTGTAAGCCCCTCATGGCTGTGTTGGTCACCAGGGCATCCCCCAGTGTGCTATCTAGAGCTCAAAGGCTCCTCCACTGTATATGTGGAAGATGAGGGGAAGCCAGTAACTGCAGGGTCACCCAGCCTTCCACTTCCACTTCCACCAGCACCACTCCAGGTTCATGTTTCATATTTTCAATTCTCTCTTAAGGGCATGGATTCATAGAACAGACGGACAAATCTCAGGGGGAAGAAGTAGGGGGACTGGAAGAGATTAGCCAAATAATATATATGCATAGCCATGGGCACAGACAATAATGTGGTAAAGGAGGAGGAGGGAGACAAAGGGGGAGTGGCAATGGAGGACATCTATAATAGTGTTAACAGTAAAAAAATAAAAGATATGTTTAAAACAAGTTTTCTGCTGCTAGAAAAAAAAAGTTTAAAAACTATTACAATATACAGGACAGTTATTACCCATACAGAAAGGATAATAGAATTAGAAAATTACCATTTTGCAACTTATAATGAAATGAGGGACCTAGGTTACCATTATCAAAAGATGCTCAAAAAGCCGAAACTGGTTTGGCTGAGTGGTACAGCGTTGGTCTGCGGACTGAAAGGTCCCAGTTCAATTCCGATCAAGGGCATGTACATGGGTTGCGGGCACATCCCCAGTAGGGGGTGTGCAAGAGGCAGCTGGTCAATGTTTCTCTCTCATCGACATTTCTAGCTCTCTATCTTCTCTCCCTTCCTCTCTGTAAAAAAATCAATAAAATAAAATTTAAAAAAGATGCTCAAATATTAGGTGGGAGGTTGGGAAAATTACCAGGAAAAGATTGGTCAGACACCATCTGAAGCTCCCACTCATATATTAATTGTGAGTCTTGTAGGAAATGTATACCACCACATGCAAAAAAAAAAAAAAAAAAAAAAAAAAAAAAAAAAAAAATTGCACTCAAATCTAAGCAATCCCTTGATGTACACTAGTTTAAAGGAAGTACATGAAGAGAAGAATAGGTTAAATGACATAATGAAGAGCCATCAGCCAAAACCAGAATGTAGCTGATTTTCAAGACAAATTATTCCATTCTATAAAATAATCTACACTAATAAAAGAGAAAAATGCTAATTGACCATACCTTTGCTACAACCACAGCCAATTAGAGTGAGTATGCAAATTAACCCAACCAAGATGATGGTTAATTTGCATATGCTAAGGGAGGAAGGAGTAAAGACTGAAGATAGCATAGAAGGAAGGAGGAGGGAAAACGGAAAGCAAGGTGGCTGCAGAAGGGAAAGCACAGGGAAGTGGTGGTGGGAGGGAAAGTGCAGGGGGGCGGGGGGCGGTGGTGGCTGCCAGAGGGAAAATGTGGAAGGTGGGGCTGCAGTGGGAGGAAAAGTGGGGGATGGGGGTTGAGGGCAGAGGAAGCAGGGAAAGGGGGGTGGGGAATGGGAAGGGCGCAGGAGAGGTGGCAATGGCAGGTGGGAAGCCTGATAAAAGCCCTATTCTTGCAGGAATCTTCCTACAATAGGCCCCTAGTCCTATATAATAAAAGCCTAATATGCTAAGTGCCTGGTTGTCTGGTTATCCGTTCAACCAATCAAAGTGTAATATGTTAATGATATGCTAAGGCCGCTCAACTGCTTGCTATGACACGCACTGACCACCAGGGGGCAGACAGTCCTACTGGTAGGTTAACTTGCTGCTGGGGTCTGGCTGATTATCACTGAGCAAGATAAGCAGAACACTCCCTGGAGCCCTCCCACAGTCTTTCCATGGCTGGCCAACCTCCCATACCCCTCCCTGGTCCAATCATGCACCAGTGGGGTCTGTGACCTTTTACAATCTGGGACCCCTTGCAGGATGTTGGAGAGCCAGTTTCGGCCTGATCCTGTACGCCAGGCTGAGGGTGCATGAATTTGTACACTGGGGCTTCTAGTAAATAAATAAAAATCCTTAATGCACAAAAATAGAGAGTGAGACAGTGAGGAAGGGGAGGGGAGAGAAGGGGTCTATTGGAAAGAAAAACAAACAAATCAAGAGATATAAGAATCACATTAAATGAATGGACTTTGTTTGGAAACTGATTCAAACAAACTTAATGCAAGAAATTATATATATTTTTTTAGAAAACTGGAAAAATTAGACTATGGACTGGGTATTGGAAAATATTATGGAATCATTGTTAATATTTTTAGTTGAGATAATGACATGATGATTGAGCTTAAGGGGAAAATGGTCCTTATCTATTAGAGAAGTTTGGTGAAATATATTGAGCACAATGGCATGAAGTCTGGGCTGAGATTAGGAAGAAAGAGAGAGAGAGAAAAAAAATCATGTATCTCCTCTGAAACCCATGTAAGCAGCTGCTTTTGTTGAAAGCTGGCTGCCCCAATTTGCCCAAAGTCATCAGGTAGGAGGACATGTACCACACTGCCTTTGCTCAAGGTGCATAGTTTCAAGAGCTGCTTAGGATTGCCTAAAAATTGCAAAGTGAGGGAGAAAAACTTGCCACAAAGTCCTGTGTTGAGTTGATTCTGTTTGTGGAGCTTAACCCTCCCCTCTTATAATACCTGTTTGCTTATTTCAAGTTCTAGACTACCACAAATGTTATGACAAAATCAATAATGGGAATACATATATCTGTGTTTCTGTGTTTGTGAAATGTGGGGCTTGTGGCAGCGTCCTTCCTGCTGGGTCTAAGGGTTGTATTGCCTCCAGACATACTTCTTGTTGGGATATGTGATCAGATGGAATAACTTGTGGAAAATGCCTAACGTAGCAATGCCTTCAATAAATGTTAACAACTACCTCATCATCATGACTATGATTGTATTGTTGGTATTGTACATGCTTATCATTAATCACTCTCTGTCCCTTTTGCACTAGCTTTATTTGTCCATTAGGAGAGTTAGGAAAGTAAGCTCAAAGACCAAGATACCCTTACATATTTCTCTCTACCTGCCCCTCTTGCATGACTCCATGGGCCAGTGTTATGTGCATAACATGTTTGCCATAAATACCTGCTTAAAAGGCATGTGGATGGAGAGGGCTGATGCTGCATATCACTTCAATGTAAGGGCTACAGGGTCTGAGAACAAAAATGGGCATTAGAAGCAAGAGAAGTGAGTTAAATTCCTGGCTCTGTCTCTTAATAAATAGTGAGCTTGGTCATCTTGCTACATGTCTTTGAACCCCTGTTTCCTAATAAGTAAGATGGAGACCAAATTGTCTGCCTCATAAGGCTGTGAGGACACAGATGGATTCCAACTTGGCTGCTGGCCCACCAGAGTCTCTGTCTCCATCTCTAGAAGGGGACAGAGATATTAACTGACGTCCTCTCTAAGTATGAACTCCAAAAGGATATAAAAAAGGCCACACACAGATGTTGCTGTGTCCCTCTTAAATTCATATGTTGGCCCTGGCTAGTGTGGCTCAGTTAGTTAAGTGTCATCCATGCCCCAAAGGTTCGCCAGTTCAATTCCTGGTTGCCCAGGTTGTGAGGTCAGTCCCTGGTGGGGGTGCATATGGAAGTCAACTGATTGTTGTTTTTCTTTTTCTCTCTCCCTCTCCTTTTCTCTCTCTTTAAAAATCAATAAAAGCATACTTAAAAAATCTATTCTTTTTTTTTTTTTTAAATCACATGTTGAAGCCTAATCCTCAGTATTAGGAGCTGGGAGCCTTGGGAGGCGATTAGTTAATGAGGGGAAAGCTCTTATGAGTGGGATTTCATAAGAAGTGACCAGAGAACTTATTCTGTCTCTCCACAATCGAGCAAAACCAGGAAGAGGGTCCTCACCAGGTCCTGACCATGCCCACACCCTGATCTCGGACTTTCAGCCTCCAGAACTGCAAGGTGTAAATTTGTGTCCTTCCAATTACCCAGCCTTGTTATAACAGCCTGAGCTTATCAAATTAGTTGTATAATAAATCTGCACTGTTACTCCTCTCAACAAAAAGTATTTTTTTCAACATGAGTTGGCATCAAGGCTGTCTCCTTTGGAGTCCCTGTGACTGAGTCTCTGGACTCCACCCAGCCCTGCCCACTAGCACCAGAGCCAGGCACTGAGGAGCCAGGAGATGGCTGAAGGGCTATGGCATTTGCCTTCATGCTCCCACTTTGAAAATGATGGTGTTGCAAAGACAAAGGAAGGTGCAGCCCTCTTCATAAGTCAGCAAAAGCTACCAAAGTCAAAGGAAAGAGAGGGAAGTCAACAAACACTATTTTAAGTTTCCCTTCTTTATATGTAATCAGTTCTCATCTACATCTTATCAGGAATTACTGATAACCTTGGGTCATTGAATCCCTTCTCTAGGCTGTTTTCTCATGTGTAAAATCAACAGTGGCCTTAACCTAAGCCTTTCACATCTACAGAATTCAGGAGTCTATGAGTTTTTCTAAGAAAGAAATTATTTATATATGTATATAAAAATATATTTATATGCATTTTATATAATATATGATTTATTTCACATATAAAGATATCTTTATTTCTACTAACTTGTAAGGGAAATTTAACATTTTCTTTGATGATCAATGTAGGGAACAACATATCATCCATAAATTTCATAGATATTGTCATGACACATGATTGCAGAAATCCAAAAACTATTCAAGTTCACCACTACTTTGCAATTACAGTAGCTGCTAAATCTGTTTTCAACCTTATTTGTGTTAATGAAAAAGCATCTGAATTACTAAATCAAAAATTTTATTTTTACATATTTTGATACTACAATACTATTCCAATATACTTAGTTTGCTTTATAATCCTTTATGTTTGATTTTGTGCATTTAAAAAACTTTGGTCTGAGAAGGGTGCCTGGGTTTTACCAGACTATCAAAGGGATGCAGGATGCCAAAAGGTTAAGGGCCTGGGTCTCCAAGATTCCTATCAGAGATGACTCCACAACTGGTTCTTTGCAATCCACACTCCTGTTAGCTGTTATCTGGCTTCCGTGTGTCCTTGTTCTGTAGTCATTAAGACTGTGGACCCTGTCTGGGACCAGACATCCTGGATCCTAACCTGCCTCTGGCCCTGACTGGCTGTGTGGCCAAGCAATTTAACTGGCCTCACTGAGGCTAAGTTTCTTCTTTTTATAGCAGAGAGCAATCCATCAACTTCTCTGGGGGTTATTGTGAGAGATTAGAAATATACTTTAAAAAATGGTTTGTGCCCAGCTACAGTGGCTCAGTGGTTGAGCACTGACCTATGAACAAGGAGGTCATGGTCCAATTCCTGGTCAGGGCACATGCCCAGGTTGTGGCTTGATCCCCAGTGTGGTCATGCAGGAGGTAGCCGATCAATGATTCTTTCTCATCATTGATGTTTCTGTCTCTCGCCCTCTCTCTGCCTCTTTGAAATCAGCACACACACACACACACACACACACACACACACACACACACACACGTATGTATATTTAAATAATGGTTCCGGCAGTACTCAACAAATTATTATTGATGTTATTCTTGTTAGGTCTGTAACATCTTAGTGTCTGGTTATATTAAATCATACCACTTAAAGGGACAAACTTCTCCCAAACCAATTCTACTATTATTTGTATTGTTTGGAATGTGGCCTTCAATAATTCAAGGAACAAAGAAGACATAACATCAATAGAAAAATGGAAATAATTAGAAATCATTGGGTTCCACTCTATGTTCAACTGCCACAAAATAAATTTCTAAGAACATACTTTGAAAAAGTCCACACTGAGTTCATTTGACTAGAATTTCCTATAGAATTCTCTTTGCTCTGGGATTGTATATGTTTTACCCCTCACTTAATTTCCTGACTGCAGTTTGTATACAGAAACTGATAAGAAAGTCCTAATCTCAAACTAACTGCCTGTGAGATTTTGTGGATATGACCTTAATGTAAATAATCCAATCTCTCCCGCAAACTGTTCCTGCCATGAGGCTTTTTGTGATAATAACTACAGAAGCCACTTAGAGACTTTGTTCTTCATTAGAGGGGGTGCTATCTCCCCTTAGCAAGGATGGTTTTATTACTTTGCATAAACTTCTATAGTTTAAAAGGAGCAGTAGTAAAGTTAGTTCAAGGCCCTTTAGGACTTCTTTTGTTCTGCAAAGTTGGGGAGGAAAAACATCAGTGAGGTATGAAAAGACTGCTTGTTTACCATCACTACCCAGATCCTGGCCTTTTTCATGAAAGGAAAGGAAACCAGCAGGAGAATCACAATACCCAGCACCTCCCTGGGTCTCCCTGCATTCTCCACAATTGTGTATTAAGCAGCAAGGCAGCTGTTGTACAAGTACTATCAACAAAGCAATCTTCTAGCCCTTTGATTCAAGCTATTCATATCTCTTGCCCTGAAATAAAATGACTTTCACAATTAAAACACCGAAATCAATGTGGTATCTATTGTCATGTCTGCAGGAGAAAAGCTTTAATTACAGCCATAGTTAGATAACACAATCATTACACCTCCTTAATCTCAAATGTAAAACCATCACCCTCTGAGTACTTTGCCACCCTTTCTTTGATTTTTTTTTTCTTTTTTCATTTCCCCCCTTTCTTTCCCCCCCCCCCCCCCCCCCCAACATGAATGGCTTTTTATCTAAGCACTTCAATTTGCATGCCTTTGCTCCGAGGCAGCTCCCCATGATATGTTAATTGCAGATTGCTTTAAGTACTAAAAGATTAACATAAAATCCTTTGCAAACAAGCTAATAGTTTATGATAATTTTTGCATGGCCTTTGTCTGTCTATCACTGGATTGCCTCTAGCTGTAATTTTATAAAGAAGCTGTAAAATATCATTTAAACAAGTTCATTTACACATAATTATTACCAGAATCACATTATTCAATTTAGATACTCCAGCCTATTAACAATCCATGAACTAAAATGTAATTAAACTATTTTCCTTTTATGAACCTATTCATTACAATGTGTGGGAGATGGATCTCTCAGTTTCGCTGCAAATTTCAGCACTTTGTTGTTGAAATTGACAAGTCTGGCACTCATTATGTACTTTTAATTATATTAAAAGTATTGCAAGACAGCTCAGATAAAGAATATATTTAGCAAAGAATGCCTGAAAATGCCAAGATGGTGTCATCCCAAAATATATATTTATTTTACTCATGCACTCCCTTCCCCTGCCCCCCCAACTCCCCTAACCATGAAAAATAATATCAGGCTGGTTGTTCTAATGGAGATTTTCATAGCTTCTTTTAGTAATTTTTCTAATTTAAGTCAAAGATAAATATTTCATCTAATTAATTATGTTTATCATTTTCCCAGATTTCTATCTACTTATTAAAACTGGTAGCTGGAATTTTACCCAAATAAGTATATTCTTCCAGAATTTACTTACAGACACACAATTACCTTGCACATGAAGGATGCCATATTTAGGGTTTGACTAAAAATTGCTGAGCAGCTTACTTTGTGAGACAACCTTTAATCTGTGTGAGAACAACTGCATTAATGGGAAACAGTTCATCTGTTTTGAAAGCGGTAAGTTCCCTGTGTCTGCCTGGTTATTTCTCAGGTAACTCAAACCCTCTCACTTAGAGCAGACTCAGAACAAACAACCTAAAACTGGAAGTTTATAACTGGCTATTGATGGACATTGGAGTCAGTTTTAATAGCACTGGGCCTCCCACTCTGGGTACTTCTAGAGCAGCTGTCAAAGAGGAGCTCCAAAAAGTCCTGAGCCCAGCCTGCATCACCCTCAACCCACCTCCTACCCAACCCTCCCACCCGCAAAGACATACTTGGTACATTGTTGCCCAAAGCTTTGCTTTCCATTGACCCATTTCCACCCTCCTCCAAATGCTCGACATCTCCCTCCTGCAATCTGGATCATATTTGTGCTTCATGGATTAAATGATGACCAACAATTTCCATTAAGAACCTTTCTGGCCCTCCACAGTCCACATTAACTGAACTCCTGATAGCCTGCACCACTCACTAGTCATTCAGCTGTTTGCTTGGTGGGTATCTCTTGTCTCCTCAACCACACTGAGTTGTCTTATTATACCTTTGTCTTACTATACCTCTCATGGCCTAATAGTGACACTATTAGTTTTATACTTGGTCAATATTTAATCAAAATACTATATATGCTGATTAGATATTAAAACCAACCTCTCAGAGAGTCAATATTAAGTCAAACCGTGGAAGACTCGAGGGTGTGCCCTGTAATTCCTTGGACAGCACCCTAATTTAGCCACTCCTCAGGGATAATCTAAAAGATGAAATTCAGTTGATTACAAGCATAGCTTTGTAACTTAGCCAACGGCTGCTTGAGAAACAATTATAACCCTAAAACATTCTGGGCCTTGGGAAATTTACTACTGTCCACCCACTCTGCCTTCTAAAGACTGATGATGTGCAATAAAAACAAGACTCCAACTTAATAACTGGTATGACCTGTGCCCAGTCATGAAGCCAATTGTCAAACACATAGGAGAAGTAAGGGAGTGAGGGGAAAAAACCAAGAAGCTACTGACTTTAAGATGCTTGCCAAAGACTAGATTTTAAGTGAATTTCAATTTAAATAAATATTTATCATAGAGAAAAAGCCAATAGTTCAGACTATCCAGAGAGCACTATCTAACAGGGTGTTGGAGAGCCAATTAGCCACTGCTAAACATGTTTCTTTGGTGTAAGGGTTATTTTAGGTTGGTTATTTTCAAGAAACAGTAATCATTTGAGAGGTCTGAAAACCAAGTACAGGCACACCTCCTTCTATCGCATTTCATTTTATTGTGCTTTGCAGATATTGTGCATTTTTTTACAAAGTGAAGATTTGTGACAACTCTGTGTACAGCAAGTCTATCATTGCCATTTTCCAACAACATTTGCTCAGTTCTTGTCTCTGAATCACATTATGATAATTCTCACAATATTTTCAACTTGTTCATTATTATTTTACTTGTTACTAGAGGCCTGCTGCATAAAATGTGTGCACTCATGAGAGCATTCATGATTCATTGGAAGAGGCCAAAAAGCAACATTAACAATAATTTGGAAGAAGTTGATTCCTAACTCATGGATGACTTCATTGAGGTCTTCAAGACTTCAGTGGAGGAAATACCTGCAGATGTGGTGGATGTAGCAAGAGAACTAGAATTAGAAGGGAAACCTTAAGGTGTGACTTCAATTCTGCAATCTCATGATAATGAGACATTGTAAAGTCAGGAATTGCTTCTTGTGGATGAGCAAAGAAAGTGGACTCTTTAGATAGAATCTACTCCTAGTGAATATGCTGTGAAGACTGTTTAAAAGACAACAAAGGATTTAGAATATTATATAAACTTAGTTGATAAAGCAAGTGGCATGGTTTGAAAAGACTAACTCCAGTTTTGAAAAAGTTCTATTGTGGGTAAAATGCTATCAGATAGCATCACATAGTACAGAGAAATCATCTCTGAAAGAATATTCAACCAATGTGGCAAACAGCATTGGTATCTTATTTTAAGAAATTGCCACAGTCACTTGAACCTTCAGCCACCTCCACCCTGATCAACAGTGAGGCAAGATCCTCCACTAGTACAATAATTATGATTCACTGAAGGATTAGATTAATAGTTAGCATTTTTTAGCACTTAAGTATTTTATAATTCAGGTTAAGTACACTGAATTTTAACTCAATTCTATTGCACACTTAATAGACTGCAGTATGCAAACATAGCCTTTAGTTATACTGGGAAACCAAAATATTCATGTGACTCACTTAATTGCCATAGAACCTAACCCACAATTGTATCCAAGGATGCCTATAGGAGTTATCATTTGTAAAATGCATTTACATTTATGAGAGAGATCTCCATCTGTAAGGGTGTCTCCTTAGCTATATCAGAAACAGGAGGAATCACTAAATCTCTAGAAACTCTTATCAATAGAGAAGACAACAACTTAAATTTCCATAACAATCTTTTATCTACTGTGCTTTTCCTAGTAACCTTCCATGACTAACTCATCCCACCACCAGTATCTCCTTTTTCTATTTAGCTGAAGATAGTATATAAGGTGGTGGCTTCAATCAACTTGGTGAGGTACTGTAACCATGCAGAAATTTTATTTTCTTTAATCTGGCCTTTTATTTTGATTATTTTTCTTTAACGCAAACTGTCTTCATGTGACTCACCCACCTCCCTCTCCCTCGCTTAATCATTAAACCCTTAGGACAATGAGGTTCTGGTCAACAATCAGTAGTCTTAGGAAGGAGACCCTGAGTCTATTGACTACTGATACAGAGTTAAACATAATACCCTCTTGGCAGTTGTGTTTTAGTTTCAGGCCTAGAAAAGAGGAATGATCCCACTGAACAAATCCTTGTGAAATTAGAACAACTCCAAGGCTGACAGCAAGACCAGATGCAATGATCCAATTGCTCCCTATTCTAACAACAATCAATCAGTAGAGACCACAACCTAAACTTCATTAGTCACCATGACTAATGATTTTTTTTTCTCTATATAATCCAACCCCTGGAAGCCATCAGAGAGTCAGGTCTTTGTGCATGAGGTACCTGTAACTTGGGGCATGGCTCCAGGAGATATACAGGGGTGGCCAAAAGTAGGCTTACAGTTATAAAACAAAGAAATAAAATAATCATTAATAAATAATAAAAGAATAAACTCTGTGTTCCACATACTCACAACTGTAAACCTACTTTTGGCCACCATTGTATATAATATTAAACTTTTGTTTGTTTTTCTTTTGTTAATCTGTTTTATGTCAATTTAATTCTTAAATCAGCCAGAAGAAACCAGAAGGGTATAGAAAAAAATATTCCTCCCCAATAAAAGCAAGGTGATACCTCCAATGAATAATCTCCCAAAATTCCTTTTTTTGCCACTCATATCCCACAGAGTTTACTAAAATGTAACAAGCTCTTGCTTATCCAAATGAATTGAGTCAGACACCTGGGGGAATCCATACCATCCTGTGACTCAGATACAATGAGTCAGAGGAAATGTGACAAGATCTTATGTTGTTTTTCCTTCAGCATATATGATTTTCTTATTTTGAACCTCAGAATCTTGTTTGTTTTATTCCCCAGTGTATATTAAATTCTGGTACAGTGCCTAGACAGTTCAATAAATGTGTTAAAAGCTAAATTAACTAGTGGACATTTAACATACTAATTGGGATTTTACTCCACAGTAGACTCTGATCAGAACTAAGTATATCAAATGCTAGTACACTTCAAAGAAATATGGATTTGAATGCTGGGATTAAGTTGTTAAGAAAAACTACACAACTAGTGAAAATAAGAGAGTAAGGGGTACCAGGAAGGACAGATCATCCATTGACTGGCATTATTTGATAGATCCTCCCATTGGAGAAAGATGGGGCTCTGTAATAAATCTGACCAAAAGTAAACACTCAGGTTGATTTGATCATAAATCCCTACTAGGGAAGGTCATTATGGCTAGTCATGTCCCAGACCTATAAAACGTTTTCATCTTAAACAAGCCCTGTGGATTGTTCTTGTGCATCCAGGTTAACACACTTTTGAAATGCCAGAGTAATCCTCTTTTTTTTAAAAACCACCCCCAAGAGAGCACATAATGTTGTCAAGTACTCTGTACCTTGCTTACTCCCACCTTCATGTAATCTTTTTTACATTCCTTCCTTACTTTCAAAAATATAAAAGAAACAGTGTAGCTCCTGAGCCAGGTGAACTGAATACACTGTGGGCACACCATGAGTGTAGGAGGGACTAGGTGTGAAATCCCATTGTCAATGTCTAAAGGCACTGGAAAAGTAGAGGTAGAGCTGAGACTGGTTTGGCTCAATGGATAGAGCGTCAGCTTGGGGACTGAAGCGTCCCGGGTTCGATTCCGGTCAAGGGCATGTACCTTGGTTGCGGGCATATCCCCAGTAGGGGGTGTGCAAGAGGCAGCTGATCGATGACTCTCTCTCTCATCGATGTTTCTAGCTCTCTATCTCTCTCCTTTCCTCTCTGTAGAAAATCAATAATATATGTGTGTGTGTATATATATATATATATATATATATATATATATATATATATATATTTTTTTTTTTTTAAAGGAAAGTAGAGGTAGAAGGAGACCCCTTAAAATGCACTCAGAGGCATTTGAGATCTTGCTTCTGGCATGTCATCAGTTTGGCTGAATAAACTCATAAAAATTCTCTATAGGTTTGCACATTTCTTACATTGATACAAACAGCATTTAATTCTTCAAGAGATTATACTTATGTTTGACTTTGCTGTTTACTGCTTGGTTAAAGTCTAGACACAATAAAGTCGCATGTTAAATTGTCGATTTTTGTCCAGTACAAAAAATGAAGAAAGTCCCAATGGTTACCTGAGGTATGGTTTTATTGCTAAGTATGTAGGGCATTGATCAGTTTTGTATTTACCCTAGCAATCCTAGTCTAACATTTTTTAAGTGTCTATAAGCATCCAATATTCAAAGATTCTTAAAACTAGCTTCACAATTTTACTGGTACCCTCATTACCTCATTACCAATATAAATCCATTAATAATTCAAAATAATAGTATATGTGTTCATATGGTATTGATGCGAGTCTTTTTAATTTTTTTTAATTATACTGACAATGCCCTAAGACAGGGCTTAGCAACCTCTGCAATGCTGAGGGGGTCCTACTAATGCATAGGCCACATCTTCTAAACTTAATATGCATAAGGGATGTCATGGGATAGAATGGTTGACAGGTGTCTGATCCCCAAAAGATCTTTCATATCTGGCTGGCAAAGCATAAGGCTTAAGGTCAAGGGATCTTCCAAAAAGTAAGAAAATTCCACCAAAGAGAAAATGAAAGAGGACAGGACCAGAGCAGAGTGTACAAGTGAACAGAGAAAAGACTTTGAAGCTATATATATAGTAGATGGTGGGAGAAGGTGCCCTAGGGAACTCTTGTTTTGATGTGTATTCCTCAGGAGAAAGAAATTTCTCAAACTTAAAAGAAATGATTGGACTAGATAACTCTGAAGGTCTTATGCATCTTGACTCTCAAATATCCCAATAGTTTCTAAATTGCATTTTAAGGGGTCTCCTTCTACCTCTACTTTCCCAGAGCCCTTAGACATTGACAAAGGGATTTCACACCTAGTCCCTCTGATACCCATGGTGTGCCCCACTCTGAATTCAGTGTTTACATGGCTCAGGAGCTATATAGGTTCCATCTTCTCTTTGGCCTGGGACTGCTTTGTATACTCTGGGACTTTGTGTACTCTGAGACAGGCTGTGTACTCCTCCACCCTCACACTGGCAGCTCCCATGGGACTAGGTCTAACACTGATCTTCAAAGAAAGAAATTCTCTCTCTACCAGTGTAGGAATAAGAATTTCCCCAGAGTTGAGTGGATTTTCCTACTGTTTTGTCTCCCCCCACCCCCCAACCCACATCTCTTAGTTCTTCTCACCTGCAATTCTCAGAATCCAGAGGAAGTAAAAATGGGGACTTGAATCCACTGACTGACCATTTGAATGCCCCAGTCCCAGCCCCCCCAGTGGGGCTGGAACCCACCTGGATGACCAAAGAGGAGACCTCAATTATACATTTCATTTTTCAAGTTTTCTGCATACCTACCTGGCTCTAAAACATACTGCCTCTTGGATATCTATACATTGTAGGCAGCTTAACTACATTCCCCTCCAAGCCTGGGGGAGAGTTTCAACCTCAAACAACTTTATTTAGGTAAACAATTTCGTACTTAACATGTTTTTCTCAGTGCTTCAAATCCAATCACTCCCTGCGTTGCAGGGAAGAACTGCTACAGGACAAAAAGAACAACCCAACCTGTTTTTATTTTAATATCTTCCGGGTCTCGGCACTGCCATCATTTGGGCTGTCAGCCCTTCACCGCCCGAGGTGGCTTCCACTCTCTGCAGACAGTCTGCCTCCCCACTAATGGCACTGTTTGGGCAAGGGGGAAATGCAATTTTCCACTCCATTACAAGCACTGTGTAAAAGGACCTCTTTTCCTCACTGCACACAGATAAGGACCTAATAAAATTCCATTCACTAAGTATTACAATAGCCAACTCCACTGCAAATGCAGGCGTTTTAAGTGCCTTCCAGGTCCCCAACTCCAGTAGTGATTGCCATTGAATGTCCCTGGATTGGATTCCGTCAAGATGAAAAACTACGGGGTAAGCAGGGAGAAACTCTGGGGGAAGGGAAGGTAAGAAAGATGCCAGCAGATGCACTTCTTTGGCTCTCCCTTCTAATCATTATGCCTGGATGGTGTTTCTTATGGACCCTGGTAGGAGCTTGGAATTCCTGTGTTTGGAAATAGCAATCTTGGGAGAGCCAAAGTACCTCCTAAGAGATCTGGCATCGATTATCCTATAGAAACAGGTAACAAAAGGAGAGGTAAAGGGTAAGGCACACCTTGCATTCCAAAATGAAAAGTAAAAACAGATGAGGTAGGTTCCTACCGACGGTGTGAATCTCATGCAATGCTTGAGGTGAAACTGCTAGAAAGTAAAATTACTTTTCCATATTTGCCTACCTAGCCCTTTGCTACCTATGTCCCTTTTCCAATGTATTATTTCCCCTTGATGCATGATAAAGCTGTATCAAAAAAAAATGGAAAATAAAATTCCTTTCTCCCCATTCAGTGTTGATATCCTCGTGGTTCCCTAGGGTCCCCGGGCTTGCATCGTGTCCTCCTGGCACCAGTGCTATTCCTCTACAAGTGGCTCTGGACTTGCCTCACACAAGAACTCATCAGCTTTGTTACCACACCCTCCGGTTCTATTCTGTCACGAAGAATAGGCGGCCTGATGAAAGTCTAGTTTAATAGCAACTTGAGAGACTGCTTCTGAAGACACAATGGCTTGGCACCCTCTCGTATTAAATTGTGTTAGTTGTACTGTTATATGCTTGCCTTCCTTCCCTCCCTCTTCCTTCTTTTCTTTCCTTTTTCACTTAAGATTTATTGTACATCTACTCTGCTGCTTCTAATTGTTATGAATACTCTAGGATATGCACACACATTTTATCCAGCTACTCTCACTTATGCCCATTTTATAAGTAAGGTTATTTATAATGGTAATGAGATCAATTTATAAAACCTCCCTCCCAATTTCTCTTTCTTCAAGAACAAAGTAATTAAGTAGAATTGGGATTTGGATAACTCCAGAGGTAGAAGAAAAATGATTACCACTGAGTACTTTTATAAATAAAGTCTTTCATAATCTTAAGAAGGCTTTGGAAACAAACAAACAAACAAAAAATGTAACAGATTCCCTCATTTCTTAAAGAATCAACTGCATCTTGACAAATAAATTCACCTGTGCCAACACCTAACCTCTGATAACGGCCATCCAGAGAGCTCTGCTGAAAGGGCTGGGAGGCTGTTTGAGCTCAGTGAGGAAGAGCTGGTGTTTCAATCACTGTGGGGGGCTTGGGAGTGGCAGCATGCATGCCTTGCATGTACCATCTCAGGTAGAGTAAGGTACACATTCCATCCCTCAAACAGGCGTCTTCAAACTACGGCCCGCGGGCCACATGCGGCCCGCAGAGGAGTCTGATCCGGCCCGCCAGGTTTTTTGGGCAGTGAGCACAGCCGAGGTGTTACAGTAGGAATTAGTAGTTCATATAGTCCGGCCCTCCAGCTCTCTGAGGGACCGTGATCTGGCCCCCACTTTAAAAAGTTTGAGGACCCCTGCGTGGCAACACAAACCCTGCTACTGCCTAGGCCCTAGGGGCACAAGCCTAGCCAAGCCCACAGGTGCTCCTTCCATTGCCTAAAACAGACATTTGCGCCTGTGCACTCTGGTCCCTGCTCAAGCAAAGGTGTAAAATGGCAGACTGTTGAGAGAAACAGCCCAGGCCCGCATCTTTGAGTACTGGATGGTGTCCCTCAACGATCCCCTTACGTCCACATTCTCACCCAAGTGCTTCTAATTTTCCATTTTAACTGGCTGTGGGATATTTTAGAATTGGGTTTCTGAAGGAACAGGCAGGTTGCAAGAACAGCTGCAAAGAAACGGACTTTCTCAGCCTGGGCCCATTAGTTATGCAGCAGGTGGTTTCGTTTAATCCAGGCGGAATTCTCTGAGAGCTCTCATGTTCCCAGCACTGCATCCAATGCCAATAGCAGATAATCAAAGCTACAAAACCACCCAGGACAGATCCTCAGACTTTGTGAGTGTCCGAGCAAATGCTAGTTTTCATTGCCTTTTCTTTTCCTTGCTTTATGTAAAAGATTTCAGCTCAGATGGAGAGATGAAGCTCACCCCATGCCACAAACACTACTCAACCATTCTTCAGAAACTCAGGTATTATTACTGGGTAAAACGAAAAGTGGCCTATTAGAAAATGATGTCATATGTAGAGGTCATATGGACTAAATGGCATGCATGAAACAACTACTCCATAAATATTTAGTTCAAGGAGCACCTTCCAATAACAGCACAAAATGTTAAAGTTAAAAAGGATATGGGGGTTTATTTAAACCAGCTCCTTCATTGTGCACATGAGGAAATAGTGTTTTGTTTTTTGTTTTTTTTTTTCCAAAATGTTTTGTGGCTTCTGGGACTGAACTCCATATTCCTAACCTTTAGTACAGTAGCCTTTGTGCTATATTATGCTGTATTTTATGGCCAAATGAAACATCTCAGGAGAATTATGCCTGGAAGCATTTAGCTGATATTTAACTGGAGACATATCTGTCCCTCTCACCTCCACGGGCCCATGACGTCACATGTAACCCCGGCAGCTGGAATCCAGGCCCTGATTCAAGTAATTGTATCATGCCCCTAACTCTAAATGACCTCCAAGATAATCCCCCTAGCTATGGTTTTAATTTTTAAAAATTGCTCTGCTTCAAGTATCTCTAGATTTTCAAAGCATTCCCATTAACAGGTTACTTCAAATTGTCCCTGTCAGCTAGAGCTGGGAAGGTCTGGTGATGTTTCCCCAGTGAATAATAATTTCAAAATTTAAAGGACAAAACTTATTCTTGGCAACCTCCTGTAGGGAGAACTATTTCCAATGCTCTTTAATACATCTTGAAATAATTTATAAAACTTTACGAATATATTATTTTAGGAATGTGCATTTGCAGTCAAACAAAGAGTAATTATACACTGTTAGAAGATCCTTTGATGGGACATTAACTTTTTTTTCGTAGGTGATGGCTGAAGAAAACAATGTTTCAAAACCACTTTCAGGTTAAAAACCTCTACTTTGGAAAGAAAAGCTAATTTGATTAGAAAAAATGTATAATTAACCACAGAGTCTTTAACTTTACCATTGAGGAAAAATCCTAATGTCATTCATGTGTTTGAATTTGAGGAGATAACAACTAACTGAGATAATTAGTTATCCTTCTCAAGTGACACATGGTATAATTTTCTTAAATGGATTCACCAAGATCTTGGACAAAATCATAAAGTCACTGTCTCCCATTCACAACTCCAGGTGCTCACATTGATCTCCTATGACAGTCTAGATCACCATTGACAGAAGGATCTGCCTATGGTGGTGGATAGTGGTAGAAATGCCAACACAAAACAGGTCTTCAAATTAGCCAATGACATCCTTGAAGTCACATATTTTGTTTTTAAAAGATGTGGCTATTTCAGTTTGTATATGCTTAATTTTAATATCCTACTGAAATAAAGAATAATTTATAGGTATTCAACAGTAGAATAGAGGATTCTGAGAATCAAACCAATGATTGGGAATTTGAGGAAGCAAAAAAGATCCAATCAGAAGAACAAAAAGAAAAATGAATCCAAAATATGAAGATAGTGTCCTCTGGGACAACATTCACTTTATGGGGTTATCAGAAGGAGAAGAGAGCAAGATATTGAAAAATTATTTTAAGAAATAATGACATAAAACTTCCCTGGCCTAGTGAAAGAAATAGATTTACAAGTCCAGGGATCACAGAGATGCCCAAACAAGAGGTGGCCCACACCAAGACACATCATAATTAAAATGCCAAGGGTTAAATACAAAGAGAGAATCTTAAAGTAACATGAGGAAAGCAGTTAAATACAAGGGAGCACCAATCTGACTGTGAGCTGATTTTTTCAATAGAAATTTTGCAGGACAGAAGGGAGTGGCAAGAAATATTCAAAGTGATGAACAGCAAGGACCTACAATCAAGATTTCTCTACATAGTAAAGCTATCATTTAGAATTGAAGGTCAGATAAATAGCCTACCAGATGAGAAAAAGCTAAAGGAGTTCATAAACACCAAACAATAAAATGTTGAAGGGTATTATTTAAGAAGAGGTTGAAGACGAAGAAAAGAGGATGAAGAAGAGGAGGAGGAGGAGGAGGTGGAGGAGGAAGAGGTGGAAGAAAAAGAGGAGGAGAAGAAAAGATAAAAATATGAACAATAAAATGGCAATAAATATATATCTCTCAATGACTGAATCTGAATATCAAAGTAAACAATCAAAGAATCTAATGAACAAAATAAACTGATGAGTAAAATAGAACCAGAGGCATGGAAACATGGAATAGATTAAAGAATCTCAGACTGGAGGGGGAAAGGAGGGTGGAAAGAAATTAACCAAAGATCTTACATGCATATATGCATTACCTATGGACACAGACAATAGGGTGGTGAAGGCCTGGGGCAGAGTGGGAACTGGGTGGGGGAAGCATGGCGGGGGGGGCATCTATAATATTCTCATCAATAAAGATTTCTTTAAAAAACATTTTTTCCTCAAAAAAGAAAAGATGTAGCTATAATTAAAGACATTAAATGAATGGAAATTCTTGAATATTGCTGAAGATCACAAATGTTAAGTTTAGGGCACATTTTTAGGGTATGATGCAGGACAGAACAACTCAGAAAATGATGGTTCACTTTGGTACATTCATGAAAGTATGTAAGAGCTCACAAAACTGAGAGGTACAGGACGTCAGATGGCTGGTCATAGGACAGTCAGCAATGGTACCCTGAAGGAATTAAATTTATGGACAATCCTGTGACCTCCCTTCCTCCATTGCCTGACCAAGTCCTAGTTATTATAAGAGCTGTGTCACTTCCATCTTCATTGATCTTGATCTTTTATCATTTTAACTACTTCTATCATGGCTATGAGCACCCTCCTTGGCCCAGGATTGCCAATATGGGTTTCTGATCCCTAGTAGCCCCCAAAATGTAGTCATTAGTTTTTCTCAAAGTGAATTTGTCTCCAAACATATAATCTATTCACTTGCAATAAGATACAAGGGCTACTGAAAACATGAAGCTTGTTTCTTGGCTGAAATGACCATTAGTTCAATGTGGGCATTCTGGTTGTCTCTTCTTTGTTCTCTAGAAGGATTACTTGGTTGTGCTCATATTTTTAGTGGGCTGTGGATGAATGATTGCTTAGTCAATGAACATTGGCAGGCACTTTGCTCCAAAAACATGGAGGCCCATGAATAGAAGTTATAAAAACAAAACAAAACAAAACAAAAACTTGAGTATGAATAAATTGGACCCAACAGCCTGTGTATGTTACATGTCACTGAGTTGGCTTTGACTCCTGTGACCCTATGAATGGGTGATGCCCACAGTGTCCTGTCCTCAAAAGCCTTCCTCAACTCCTGTAGACTCATGCCTATGGCTTCTTTTAAGAGTTAATCCATCTCATGCTTCATCTTCCTCTTTTCCTGCTGCCTCTTTTCCTCTTTTTCTAGTAGTATTGTCTTATCCAAAGAACGCTGCCTTCTCCAAAGTAGGACAACTTCAGTTTTGTCATTTGGTCCTCCAGCAATGTTTCAGGTTTTATTTGCTCTATGACACACTTGTTCATCTTTCTTGTGGTCCAGGTTTTCCATGCAGCTCTCTTCCAACAGCTTAATCTAGTCTTAATTTTCCATAGTAACCTCACCCCTTTCTGAAGGCCCATAGTACTGGTGCTCCACTCATTCATAGGGTCACCAGGAATTAGAGCCAACTTGGTGTCATGTAACACACACAAGCTGTTGGGCCCAATTTTTTCATTCTCAAATATCTTTATAATAATTTCTACTCATGGGCCTCCACAGTTAGCACTTTGTTATTTTTTAAAAATATATATTTTTATTTGATTTTACAGAAAGAGAGAGAAACAACATTGTAAAAAGGAACATTGTTCTGTAGCCTTCTGTACACTCCCCACCAGGGGTTGAGCCCACAACCCAGGCATGTGCCCTGGCCGGCAATCAAGCCAACAACCTTTTGGTGCATGGGATGATGCCCACTGAGCTATACTGGTCAGGACACATTTGATCTTTTTTTTTTTTTTTTTTTTTTTTTTTTTTTTTAACATTATTCTACATTGTTTTTGTGTTTATAACTTCTATGCCATACTAAAAAAAATCTGCAGGGCAGAAACTATGATATATGCTCCCAATGTATCCTCCACTCTAAAAAACATAAAGTTTGGGTTGAAATTATCAGTCCATACTTAATTAATGGACTTGGGCTATGTTTATTTTTGATATTCCATGGGGTTCTGTGATATTAAGAGCTTTTTGCTGTTCTTTTTCTGGATGAAGAACCTGGTGTTTCTTTTCTGGATGAGGTGGTATTTCTTTAACATTAACTCCCACACTCAGAAACTGGAGTTTACCATTAATTTGTGACAAGATAGACACTTGGGTTGGCCACCAACACCTCCAAAGAGAGGTCCAATGCCAATACTGTGTTCCAAGAAGCAGTACAGTGGCAATCTCAGAGAACATGGGGATGATTTGGATGGCTCTGAAGATGTTTAGTTAGCTAAGGCCACCTGGCAAAAGGGCCAGTCACAGAGCCAGTTATCATCGAGAACAAATCTAAGAAGCTGCTCACCTAAGTAAGCACTGCATTTCTATTCCAGATTGACACATCTCCAAGGTTTTCTCTGGTGATGTTAAAAAGAAACTTTAAACAACTGGTGATTTTGTACATGTCAGACTACCAAAGACTAAAAACCCAGACCACCAAAGACTACAAGTCACTCAAATGACATTTTTGTTTCAGCTCAGCAAGCTATGACTATAAACTCACACACCTGGAGTACAGCTCTTGACCACTGTAGTGGGGCGATCGAATTGTCTCTTGCTAGAGTTTCACCTGATTTTACGTGGTTAACCTCCCTTTCAAATATTTTTTTTAGATGCGTAAGGTAAGTCCAGGGTGAGGCCAAAACAAAAAACAAAAATCACTAAAGAAGACTGAATGGTTCCTAACTGGAGAAACTGATAAACTAGGCAGGAAGTTAAGATTCATATATATGAAAACAAAAACAGAACAAGTTAGGGGGAGAATGTGGGTCAGACACAGAGCCACAGGAATTCTGAAAGAAGAGAAAGTACTGCAGACTAGTGCAGTCAAAGACTCCCCAGACCCAGACTTAGTGACCTATAGTGTTGATAGGTTCGCAAAGGGAGGAAGGGCTTCTGGGCAAGTTGTACAAGGTGAGCAAAGACATGGGAGATGAGACATAAAATCACATGGGGGCTGGAAAAGCAGATGAGCCAGGAGGATTCATGTTCCCAGGAAAAAGGGCGGAACAAAAGGAGAGTGGTTCATGGTAGAGGACCCCTAACCTGGGCGGGGCACAGGAGACTGCTGAGTGGGTGGGCTCTCTCCAGCCACTCCCAGCCCCTCACACTATCCCTGACACCACCGATCCCCATCCCACAAACATCTATCAGCAATAATTTTGGTCCCTGTCACCTTCAAAACATATCACAAATATCTGCTTGCTTCCTTCTGTCTCTACAGATACAATGTCACCATCTTGGATTCCAGGTTCATTCATGATGTTTACTGAGCACGTACTACATACAATGCACTCAGAGAATGAGTCAGACTTGGGCCCACCCTCCAGGAACCCTGCCCACCCTTACAGAGGAAAGGAACGTGAACAGGGTGGGTAAACTGCTGAATTATGTATTTCTGATTGTTTGCTGCTTTGCATTCCATTCATACTTTTAATTCAAATGTACTCATTACTTAGCTGCATTGCTCAGAGGACTGCCTTTCCCCCCCACCTCCACCCCCTGCTTGTTGTAGTAGCAGGGCTTGAAACCATGGTATAATTAACATAATTAAAGTATTAATAAAGATTGAAGGGGTTGGACACTGTGTGAAATGCTTAATTTTGTGTATCTTTAACTGATTGAATGTTTAGGTTTGCATTTCAGCTGTCACCCAAATTATGTGTAATTAAGCCAAAGCTAGGATCTGCCTGTCTCGTATCCGGTGCGGATGGCAGACAGATTTAATTCTGGGGAGAAGGTGGTAAATCTGCCCACTCATTTGTAGCTGTGTGCTTTCACACTTTTTTATGCCTCTCTTGCCTTTTCCCAGTGCATTCATCGATCAAATTATCCCATTTGCATGGGATGAAGAATAGATAGCTACAGTAGAAAAAAATCAAATGCCTTCAATATATTCATTCCCTGGCTCCTCCTCCTCACCCCAACACCCTGCCAACTCTCCCTGGATGGTGTCCCCTTGTGCGGGTACTGCAGGTCCCCCTCGCTCAGAGGGTCCCAAGTCCATGTTCATAAGGTATGGTAGATGTTGTAAATGACATGCAAGCACTGGAAGCAGCCACAAACCCAATGGCTAGGCTCTGTGTCCAGGGAGACACACACCTTTGGAACTCAAGCTGGGTACTAAGATCATTTAAAGAGGTTACTTACAAGACACTTGAAGAAGATATCAAATCATTGGCTTGACACTGAAAGTCACCACTCAGAGACAAGGGGCCCAGAAATTACCCAGTATCCACAGAAGTGCTCTGTGGACGTTCATAGAGATCATGTGGCTCTCACAGGTAAAATCCAATCATTACAGGAAGCCTATAATCAGTTAGGATGGTAGGATGTGTTCATCCTTCTGCTGGACACAAAGAGAGAACAGAAGGCTTCAGGATGCATAGGCATGCTCCTTGCTGGTAAAGTGTCCCATAGCCCTGGGAAATGTTGCTCAGTGGTTAGAGCGCAGTCCGGTATACTGATAGGTCATTCATGGTTTTGATTCCCAGTCAGGGTACATACCCAGGTTGCTGGTTTGATCCCTGGTTGGGGAGCATGTGTGAGGCAACCAATTGATATTTCTCATATCCACATCTTCCTCTCTCTCCCCCTCTTCCTTTTTCTCTCTAGAATCATTGAAAGACATATCCTAGGGTGAGGATTTAAAAAAAAAAAAAAAGTGGGCCATCAATTTGGGGAGAGAAGAAAGCAGAGGGAAGAAGAGCCAGCACTGCCAGATAGGGCGGAGGCTGAGTGTAACCCAGACAGCCATCCTCTGAAGGCTGCGGGGGCCAGGGAAGGAGAGCTGCAGAAGGAAAGGACCTGCTTCAAAAGACAAGTGGGACTTAACGCAGGCAGCTGGAAAGCTGAGAACATGACTCAGGCAGAGGTTTGTCTGGAGGTTACGTTTTGGAAGGGAGGCTGAGGCGGCACCAGTGTGAGGGTCCAGGATGACAGGTGGGGAAATGTGCAATAAAGAAGGTCCTAGGAGAAATGGGAATGGTGACCCTGATATATGCAAATGGGGGTGCAGCTGACAGTTGCTGTGCTAGTGCCAGTGCTGCTGTAACAAATTACCACAGATTCAGTTGCTTAACACAACACACATCTATTGTCTCATATTTCTGTGGGTCAAGAGTTCAGCAGCTCAGCTGGTTTCCCTGCTGCTAGTCTCCCAAGGCCGAAGCCACTGGTGCTGGCTGGGCCGGGTTCCCCGGAGGGGGGTCAGGCGGGGGAATCTGTTCCCAGGGTCTCTCAGGTTATAGCAGAACCAGGTTCCATTGAGGTCCGCTTCCTGGCTGCCCTCCCATTACAGTGCCATTTCTTCTTCTTCTTCTTCTTCTTCTTCTTCTTCTTCTTCTTCTTCTTCTTCTTCTTCTTTTTCTTCTTCTTCTTCTACCCCAAATATTTATGAAATGTCACCTACAATATCCAGTTTGGGTTTCTTTCAAATGGAATGGAGCTTAAAGACCCGTGAAAGGCAGACGGAGCACAGACTCCTTTAGAATTTTCTAGCTTTCTTGCCCACCTCATATAACTTGTCAGCTCCCTGATTTTGTACTAAGTAACATTTCCTTTATGAACTCTTTCCAGAGCATTGAAGTTGGTGATCATAAAAAGCATCAGCTCCTTTTGTCTTGTACCCATGGTTCACTGGATTATGTAATATTTAATTAAATCCTCTTTACAATCCTGCACAAGACAGACTGGCATCCATAAGTTTGGGAGGAATCACAACTGTATCTCGGGGAGAGCAGATGCGTATGGGTAGTGGAGGGGAGTGGCCCCCTCACTGGAGCGTGGATGCCAGTCACTACATCTTATGGAGAGAATGAGGCTGGGAGGTGAGATAAAGAAGTTGGATGGCTGGGGTGGGTAAAGAGAGCTTCCTCTAAACATGAAATGACCTGTGAGGGAGTAACACATTCTTGTCCTTGTTTTTTATTTATATATTTTTAAAATATGTTTTATTGATTTTTTACAGAGAGGAAGGGAAAGAGCTAGAGAGCCAGAAATGTCGATGAGAGAGAAACATCGACCAGCCGCCTCCTGCACACCCCCCACAGGGGATGTGCCCGCAAACCAACGTACATGCCCTTGACCGGAATCGAACCCTGGACCTTTCAGTCCACAGACCTACGCTCTACCACTGAGCCAACCCGGTTTCAGCTTGTCCTTGTTTTTTAAATGACCTCCCATCCCCAAACCAAAAAGCGAATATATCCATTGGTAACAGTGCGGTATCAGTCTCAATTAACAGCACCACGTTAAAGGCCAAATGGCAGCCCTATCCCCTTTGCAGGCCTTTGAAGATGTAGGAGCCCTCAGCTAGCTGAGTCTGATGGCAGTGGCCCTTCATCTTAGGAACAAAGTACCCTCAAGATGTGGTCTGAGCTTGAGAAAGTTAAAATCGACCAGATGGAGGAATCTGCTGCAGTTACTTGTAATTATTCTCTTCCCCGTGGTAACGTGTATCTAAAACAGTGCAAGTTGTTTTGATCAATGACATACATCGGTAGGTTAGCACCTTCGTGGGTTTCTCTGGCTGATTCATTACCCCTGTGTGGCACAGAGCAGCATTTCAAAGCCCCAATTAGTGAGTCAGACAAGCTCCAGTTTGAATCCTGGTTCTGCCTGACCACCTACCTTGCTATGAGCAAATTATTTCACCACTATGACCCGCAGTCTCCTCCATGTAAACTGGAAATTATGTTTACAGAGTTGTGGTGGGGACCAAATAGGATCACATAGGCAGAGCCCTTTATGTGAAGCAGTTGGCACATAGTAAGACCTCAAATAATGATAGCTGGCCCTTTAAGGAGATAAGTAGGTTCTGATTTGGGAAGGGTGGAGATTGGTGACATGGGATGTTAACCAGACCTCAGTGCAGGGACTTAATGAGAATCTAGGCAACCAGGAACATCATAAAGGTGCCAGGCACGAGAGGAGAAAGCAGGCACTGGGAGACCCTAGGATGGTCTTGGCCCACTTGATGATATTGCTCTGTGCTGATCAGTCTACAACTCAGGAGCCTCTTGGATCCAAACATTTTTTATAAAAATAGCCCAAGTGGCTGCCTGAAAAGGGAGAAATTCCCAGAATACTCTAAGAAAACATTCCCAGGCAAATCACCTATATTTTCACTTAGTCATGCACTAAGCATAAGTTGAATTTCTGTTCTGTATCAGGTGCAGGGAATACTGAGGCAATAACAATCTGGAAGGTAAGGCTGAAGGGGAAGATAGGTTTGGGTGTGCCATTGTTGGGTTCAATTTGCAGAAGCTAAAATCACTTTCTCCTAGGTTGCCATCAATAGATTCAAGAGACAATCCAGATACATACATCTTTTAATTAACTAGAATTTTTGGGAAGATATATGTCTTGCATCATCCCAATAAATTTATTACCTAGGATAGCACTTCTCAAATTCTAATGTGGATTTTAGATGCTGGAGGTCTTGTTAAAATGTGAATTTTGATTCAGTAGGACTGGGTCCTTTGATTCCAGGTGATAACAATATTGCTATTCCACAGACCCCATTTTAAGTGGCAAAGATCTGGATATCCTATCATTAATCAATTTTTACTCAGAATTGCTGTACTTTGTGACAATGAGGACCAGCTACTCCATGCTTGTGTATTCTACCCACTGGACTCATTAACCTAAAGCACCTGCACTGAGCCATCCTGAGCATACTGACAATTTCTCCTCCTTCAGTCCCAAATTAATTTAGGGAAAAATAATCCTGTATTTTCTAACCTTCTCAGTGGCACTATGAATCAGACAATTCTTCCATCTTTCCCAACCTTTATCACTTAGAATATGAATAAAGCTTCCGACCCAAATTTCCCAATTTCCTGTAGCTCAGCCACAAGGTAAAAGCCTGAACATTCATTCTTACTGAGCAACTCTTTGGATTTCCAGTTTCAGACAGAAAAACATGATTCTCTTTCATTTTAAGCCATTAAAGCCTGGGAAACTTTACTTGACATCACTGAAGTTGGAATCAAACAAAATGCCTGGGGTGGATGACAGGGTTTGTTTAAGGAGTTGAATCTACCTCAAAACCCAGAATATTTCTTTACCTGAAGAAAGACAAGAGGCATCCCCTCTGACCTGCCTTCTCACCCCAAGATTTATGTGAAATCTGCTGGGTTAGGCTCAACTTCTTCTTTAAACACAGGCAAAAGTTTATTTAGAAAGTCACAGAGGTGGAAAAAGTGAGCTGTGAAAAAAGTGAGCCAGCCATGTTGTGTGGACTCAAGAAGCAAGTTACAGAGGCAAAAAAAAGGGGGGGGGGGCCCTTTGGAGCTTACAAGAAAGAAAGGCAAAGACAACACACCTGGGGGAAGGAGAGGGAGAAAGGGGTGAACATGTTCCAGAGACAGAACACCTGGTGAAAGAATGGGAGGGGAAGGCACAGGTGTGCTCATGAGAGAGAACGAGCCAACAACTTCTTTCCTAAGCCCCAGTGGAAGGATAGCACAGCATTCCAAAGAAGGTTCTTCAGGAGAAGGTGGTTTTTGTTCTCTCTTCTCTTGGGTGCTAAGGTCAATTGGCAGTTAGAGGGTGCCGAGGCTGTTATGGGCTTCTCTCCCTTTTCTTAAGCCCTATGGAAATACTATTTATGATGTGGAATCTTAGCTGTCAATCCATTATTTTCGTGGGCATCTGAAACATGTTAAACTCTGCCAGTAAACTGCAGAAGACAGGAACTTTCCCATTTTTCTGGATTCCCCCATAATGTTCATCCCTCTTCTATTATAGACAGACTGCTAAAAATATCTATTATATTGATTCACCTTGGAGGATGGCAGTTCCAATGAGATTTTTCTGGAAAGGAAGAGGCTTTTTTTTTAAAAAGACCAATTAAGTCCTAGAAATTGCCTTAGGCGGGAACAAATAAATAAAACAAGAAAGTGGTGGATGGATGGGTATATGGGCATGTGGATAGATGGGTGGATGGCTACAGGGTAGATGGGTACATGGATAGATCTCTACCAGAGCCTGGGTTTGTTTTGTTTTGCTTTACAAAGTGTCTCCTGCCATAAATCCAGTAAGTATTCTATACTGCCTTCTGTGAATCGCCTAATCCCAAACCAAACATAATTGTTTATCTTTCAAAAATTTTAGGCTTTTCTGACAGAGATGAAAACTTTGGGATCATCTGTTCCATTCTTGTGTTTTCTTAGGGAAGGAACTGAGGCCAGAGGGGAAGAGATTGGTTCTCATTGATGACCTCATGAGAACAAAGCTGGTGAGAGTCTACCAGGTTGTGACTCCAAACCTACCAGTCACTTTCCAATGCCTGGCTGTCTCCTCAAAACTCTCATGCTCTCCGGCATCAGAAAGCATTTTCACTCTCCTAAGACCAAGAGCCCAGCACAGGCCTGCGCTTTTAGAAAAGTATACTTTTGAGTGCTATTTACCAGAGAGTAGTTCTCAACGACAGGAAAATGGAGAGATGTGTTTTCAATTAGTCAGGGAAAGAACTCAGCCAGAAATGCCTTGCCATTTAGTGTTGCTAAGCTGGTGATTTCTCCCCAAAGTAGGGAACTGGTATAACTGTCATCGTTCTTTCTGTTATTTGCATCCCAAGAAATCACATGTGTCTCGGAGAACTGAAATATTCCCTTTCATGTGCTTGGGAATTATCGCCACGTGTCCGCTCCTTCCTCCAGACTGCACATCATTAAGTTCCCCTTCCATGAGTTCAACTCCTTGACACAAACTTTCATGCAAAGTAATACATTTTAAGAAGAGAAAAATCATTAAAGAAAGGGTTTAGCTTCCTTCTTCCTACAGTCCCTTTTCGAAAGAGGCTCCTGACTGCCACACAGCTTTCTCTGGGCACAAAAGACTCCTCTCCTGATGGCTTAACACACCCGATGAAGCTTCATTAAAATTCTTTCTCAAGCAGAAAACTCCAGTGCCTGGGTTCAAAATAAACATATGCATTTCTACAAGGAGAGCTGACAAGGAGAAGTTACATGCACACCATTAAAAAGTCAGAAAAGCCCTGACTAAGAACAATCTTTCAATTCATTAATGCCACGCCATCCCATGGAGGAGGCAGGGCAGCATTGCTGAAAGAAGCCATGGCTTTGTAAAGGGCCAACCTTATCAGGTTGACAGAGTTTTGAGGGAATAAGGAAATACCTCAGTCAAGAGAAGCAACTTCCCAGTTGTTCATGGCAATATAACTTCTCTCAAAAAAACTTGGAAGAAAAACTTGATATGGCAGCGTGGTAGACCGTTGCTGTAATGGTCCCCAAGCTGTTCAATGTCAATTTGTATCCATGTCACAGGGTGATTCCTTCTCATACTGACTCTGGACTCTGCTATGGGACTCGCCTTGATAAGTGAGATGGTAGCAAATAAGGTGCACGCAGAGACTGGCAAAGTGCTCATGCATTGGGCTTGCTCTTTTGCGGTTCTTGGAACTCTGGACCCAGCAGGTGACTAGGACTGGGAGTGGCCTGCTAAAAGATGAAAGACCACATGAAAGAGGCCCCAGTCACACGAGGCAAGCAGGGTTCCCAGCTGAAACGTGTCGGAGAGACCAGCCAAGAAGAGCTGAGACGACTATGGATCCAGAGAACAATCTAAGTGAACTCAAATTGCCCATCTGCGCAAGAGGCAAATAAACACAAATCTGTTGTTTTAAAACACGATTTGGGGGCTGGTTTGTTACCCAGCAAAAGCTCATTGACACAGCAGTTCTGAAGCTCTTAATGGAAACAGATCCACCTGTTTTATGGAGATCACCCGCTGATTCCTAAGGGCTAAGAGGCTTCTGGCCTAAGATATTTGATGCAAGCTCCACTAGCATCCTCACCCATCATAGAAACAATGCTTCCAGCAAACAAGAGCTGAGGATTAGCTACAGAAACAATGCACAGGTGCTGCGTTCCACACAAAAGACACTTAAGACAATTATGACATGTGGCTATCATGGACTCAGACATACCTATATTGGCCAATGGATTTGGAAGAGGAAGAACTTAGTTTGAGGCCTAGCTCTGGCATCTACCAGTTGTATGAGCTTTGAGAAGTAATTTCACTTCTCTGTGACCACATAATTCTTGTGAGGAATGGACGAAAAGCATGCATGTGAAAGTGCAGAGTGCTTTACAACATCAAGTATAATTTTTAACGACACAGTTGATTAGTAATAATGCTGTTGCTACTGACCCAAACCCAAGAAATAACATTTAAAAACTCCATGCTTTTTCCATATACCCATCCTATATTCCAACCTAGCCTTTCCTTGTGTGACTTAACAAAAACTCATCCACCTACATCAATGAATACAATTAGAATTTTAAGATACGGAGTTTTGTGTTTATGAACCATATTAAAAACCAGCAAAAAGAGTAGAAATGGAAGCCATTTGCTATGATAAGAAACCTTACTATAAATTGTTCAGTAATCAGAATAATCACTCCCTAACATAGCTATCAATAGTTCTATTAAACACCCATTCATATGTATACACACCATGTTTTAAAAAGTAGGTCTTACTCCACATACCTTACATAGTATTTTGAATTGGCCAGTGTACTATCCTGATCTTATCAAATCAGAAAGAGGTTTCAGTGTGTGCCACCTCTATGGACTCAAGATAGTTTATTGTGTGGACAATAAGTACTGTAGGATTGATCTTTGGTTCTGTGTTCCCTGGGTTCCTAGAATAAAACTCAATAATAGAGTTAGTTTCTACTTTGTGAGAGAAAAAGAACCATATTTAAAAATAGGATTACTTCAATTTTCTGACTGTCCTCTAGTCATTAACTTGTATCCTTACTGCTTTTTACCATTGTCTCTGAGAGAAAGTGCCATAAGACAGCACTCCCGATTTGACAGAAAATGACATGCTTAGCTGTTTTAAATTTGGGATAATATTGATAATAGGCTCCACAATAACAAATATTCACTATATACCTGTTATGGGTCCAAATGCCTGTGATTTTATTCCTAACAACTATTCCATGTGAGAGATGGTAATATTCTCCCTATTTTAAAGCAAAAGAGGTAAAGAGAGGTTAAGTAAGATGCATGAAGTCACACAGTCAGTCCACTAGGAACTGGGATTTTCTCAGGACAGTCTGACCCAAGATTCTTAACTAGAATATATATATATATATATATATATATATATATATATATATATATATATATATATATCTCCAGGGAATTCATCAAGGGGCACCATAATTTCAAAATGATTGCCCTCTAAACATATTTGAAAACCCATGGGTTAATGACCTATTAAAACAGGACCATTATCATAGAACTTGATACAATGTTGGCTTCCAGAACCTGATGTCCCAACACAAAATTTAATATGAGAGCTATGTTGATGACTTCTGTATTTTACACACACACACACAAACACACACACACACATGGGCACACACATGCACTATACACTATAGACCCTAGTCAGTTTACTAGATAACGTGCCTAGATTTATTTTATTTTGGCTGTGAATGAAGATATTCCTCTTCCAATACAATAAAAAAGCACAACATAGCCGTAAATATAGAGATGAATGTAAGAATTCAACCGTTTGATTGCATTAATTCAAGAACTGATTAAAGAGTCTTGATACAATGGTGGAAATTGGTTTGATTTATTAAACTACATCATCCATGAAATCTACACAGAGTGGGGGAAAAAATTAAACCTGTCATTTTAAAGAAATACACTCTACAATAAAGAGAATGAGGAAAAGGAACTCCTAGGATAATTTATAAACATATACATAATATGGAGAAACCAACTCACAGCTGGATATTACATCTCTTCCAGACAGTGATTGGGGGCACTGCCCCCTTGCTCCTACCTCCAGTTCTCAATTAGGAGAAGGACTTTGTTTTGTTGTTGTTTCTCTTCAGCATGGAACAGGGCACAGAAAGTACCTGTGAGTTATAAACACTGTTTGGCAATTAGTAGACGAATCTTTCTTAGCGTTTTAGCATCACAGATCCTGATCCTGCCACATGACCAAGGTCAAGGCTGATAGACAGAGGTTCCCAGCCTCAAACACTTGTTCTCTAGTCCAGTGGTTGGCAAACTCATTAGTCAACAGAGCCAAATATCAACAGTACAACTATTAAAATTTCTTTTGAGAGCCAATTTTTATAAACTTAAACTATATAGGTAGGTACATTGTTATTAACTTAATTAGGGTACTCCTAAGCTGGCCTTTGCTAAAAACTCAAGGGGCCAAAGAGCCGCATGTGGCTCGCGAGCTGCAGTTTGCCAACCACTGCTCTACTCCAAGGGACTGGAAGAAGCTCTTTTTGAAATAATGCCAATAGGAAACTTGCTAAGAGTCTTGCTCCTCAAAGTGCAGTCCAATAGTAGAACTTCTGCCTCAGCATCCGTCACCTGGGAGTTCATTAGTAATGAAGTCCCCACCCCACCCCACACCTCATGGATCAGAACCTGACTTTAAATCCCCTGGTGATTTCTGTGCATAGTGTGAAGCTTTGAGAAGCTCTGCCCTAGGTTTCTTATGCTAACCAAAGCATTGTTCAGTTCTGGGAGCACTGCTCTAACTGCAAAGGGCTATATAACCGGCAGGTTAAAACACTGGAAGTCTTAGAAATGATTGACAGCAAGCCTGAGAAAGCTTCACCTGGAAAGAAGAGGTTTCACTAACTCACTTTCAAGAATTTGAGAGGCCTCACAAGCTGAGTATCCAGGTCTGTTCCATGAGGTACCAAAAATAAGAATTTGGTAGATTAGACCCAAGTTTCTCAATAGAAGTACTACTGATATTTCAAACCAGATAGTTGTAATATTGTGGGAGGCTGTCCCATGCATTGTAGGATTTTAGCATCAAACTTGGCTTCTACCCAGTAGATGTCAGTATCACCACCCACCCAAAATAGTAAAAATCAATGAGGTCTCCAGTCACTGGTAACTATCCCTAGAAAGACTAAGTCACCTGCACTTGGAAACCCCTGGTTCAGATGACCAGTAGCTCCTATGACACAACTCAGTGGCATTACTACTAAAAATGAAATGTAATAACATATAGTGTAAAATTTAATCCTAAACATATGAAAGTATAAGTTCAGATGAAGGAAGGCAATGTCCTGGCCCTGTTCTGCTCTGGTCATCCCATTCTAAACACTAATGTTCAGTTCTGGTCCCACACTTACAAAGAAAACTGACCAAATTAACTATGTTGATAGAAAAACATCAAAGATGGAGATGCATCAGGGAATTGTATCATATGAGAAATGACTGAGGAAGTTATGATAAATTTGGAGAGAAGAAGCATATATCACGTGTCCTGCAATATTTGAATGACCTTGTGAATGACCTTATGAAAGAGAAATCACATCTATTCTGTGGGGCTTTAGGAGAGAAAGCTGTGATTTTAGTGAATTGGGTTAAGAAGAGGAAATATCATTCTGCGTTCAGAGCTACCCATTTAGAAATGAGTTGCACCATAAGGAAGCCAGGGCCACATCAGCAGGAGACAATGTAAGGTATAACTGGAAAATCACATGTTACAGAGGGGGCAGGATGAGTTTATCCTACATTGGAATATGACAAGATCATTTATTCACTCAGCAGATATATATTACATGTCTGATGTAATACAATGAGATGAATGAAACAAAATAGAATCACATGTTCTAAGATGAAACAGAATTGGTCCTGGACTTTAAGGAGTTCACAGAGAGGAAGAGGCTACCGGAGAACCCATAATGACCAAGGCACAGCAAGCAGAACAGGAAGGGCATCTGGCCCAGAATCCAACTCATCTCTAACTAGTCCCTTGATAAAACCTGCTGAATGATTGATACCAAACAAAGCAAATGAAGGAAGCAGCACATGGAAAAAGCTGGAGAAGGGGCAGAAGATTTGGACTCTTGTCCTGCCACTTAGCAGCTTTAGGACCACAGACAAACCTCAAGTAGACTAGAAGACTTCTGTTTCAGACTTAAAAACTAATAGATATTTCAGGTACACAACTGTGAGGTCCCTGCCCGCTGGTGCTTCTAATTGTATAATGAACAGCCCAGACCCTAACACAGAGTAGGCATTCAATGTTTGCTGAAGAAATGAGACAATGGCAAAGAAGGCCCAATGTGGGCTTTCTCCCCACAGTGGATCACTCTATCCTACTTCATGTAGACACTAAATCTTTCACTTCCTGTTAATTCATCTTTCCTACTTGGCAAAGCAGACAGAGCTAAGCAGTTAATCAAAAGAAACAGCTACCACCAGGACGATCTTTCATAATTGACCACTGGCTTTAGGATAACAATGGTAAGGTCTTTTTAGCTAAACACTAATTATCATCACAAGGACACGATTAACTACCATTTTCATGCAAATCATGGATCTAAACCAAATTCAAATGGTGATTTTTTTTCCCCCCAAATGTGGCACAATGCTGACAAGAAGACCAAAGTAAATGTCTCCATGTGTCTTTAATAATAACCTTAAAGGAAGACATATTTTATCTGAAAAGAAGTGGGTCAGTTATATGACCTTAGGAAGCAAGTATTAAAACAGCTGTTCTTTGCATAGAATAACATTCTTTTAATTTACTGTGTTTGCTTTTAGACTCTATTTTGTTTTTCCATTTTGAAAAACTAAATGCCCCAGATGAATCAGTCAACAATATGTTGGCTGCTCTCACATTCAGCCTTGTGCTGTTTTATAATAGTGCCCTGATCTTATTTCAAGAAAAGAATGACAAACTTATAGCTGCAAATGTTAAATTTATGGGGTTCTTTGTGACAGGCATTGCTGAGAACAGGGCTGAGGAAATAGGTAAGACGTAGTGGAAAGAAGAAACCTCCATAAATACAAGGCCAGGCCCTGATTTTCATCTGAGCCCTGCAATCCAAACAGGGTAGGCCCATATGCTTGGGGTGTGTGTGTGTGTGTGTGTGTGTGTGTGTGTGTGTGTGTGTGTGTTTAAAGATGTGTGGGGCAGTCAAAGGTGCTAAGTGCTAATTAGATGGACAAATGAATGGTCACCCTCAAAAGGCACATTATGCCTAGTCACAGCCCTTCTGAATGCCCTGGCTGCTACTTTAATAGCTCTGTGACTTTAAATGGTACAAGGTCAAGAAGAGTTGCATTTTGCTGGAAACTTCCCGGCAGACCCCATGCTGCCTGCCAGAGGCTGGGGCTGTGTCTTTGCAAAAGTGACCAGTTAGAATGGGAGCAATTCAACCCTTTATTTCACTAACATGATGTCAAATGATTAGTAGGGAGCACATTTCGTGTTTGCTGAATGGACTGATTTTCACCCCTCTTCACTGGCAGTTCAGGAACAGAGTAGATACAACTTTTGCTGCAGGAAATCCACTCAGGGTACAATCAGGAGATTGAATCTGTTTCAGTGAATCTTATGAGTGGTTTAGCCAAAGAACATTCTAGTGAACATTATTTTCACAAAAGGCTATGTGAAGAAAAGTTTTTGCAAACAAGTAATTTCAGAACATAATTTTAGGAACTCTCCCATCCTCCTTAAGATGATGCATCCTGTACTTTGGTTCATTAAAGGCTTAGGCAGAATGACAGAAAGAAAGCCTGCTTAGCTTTGCTTAACCCAGCATTTTGTAAAATCTTTGCTAAGGAGCTCCTTCTACACATCACACCCATCAGGGACCTACAGTCAAATTATGTGAATGAGAAATACACATTAGACTTTTAATCTAGGCATTGACCTAAAAGCCAGATCACCTCCAACGAACAATTAAGCATTTCAGAGAATAAGGCCTGATGTTTTCCCATTGACTCATAAGCTAAGAAACTAAGTCTCACAGACTCAACCTGAGATCTCATATACTTCAGGATCTCTGTGTGTCCCTTAAGTATTTTCAAACTCTTAAGGAAGCATGACAATGCCTGGACATGTGAGCCTATTTGAAAGTCAAGCTCAGAACCCTATTTGGCGGTAACTTCACCCTCCTTGTAAGTGATGTTCCAGCAATATTGCATACCTCTAACTTTCTGACAGGCCACATCCTCTCAAGTCTCCATACCTGTGAACAGGCTCTAGCCTCTACCTGAACAGCCATCCTCATTTGTCCACCACCAAAATATCAAGTCTGGATTGAGCTCTCAGGCTAATCAATAGATTCACAGGTTCTTCCTCCTTGTTCATGAGTTACTGCTTCTCTTGAAAGCCCAAGTTAGAAGTTAGCTCCTCCTTCTTTGGGGGCCTCCTCTTATACATGAATTGTATCACGTTTCACTGTAACTCCCTATGGCCCAGTGCTTACTACAGGGCCCTTGAACTCCGTAGCTTTCAGTACATTTTTGTTCAGATTTCATACTCACCTTTCTCTGTCTCAGTTGCATGATCACGAGTTCTACTCACTGCCACTGAAGACTGCACAGCTAGTAGAAGTACATGAAAATATGGTGTGTTCATCTTAGCTCTCTCCCTCCCCACAGAAAATATACAGTTAGTAATATTTAGGATTGAAAACAACAACAAAACAAAACCCAGTATTCTAAAAGAACCAAAGACTCTCCAATTGAATTTCTGGGGAAATTACTGGCCACGTAAAACCAACTAGCTGCCTGCTTAGTAAGGGGCCTTTCACTAAATATAGAATCTTTCTAGCCCTGAACTTTTAAAGTCACCTTAAAAGAGACTGATTGGAGCAGGGACCTAATTATTATTCAAAATGACAACTGAAAACAGTCTCCAATCATAGATTTGTTTAACTTTTTTAAGAACAGAACCAACACAGTGCTCTGCCGGGCAATGAGCAATGGTGAATATGCCTTTCTCTCTTGGCTCATTGCTTCCTTTATCTCCCACCACATGCTAATGGGGCTGGCTTTGTAGGAACAGCTAAGGAAACTCTGACATATGTTCAACTTCAAGAAACACACTCATATCTATAACCAAATATTTATGCAATCCTAGCCATAGTTCAGCGATGACCACTTTCCAAAAACATTTTATAGGCCATATATAGAAACCATACATATTTAGAAAGAGGAGGAAGGTATTAACAAAAATGATCTTGTAAAGTCTTTAATTTGCTTTCAGATATACTGTAAGGCACTAAGGCTCATAAAGTTTATAAAGTGATGGGACATCAATGTACATTTTCAGACCTTCCATTTAACCCCATAAAACACTGTGTTTAAATGAGTACACATTTGAGCTCTACTTAAGTCACAGGTTCATAAATTAGAGAGGTGATATCATTTCTTATCTCCTAGCAGGAATGAGGATAAAGAGATTGCAGAAAAAGAAATACTTAAAATTTCCTTCCATAACAGAATGGTAGAATAACTCAATTTATGATAGCTTACATGAATATTCCTTTGTTGCTTCCATTATATCCAACCAGTGAAATTTTAACCACCATCAAGAAATAGCAATTTCCCAGACTCCACCTATTTTGATCATTTCATTTTCTAAGATACCCAGGAGGCATGCTTCAATAACAGGATACCTAAGATGACTGTACTGAAATGACCATTGCTTGCCTGAAGATGAGCAAAATTATTCAAACACAAAAAGTTCCATCTGCCTATAGTTTACTCAGGCCTTTCAGAAAACTGTTTTTTATTAAATGAGTAGCTAGTTGTTGCCCCCCCCCCCCCTTGGAGATACATATAATTTATTTCAGAGAGTAAGGGAGAGGGAGAGGAAGATAGAAACATCAATGATGAAAGAGAATCATTGGTTGCCTCCTACTGGGGATTGAGCCTGCAACCCAGGCATGTGTCTTTGAACAGAATTGAACCTGGGACCTTTCAGTCTGCAGGCCTATGCTCTATCCACTGAGTCAAACCAGCTAGGACTTCCCTTGGTTCTTGGTCCTATCATTTAGTAACTAAGGAAATAATTTGGGGATAACCTGAAATAATGAAGAAGAAGAAGAAGAAGAAGAAGAAGAAGAAGAAGAAGAAGAAGACGACGACTACTACTACTGCTACTACAACTACAAGGATGATGATGTCCCCAAGCTCTGTGGAAACCTAGGGAGGTGGTCCCAAGAATATGAATATTTAACAAGCATCCAATGATTCTAAAGGGCACACTAGACTGATAATCAATGAACCATGTGACTGCTGGTAGGTATTTCTCAGATCTAAAATTATGGGTATCAGTGATGGCTTTGGCAAAGACATCAACCTATCTTATCCTTGTGGGGTTTCTCTAGTTTTGCAAAGCACTAGACAGCCCTGATTCATACATACTTTCACCAAAGGGCATATAACCTAAGAGACACTTTCAGGGTGTATTAATTTTGATATCTTAGCCAATTGGCTTCTAAGTCCTTTTCTCCACTTTCAAGTTGTTCTTGCTATTTTGAACTGGTGCCATTTTAGGAAGAGGCCCTTGTAACCTTGTGCTCTCAGAACCCAGGTGGGAAATAAATCTTTCTAGCCTTTGTTTCCAGTGACTTGGAAGTAAACAATTGCTTGTCCTTTAAGTGGTTATCAAAAGAGTCATTCTGGCATTTCCCAGCTACTGGATTCCCTTCCTAGGATTTAAGACCCCGAACTTAAGACAGTTGTCACTACATAGTTACTTTCATGGCCTTCCTCAAAGGGCCTTCCCCGGGTGTTTCCATGCCTCAGGAACCTGACAGCAGCAAACACCTGCCTTCCACTCACTCTCCAACTCACCAGCTACATTCCCCAACTTGCTTAGCCATTAGCTCAAACACAACTCGCTGAATTCAGTTGATTTAATCTCAGGCATCCCCTAAAATCAGCCTCTTTTGAGGGGCTGAGGTGTTTGCAGAAAGGTTAGAAGGACCTGAAGTGACAAAGGGTTCAAATATCCTACAGTTGGAGTTGAGTAAATGGCCACTCGTTTCAAAGCTTCAGATTTTGAAAGAAAATACCTTAGGGCTATAGAGGAAAATGGGGAGGGGACACCCAACACCATCCAGGACCTATGCATTCTGTCTGATTTCTTTAAATAGAAAGAGACATAACATACGTGCATTTATAAGCATCGCTTCAGCTTTGGTATTTATCAGTGTCCTCCATCTTACCTCCAGTACAGCTCTGACAGAATAATTAATTTCAGTCAATCAATCATTTAACAAAAACTTGCAGGTGACCTCAACATGCCATATAAGCCACCAAGAACTAGTCACAACAGCAGTCTTCAATTCCTTTGGAAAGGAAAATTAAGCCTGCTCTGTGCGGCTCAGGGCTGCCTAAGCCGTAAATCTCCCTTTTCTGATCTCTTTATATAGATGAAAGAGCAAAGCCGCTCTGGGTTACATACAACAATTATGTGTTCGCCAAACTCGGGGAATCAGCTTTCAGACAGCCCTAATCATTACCAATTAACCACGTCTGCTGACATCCTGTAAGACTGCCCAGTGTTGCTGAGGGCCGGCCCTCCCTCCAGGCAGCCAGCCTCTTACATTATAGCATATGTGTTTTAGAAGGCCGATTAATGTTTGTTGACAATTCCAAATAGAGGTCACCTGTTGTCATGGTGCAAAATACCCTCTCTCCCCCTCTGAATGCCAGGCAGGGAGGGCAGCTTTGTTAGAAACACTTCAATGCATTTCTATATTGCCACCAACATTCAAATCCGATGAAAAGAGATTTAGGGTCTCCCAACTCCTCATTGGCCATTCCCACCTGCTGCCACACACCTATTAGGGGCTGAAAGGAGTCTCTTCCTTGGAAAATAAACTTGACAGAGTGTGTTCAGGCCCTAAGCACGGGAAGATGCCCAGTCACTCACTCGCAGCCAAATGGTGACACAAAGATTTACCAACATGTCAGAAATGTAAATCTGGTCAGAGAATTTCATTCCACTGGATGCAAAGTGGCCTTTTTCCATCTCAGTGACCCCCACCTTGTCCTCAGGCCTCACACAGAGAACTTGCACTTGGTTGATTCTGTGGCCAGTGCGTGCCAAAGTCCTATTCTGCCCTTGGTGTGTTCTTGCTGGGTTTGAAAATACTGCCACTTCGGTAAGATCCATGTGGAAAGTGAAGAAAAATGCTAATTTAATTATTTTAATTCAGAAATTATTTAATTAAGTGTAAACTGCTCTCATTTGTGCCAAGAAAAGGGAAACATTACCCCATCAAATGCCGCCTCTGGATTGTGAGCACTTAGAGATGGAATCTCTGTCTGTTCTGAGCTTCAGTCTGGACACAATCTCATCCCCTGGGGGGAGAAATTATGCTGCTAAAGAAAGAAGCCACAGTCTCTGGGGCAGCCATTGCCAGGGAGGGCCCCATCAGCTACTTGTGTGATGAGTGGCCCGAGTTCACTTCACCCTTTGGAACCACAAAACCCAATGCACTGCAGGCAGCGTGGGGTTCACGTACCTTCTCTGGGCAGTGAGTCCCAGGTGACTTTGGAAGGCTTTCCAGCAGAGCCAGCCTGACAAGCACTAGTTCCCTCCCTTCCAGTTGTGAGCTCTCTGAGAGCATCTTGTAGCCAGGGCCCAGGTTTTCCCAAACTGTATACCGAGTCACCCTGGGTTACTGTAGCAAACTCAGAGAGCACTGTAAGACACTTAAATTAAAAGAGATTTAAATTAATTTAGATTTGATTCCAATTTAACTTTAAAATACATTAAATTTTTTGAGGAAAACAAACAAATACTCAACTGCTGTCAAACACCCTGCAAACGACTACTACAGTTTCAACATGAGGTCATGGCACAGTTCTTTATGATGCCCCATCTTTGTGAGACTTTCAGTTGTCGCTATAATAAAAAGCAAGTACCATCTGAAAGAACACAAGACAAAGGTGGCAATGTCCACTGATTCCAATCTGAGTCACATCCCATTGGTAGTGAAATATACAAATAGATTTTCTTGTAATTTATGTATATTTTTCCCCAAAGGGCTATTATGTTGTTAGGACATAAATATTTTAACTTATTTGTATGTAACTACTTAACAAACAGAATTCTGTGTGTGTGTGTGTGTGTGTGTGTGTGTGTGCACGCGTGAGAGCATTATGCACCTAGAGGCATCATGAAAATGTTACTAAGACACAAAGGGTGCCCTTAGATGAGGAAGTCTGGGGACTGTCCTTCTTCTTGTGGGTTTGAACACCTCAGTTTCTCTCTTCCTTCTATGTAAGAAGCTTCAGTCTTGGGATTCTGGCCTTGGAGCCTCAGGAAGGCCCTACAAATGCAGACAAAACCTGATCCTCTCTCTACTCATCCACCCGGGAGCAGCTCAAAGACAACTTGAAAATGAACATACAAGTCTACACACGGCCCACAACTGAGTGCTGAGCCCTCCACTTCTTAGGTACATGCACCCTTTGGAAGTGCTATTCCATCAGGTGAACGTAGGCTGCCAAACTCGGACACATTTCGCCATCTGGGATGCGGAGGCCCTGCAAGAGGGAGTCAGCCAACCCCAGTCAAACCTTAAGGAAACAGAGCCCTGCACTTCAATATTACCACCATCACAACAGGAAGCGTCTAATAAAGATCCATTTCTCTGGGTGGTGTTTTTCTCACCAACACTTCATTAGCCCTGGATCCTGGCCAGCCCTCAACCTACTTTCTTTGAGTAGAGGACAGAAACAAATTACCAGGCTTTTCAAGAAGCAAAACACACAGTAAATAAATTTTCTTAAACTACAGCGTGCTATCATAACCTAAGCCAGGAGAGGAAGCAATCTAATTTCAATCTATGATCAGATCCAAATACAGGAATCAATGCATCAGTCCCTCTGCTGCAATGGGAAGGGGTTTCCGGCTGACCTCCAAATCTCTGCCCAGGAAATGAAAGCAGAAGACTGGCAGATAACTTGATGGAAAAACCAGTGAGGGCGATAGAAAGCCAGACTGGGTGTAATAACACCTGAGAGTTACCCAGGTCCCTGGCAGGGTCTTGCTTGCCGCCAAAAACTGCTGCTGCCTCAATTGCCATTAACCACTTCTAATGCTGCCATGAATCAGCCGAGGTGCCTGGAAACTAGGAAAATGACACCCTCATTTTCTTGCAAATGTAGATTGCAATCCCCAAGACGGAAATAAGGAAAATTGAATGCCTTTCTCTGGGCTGCTAAAATTGAAGGGAGTTGCGAGTCTTCTGTGATGATCTTTCCCAGGACAAAATGGTCCCTGACTTCACCCCACAGTCACCCAGAGGACACAGAAGTGAAAGCTGCCTGCCATAAAATCTCTTGGCAGGTTCGTACCCACTCTCCTTCCTCACCTCTGTCCCCATCCAGACACCAGGCTGAAATAACATTGACTGAATCCAAGCACATGGAACAAGGCATAGTCCCAGAATTACTTCACTTGGTCTTAATAACTCCATGAGGCATGGGGATAATTCCCATTTTACTGATGAGGAAATTGAAGCTCAAAATGGTTCTGGGATATGCTCAAAGATACACAGCTGGTTGACCTGTATAGTTTCTGACTATTTCACTTATAGTAAGCTCTGCTGTCCCAACCAAGAGCCTTTTCCTCTGTTGTCTTGTTAACTAGAGGAGTGTCCTAGTCCCTGACATGCCAAGGAGAGGAGCAATGGGCCACTGGTTTACAATGTGTCTCTATGAAAATTGACAGGTGTCTCTGAGAAGACTCGCTTGACATATAAGGAAACTTTCTTTATATATTCAATATGCAATGATTGTGTTAAGACACTGTCATCGCCTGGAGGTCATCACTGTAAGTATATAAATCTACAATCTCAATGTGGATGGTGACCCCAGCTGGGCTGGGCTTTCGGGGAGGAACTATTTTATACCCATCATCCTGGGAAAGGCTGAAAGTGTAGTAAAAATGCAGAGTGTTGTACATGACAGGCAATTTATAAATAAGCATTGAATTAAATGGAACCCAAATCTCTGTCTCTAAGGAATTAAAACCAATATAGAAGCAATAAAAACACCACTTTAAGAATGATTATATAGGCCAAATGGTGGTCACCACGGCATAAACTCAATTCAGTGAGCTGAAACTGGATTAATAGAGTGGAGATCAAATCATCAAACCAACAGAGAGACATATGGACAGCACCCTTCACTAGCAGCTGGAGATCAGTGAGAATGAAAGGTCCAGTGAGCAGGGATTGAGTCTTGTTCACTGCTCTATTTCCAGGGAACATCATGGTGGCCTGCATGCAGGAGGTGCCTAAGGAATGTGCACCGAGGGGATGAGTGGCACCTCTATATTTCCTGGCTAATGGTCAGGATAATGGCTCAGAAAAGGTGAGCTATTGCCTCCTCTTTGCCAGGCACCAGGTGGTCCTGAGCTACAAGAGCTGCAGGTCCCAAAGCAGAGGACACCATTGCCTCCTGGGCAGCCTGGGCCCAAGTGGCCTTCCTGTCCCAGAGCCCAGCAGAGGATGCAGTAAACAAAGCATCCCTGGACACGTTACACAGCTCTGAAGGGAAAGGCCACTCTGACAGAAGAAAAAAAATATACCTCGAGTCTGGCTTAATGTGACTCCTCTGCCTCCTCCCACCAGGCTGGTGCTGCCCTGGGGGTGGGGTCTAGCCTGCCAGTTTCTGGAGCTCCAGGGCTAAACTGAAAACACTAGCCTTCCGGGACCCCCACCTGGCAGTCTGCTGTGAGTGGAAAATGCAGGAAATAAATAAAAAAATAAGCAAACTGTCCAAGATCCCACTATTAACATTCCACACCTCGGGCGAGATGTTGGTGCCATTTTATCAGGCTCAGTGTGGAATGCGTAAATGGAAAAAAAATCCCACCAGCTAATAGCTGTATTAAGAAGTTCCATTTAATCAAATGTTGCATTATCTGGAGTTATTTTTAACAGATGCACATTGGATTAATAAAAACTACACAAAACTTGAGATTAAACAAGAGGCTTTGCTAAATTGACACTTAGGCCCACTTTAATACAAAGTTATATTAAACGGAATCCTTTGATATTCATGAAACCCATAGAGATCCCAAAGTTCTGGCAGCCGAACAGCAGCAAGCCATAGTTTATTGTTGAATTCTTTTGTTAATATACTTTGAACAATTTGTGTAGTTAGAAAATGGACTGGAAACACAGCTTTAGCTCTGACTAGGCACATTTCAATCCAGCTGAAGGATGTCCAGATAACAGTGTGCCTGGCATCCAGTCTGGGTTCCCGAGGGGGACAAGAGGATGGTGAGACTCGCTCATATGTGCAGTGTAAACATGCTAAGAATGCATAGGCTCTCACTGTGGCTAATAAGACAGGGGAGGGTGAGGGGAGATATTTTCTCACAGACCAGGAAGAGCTCGTGCAGTCATAACAACAATATTTGTGCAGGCTTTGCAGTATATGAAGCATTTGCAAATGGCCATTTTGTCTGGTCCTCAGAATCTCTTTGAGAGAAACACAGAGCAAATATGTTGATCCACATTTTTAGAGGCAAATTTCCCAATATCTCCCAGATTGTAAATGGGAGAGATGACATGGTAATCTGGTGTCAAGTCACTCTGTGGTCTCCTGGGAAAATTTCAGTCCTAACCCTAATGGGAAGTTTAGCCCGAAGCCTTGTAAATCCCAACAGGAAACCTAAGAGCAGGCAGCTATTGGGACACATAGAATAGGTTGCAAACACCCCTTCCCTCGCTACTAATACTTGAACTCATCATGGCCATTGTCCATTTTGTGTGTGGGTCAAGAGTCACAGTAAGCCCTGGCCAGTGTTGCTCAGTTGATTAGGCATCATCCCGTGCACACCAAATGGTTGCCAGTCAGGGCATATGCCCGAGTTGCGGGCTTGCTCAGTCCTGGTAGGGGTGGGCAGGAGGCAGAAGATTGATGTTTTGCACTCACTTTGCTCTCTTTCTCTCTCCTCTTCCTTTCTCCCTCTCTCTCAAATTCAATAGAAAATCTTAAGAAAAAGAGTCACTCTAAACTCAGAAAGGCCATTTTTTTAACATATGAGATATACAAAGCCAGTATTTTAAAGAAGGCCATTTAATCCATTATCTTACCATGATTGCATTTCACTTATTCAAAAGCTCCTCTATAGTGTCCTAAGAGGGCATTTAACATATTGCCATTTTATTACTGCCAAGCCCTGAAAAGTTTGATTCAGCATTTGCAACCATCTCTTATGACAAGTTGCCAATATGTAGATTAGTCCCAAGAATTAACGGGATTCAGAAAGTGCACATCATTCAATTTCAGCCAATTAAACGAACACCATCCATCATTAACTCTTGTTTGGGTCATTAGTATATGTACTGCGAAGCTGAAAAGAAGGTAACTACTGAGCGTATTAAGGGAGAGAATAGGCTCTTATCTTGAGAATTATAATGCATTTTCTTGAGACCTGGCCTTTGGGGAAGGTTCAGAAGGGGAGCATGTGAGCACAATACCCAGACCCACCTCCCAGTGTCTTCACTTTCTTTCCACAAATCTTCCCAGAACCTTACTTCTGCTCCATTCTCCCAGACATTCAAAATACTTCCGTGAACCCTACAGGACAAGCCATGAGAGGTCACTTTGAGGTAACTGTACAATTGCTGTCTGACACATTCCTCTTCTCTTCTGTTGAGTGGAGTTGATCATCTCTTGCCTCAATGCCTATTGCTGGGACCAAGGAAGCAAGACCTAGCACTTCGATCCTAAGGCGAGTTGCTTTAATATTAAAAAGATGCTATTTAATTCCTCCTTTAAATACACATTTCACAAATGTATCATATTTAGATCTCCTTCTGCACCCATGTGAATCGTTGTCCATCTACTGACCTGGGAGGCTCTTATAAATATCTGGCCTATCTCATTCTCCTTCTAACAGTGGTCTGGGTACTTTGTGTAAGACTGATTTCAGTTTCCTGAATTTGAAAATGCAATGTAAGTGCAAAGAAATGATGCTTTCTTTCTTTGAAATTTACAGAAGTCTTTTTCTCTTAAAAGGTGGGTCAAAGTGCATTGAGTTAATCTTCCCAGTCAACTAGTGTAAATGTCTAGATCACTCCACTTATGATAATCTGCATGGTGAATATCTCATTAACCATGCTGTAATGCATTTGAAATATTATTATTATTTTTGATGAGAGGGCCATGGCAAAAAATAAAGATAATGCCAGCCTGCTGTGGCCTTTGTTCCTTGGGAACAAATTGCTATAACAATAACAATTCCTACATTTTTCAAGGAATTAGTGCCATTTGAGCTAAATGCAAATATAAAACACTAACTGGAATGCTGGCAAATTTGCTTGGTGAAGAAAACTGAGGGGTTGTCTGTCTCCATGGAGAAGGTGTGCTTAAAAATTAAAGAGGATTCCTATCCAGAGCCAGGCAGACTGTCCTCTTTTGGGTCCACACTGTCCTCAGGTCCTTTAAGATCTACACACACATTCTAGGCAGGGGGTTCTGATGTCTGAGTAGGAGGAAGGTGGCACTTTGCTGCCTCAATCAGTTTATTTTGTAATTCCCTTCAGCTGTGAGTAAACTTGATGCTGTTAATTATTCTCTTTGGAGAGTACCCCATCCTACCTCCTCTCCTCTGCCAGTCTTTTCCTACCCAGCCTTTACCATTGAGAAGGTATGCAGCACACAATTATCTGCCTTTCTCCCATAGTTCTTTGCTGCTTTAATTAACACAAGAGCCCCAGTGGTTCCCTTAGAGAGATTTGTCATTTTCCCTTCTTGCACATCAGACATTTTCCAAGTACCCTGGCTACTGTGTGCCAGCTTAATACTATAAAATCTGGCAGAGATAAGAGAACCTAAAATCAGGATTTTTCATGGGATGAGACTCACCACAGCATAAATAATATATTTTCCAGCTTCTTCATTTTGGGCACTAGCAATGAGCGTCCAGCTACAACAGTGGCTCTCATTCACTGGTGCCTACTGGGTTCCAAGCACTGTGCCATGCCCTAAGTCTGAGGTACATATTGCTAGACTCACTTTACTCATGATAAAAATGGGCTCAGAGAGGTTAGGCATCTCTCACATTTTCCCAAGAGGCGTAAAAATGATGTGTGGAAAGCTAAAGTTTCATTTTGCCTAAGATAGGCAAAATGATACAAGTGACAAAGGGCTTTCCAGTCCCAAGCAGGAGGCCGGTTACATGATTCTCAATTTCTGGACAACTGGCAGAGTTACCTGATTTAGTCATAAAGGTCTCAACAGGTGAGAAGAAACTGGTAGGTTACATTTTCAGGTTGAATGTCTTATCTTTTCTATAACCTCCCACTCCCATGTTGTCCAAACATGGTAGGTATTCAATAAATAATTCTGTTTTCTTTACTATTTCCATTTGCAGCAAATATTAGAAGGCTTTCCTTCTCTCTGACCTGTAGCCTGATCTCAGATCCTGGATCCTGGTACTTGTGGGCACACAGACCTTCGTCTCATCCCCAACATAAACACTCTCCAAGGAAAGGCATTTCATAGCTTCTCCAACTAAGTTTACTCTCCCCATTCAGATTTGCAAACCATCAAATAACACTCGAGAGAAAAAATATGTCAGTGTTTTTTCATTCCCATGAGCAACTCAGGTGGGATGTTTGATGGTTACTTAGCAAACATTGTTGATGTCTTGAGAAAATCAGAAAATGTTGAGGATGAATGAAACACCTTAAGACTAGCAGAGATGTGGGGGCAAGGCAAAACTAAGCAATTGACAAAGTCAGTCCCCTTTGGAGTATATACTCAATGACTCTGAGAATGAACCTGAGGCTCTGGGTTGCACATCACCAATCTGGGAGAGGTCAGTGGGTCCTTGAGAAAAGTATACACGATGGGAGAAGAGGCTGTATTCTCCTAAACTTGGGAATGGCGTCCTCCAATGTGCCAGGGATCAGGTTTCACCCAAGAAGGGAGCATGATAAGAACAGTTAAGAGCAATGGGGAAGACACTTCAATGTCATAACAGTGGCATTCTTATGGCAACTAGAGAGGGTCGCTGACAGGACCCAGCTCACACAGTGACCCAACTTGACAAGGTTATCCCTGAGACCTCCAAGTATCCTAACAAGTTGCCTATTATCTGTTCCCCACTTTGGAATTCAGAGGCAGGACTCCAGTATGGGTTGATGAGGCCAGAGAAAGCTTTCTGGGGGGGAAGGAGGAGGGGAAGATTCAAGCACCAGAGATTTCAGATAAAATATATGGACCTGACAGCTGGAGTTAAGAATCTAGGCCTTAAAGAATAGCCAGATTATGAGGTGGAGAGACAAAGGGCATATTCTGGGGCTCATGCCTTTCAGCTTCTCAGACCCTTACTTCTTAGTGAAACTTACATTTCAGAGATAACTATACAGGTCTCTTTAAAAGGTCCTTTCTGGAAGCCTTGGTCCCTGTGAGGCCTAGTCTTTGCTGGGCTCACAGGAGTCTTTCAATCCCAGGAATGATTTGCCACTTAATAGTAGGTGTCTAAACCCTGGGTGTCACTGACTTTTCTTTTTGTTTGTTTCCTATCACCAGGTTTACCTAAAACAAATAAATCTCTGCTTTTACCCTAAAATGTATCTATAGAGAAAGCCCGCCTTTCAAAGTTACATCCTCTCTGGGCCTTGTAACATCTAAGGTTAAAGATCCCAAGGGCCATGGTGATCTAGAGTAATAGATTGTTCAGCAGATGATTTGCTTTGACAAGAAACTAATATATTAAAGGTCTACTTTAATTCTGCTTCTAAATTTGATGGGGACTCTTGGGGATTCTGATGGGAATCTTTTTAATTAGGTTAGCTTTGAAAAAAACAATTCCCAGCATGGAAACCCCTAAACATATGATTTGATGGACAATCTCTTCCTCCAAGGCATCAGATTCACTACTCTTCCAAGCATTCCAGGGTCTTATTAAAGGCAGATCAACGCTGTCCTCATAAAGAGTAAAATTTGATCTCCTAGTGACTAGTTCTATGAGTCCTAGTCATACCTTCTGCCATTATAAAGACTGAATTTCCTCACACTTTGGTATGGCAGCTCTTCAGATATTTGAAGATGGTTTTTATGACCACTTGATGTGTTTTCTTCCTTGCTGCCCAAACACCCCAAGGATTTTCAATATATCCATGTATGAGCCCTGACCATCCCAGTTACCCTCGTCCAGTGCATCCTGCCTTTTAAAACTACCTTCTGTAGTCCTGAACAGAGTATTCCAGTTATGGAATTCCCATCGACCAACCTTGTAGTTTAAGGCAAACATCTCAACTCTAGAAATCAGTTTCCTCATGTTTTCAGTCTAAGAATTATGTCATCTGCTTGCTTCAATAAAGCCCCTTTAAACACAAGGTCTAGAGAGAGAGAGAAGAGGAGAGTGTCCTCTCCACTTCTCCACTCCCTTCCTCCTAGATATCACTGTACTCTCTTTGTGTAACCAGACAATCAATGGGTCCGGGTTGTCTGTGACTTCTTAAGCCAATTCAGCAGAGACAGGATTGAATCATGTATGAGCATTTATTCCAATAATGCCAGCAGTATGGGAGAGCAGTAGGTCATCCACAAAAATCTGCTTTGTCCCTTACCACAAACCAGCTGCTTATATTGGGTAGAAGGACAAAGATTACATGGGGAAGTAGGCAAAAAGTTATGCCAAATGGGCAGTTTATAGGTAATGGAGGCTGGGGATTTGCAAAGGCCTGCAGGTATGCAAAGACTGGGGCTCTTCTTTTGCAATCTGTTCATCTTTCCATGATAATGGGCAGCTCCTGAAGGTAAAGGTGGGCCCCATTACCAGGTGAGCTCCCAGATACCTCTTGCAACTCCCAGCCAAGTTAGAATGTACCTTCTTTAATCAGAACAGAACAACCCTGGTTCACAGAACAGGGTTAATACTTCTTATAATTAAAGCTTGTCCCCAATATACTATTTCTGCCCCCACCATTTGTGCAATTTAAAATTACAAACACTTTTCTTTTGTTCAGTCACCAACTTCATTCTACAGCAGTGAATAGCATCCTTGGTTAATTGGAAAAGGAAATAGAGGGGGCAGGGATATAACTCTTAAAAGTCTAATGAAACAACCCGAAATTCTTCATTGCCTCTTTGGGCTGTTCTCTGACAACACCCTGGCTGGGTTCTCTATGGACAGACACCAGTGAACACTATCCCAAAGCTCCTATGTCCAGAAAGACATGTCTAAAGCGCTTGCTACCTGCAGAAAGAATCATCAGTGATTGATTGAGGGACTTCCTCTGAGAGGTGTCACTGGGCTTTTCTTGAAGATGAGGCAAGCCTCAGGGAACAAGCTGCCACTTGAATAAGCTGCTTTTCTGGATACAACTGTGATGACAGCTGCAATGCCAAGTTGCCACAGAGAGAAACACTGTTTTGTTCTTCTGGTGGGCCAGGTCCTTTGAAGTGAGCAAGCTGATCTTATGAGATTTACTAGGCAAAGCTGTCTTAGGAAAAACTGACAGGCAAGGAATGATTTCTTTGCTCCATCCCCCACCCCAAGTGCACAGGAGCCTCCTTTTCCCACTGCTTTTCCAGCCTTCTCTGGAATTTCCCCTGGCTGCTAATGGCTCTCTTTTTCTTTTCCTCTTGGAATTCATGAGCCCATTTTCCCTCTATTCTAATGATTTAACTCAGGAGCAAGTGTTCTTGGGTAAAGACACAGGGACATTGGTGGAAAATTAAGGGCCACAGCAACCAATGAGAGTGAGAATGTAGACCAGGAAATCTTTCTGACCACTTGTATCCACACTCACTCAAAAGTAGACAGGAAGTTCTCACCATGGTCAGTCTGGCTTACTACAAAGTTTTCTGTAAAACACATTGCTCACTGAGACCCACTGAAAATTCCAGTGAATGCCTGTTTATATTTCCAATATGGAGCCCTCGAGGGCTGTGAAAACACAGGACTGCAAGGGCTACTTGCTTTGTGATACTATTTATTTGGGGAACAGTGTGACATTTCATTCCGAAATCTCAGTTCCTAACAAAAGACACTTGTATAAGCATCTGGATACTCTGAGACCTGCAGCCTTTGGTTAGAGATGGACACCCTATGAAAAACACCCACAGTGGGCTAAGCACTGTGAAAAAGCAAAGGTAGCAGAATGCCAATGTGGAGGCTGGATGAAACAGGAATCCAATGTCAGTTCCATCAGTAGCTGACAAGCCTTTGCCAATTTACTTCATTTTGGTTTCCTCATCTGGATAATGGTTATATCATCCCCATCTTTTGTGAAGATACATTAAAATCAGATAGCAGCTATCCAACAAATGCTGCTTCACCTTTCTTATCCTCTCACCCTCATTGAGGTAGGCTTTGTGACATGAAATTGAGCACTCTCAATTATCTTGACATTTGCAAAAGGGGCAAAATGGTTACTATTTCAAATAAGACAAGAGGAAGAACTTTAAGCTTGGAGAAATTTAACTTAGAAAAACAAGCCATTTTCAAATAGTTGAGCATTTGCCACATTGATAAACTATCGATATATGTACTTTTCCATTAAAGCAAGAACTTAGATACTTGATAAAACTTTGGTGCTTCCTTTGAATCACTTCATTTATTATCACGAAACTAGTACAATTTATTTCCTGTCAGATTGGTTTATACACAATTAGTTAAAAATAGTTGGCTTTTCCTATAGTAACTCCCAAAGCAAGAGACTGGATGTAAAATCTAAAATATCTGCTAAATTGATCCAGGTAAGCCATTTTCTTGGATTTGAAATGCTGGTATGCGATGTATAGTTTTAAGATGATAGCTATTGCTAGGAAATGTACTTGGCAGGTAAAAAAAAAAATTCTTATCCAATTAAAAGGGTGATGCCATGTTGGGCATACACACAACTGTGAAGCTCCAATGATAAACTGCCTAATTCACAAACTTCAACAGGCTATGATTTTTCCTTGACTGATCAAAGTTAAAAAAACAAAAAAACACAAAACAAACAAACAAAAAGCCCATACACACAAACAAACAACACTAAGCTTCTGGGTATCTAAGTCATGTACTCTGGAAGATCCTATGGGAAAATTAGTTTCAAAGACAACTCCTGAAGGTCTGAAATGGTGCCGGTAATTGGATGGTACTGGAAGAAAGGTATTGTGTGAATTACTGGGAAGGAGGTGCCTTAGCATTGCTTTGATACAATTATATGCTATGTATAACTCCTCTTGGGTTACAGCCAGCCCCAGCAATTTATTATTTTAAGAGAAGCCACGCCTGCAATTTTCTGTGTAGCCATTCCTTCTGCGCCTGCACTGCTGTGTACTCCCAAGCAGTGTCAGGCCCTCAGCGGTCCTACACAACTTCTAGAGTTGAAGCTGTCCTTCTATTGTAATCAGTTTTTATTACCACCCTTTGATCTCCTCCCTCTCTTGGTACACAACACTTCATCACCTTTATTTTCTGTCATAATTGCATGTGAAAGATTTCCCTTTTGATGGATGCTGAATGCCAAGCTGGTACAGAAGAGAGTGTTGAAAAGTGTCATGTGACCTGCGGGCTTTAGAAGGAAGCCCATACACCTGTGGAAGACAAACAATTTTTCAGAGATATGACATATCTATCATCTATCCGCAGGATATGAGCTGTTCTGTCTGCTCAATAGGACGAGGCTATGAATGGCAAAAGAGGAAGTGCTGAAAGAGATTGGTAGCACAGAACACAGCGTCTGAAAGGTCTCCCCAGGCCACTTGTTCCTGGCTGGGTGGAAATCTGCACAGTGCCTGTCACCAGGGCAGGCAGAGCGGCCAGCTGTGGCCCTGGTTCTGCTCCCTGTCACTCTGTCACTCAGGTGCCATCACCTGATGACAGGGCCACATGGTTCTCAATTATAGCCCAGGTCTCCATTCACACCACATCCCGTTACTGCTCAGGATGATCTGACACCAACTGAGAGCACCTCTAACAAAATATATCTGTACCCAAGATTGATTGTTGTCAGGACCTCCCCTGTTACTGGTCCCTGAGGCTTCCTTACCCCAGGTGCAGCTGTATTCACCTCTCGCTGACTAGCCAAAGCCAGCTAGGTCTATTTTCACCTGGAGGATGAGCAACATGAGGGCTCCAACATTCCCTGTTATCTGTTGTCCTCACCTAGTTTGTGAATTTTTCTTGCCAGAATCTTTCTAGGATCTCAAAGTCGAGCTGGCTGGTCAAGAACAACAATAGTGACAACACCATTGGAAAAAAAAAAAAAAAAAGCAAGCAACAATAGCTTTAATAATAATAGCTAATGCTTTTTGAATATGTCTTGTGTGCTGGGCTCTATTCCAAGAATTATATATGTATTAATTTAAAGGAACCTCCCCAACTTTTGAGGTAGGTAGCACTTTTAGTTCTATTGCACAGACTAGAAAATGAGGCACATTCTCACAAAGAGAAGTGAAACAAAGGCGGCCTTAGAATCCAAGCTGTCTTTGTCCAGAGCCATAACTCTGAACCATCATGATGTAGGATCTCAAAAAAGTGAACTACCACCACAACCACATGTACTGTGTGCTTGCTACACACTGAATGAATTTTACTTCTAAGCCTCAGAACAAACTTAATTATTGTAATCTCTCTAAGACTCACAGATATTGAGCAATGTGTTCAATAACTGGTGAAGCCTCGATTTGTACCAAAGTCTCTGAATGGAAAACCCATCATCTTTTTACTTGTCCCACATTTCACACACTTGCTGAGAGTTGATGACTCCCAGACCATTATCCTGCTACCCTATAACTTACAAGTTGAGGCCATAAGAATAGGTATGTTCTGGTTGGACATTAGCAGAGCCCATTGATTTCTGCTAATACTTGAACTACTTTCTTTTTCTTTTTCCACTCACTGATTAGTTTTAAAGTGAAGGCCTGAATAATGGGTAGTGGGTGGGGATGATCATACGAGGGAGCTTGGTGAGCTTTCTACTGACTCCAGCCTAACTACTTTCAGAAGCTGGAGGATAGAAGGCCTTTTCTTCTCCTTTTGGAAAGGTCCAAAGACAATGTCATCCAAAGGCAAGTACAACATGAAAGTAGGGCTTCTTTAGAAATTAATCCCTTACCTGCATGTGGTTATCCCTTTTTCCCAGCACCATTTGTTGAAGAGGCTATCCTTTCCTCATTAGGTATTCTTGACTCTCTAGTCAAATATGAGTTGAGTATATATGTGGGCTTTCTTTCTAGTCTCTTGATACTGTTTTATTGGTTTATGCATCAATTTTTATGTAGATACCATACTGTTTTGGATTACTATAGTTCTGTAGTATAGTATGAAATAAAAAATGTGATGCCTTCAGCTTTATTCTTCCTTCTCAACATTGTTTTAGCTATTCATGATCTTTGTGTTCCCTACAAATTTCAGAATTTTCTCCCTATTTCTGTGAAAAATGCAATTGGAATTTTGATAGAGATTGATTCTATAGAAGACTTTGGGTAGTATGGACAATTTAACAATATTAAATCTTCTGATCCATAAACACAAGGTATTTTTCAATTTGTTTATGTCTTCTTTAATTTTTTTTAGACTTGCAGTTGCAGTTCAGAAATCTTCTACCTTGATTCACTTTATTCCTAAATTTTTTATTGTCTTTGAAGCTATTGTGAATGGAATTGTTCTCTTTATTCTTTTCTAGAAATTTCATATAAGTTTGTAGGTACAGTACACAACTAATTTTTGTATGTTGATTTTGTATCCTGAAGCTTTACTGAATTTGTTGATTAGTACTAACAGTTTTCTGGTAGAGTTTTTAGGATTTTCTATAGATAAGATCAGATATAGAAATTTTATTTTTTCCTTTCCTATTTGGATGCCCTTTACTGTATTTATCTGTCTTGCCTGATTGTTCTAGCTAGAACTTCCAGGGCTATGCTGAATAAGAATAGTAAGAGTGAGCACATTTGTGTTGTTCCTGACCTTAGAGGAAAAAGTTTCACCACTGATTATGGTATTAGCTGTGGGTGTGTCATATATGGACTTTATTATGTTAAGGTATATTCCTTCTATACACAATTTATTGAGTGTTGTGTTTTTTGTTTTTTATTGTGAAAGCATGCTGTATTTTGTTAAATTATTCTTCTGCATCTATTGAGATGATAATATGATTTTTATCTTTCACTCTATTAATGTGGTGTAACACAACAACAACAAATGAATAAGCTGATTTAATAATGGACAGTGGAACTGAATAGAGATTTTTCCACTGAAGATATGCAAATGACTAATAGATACATAAAAAGATGCTTGATATCACTAATCATCAGGGAAATGCAAATTAAAACCACAATGAAATATCACCTCACAACTGTTAGAATGGCTATCATCAAAAAGTCAAGAAATAACAAGTGTTGGCAAGGAAGTAGAGAAAAGAGAACCCTGTTCACTGTTGGTGGGAATGTAAATTGGCTCAGCCACTATGAAAAACAGTATGTAATTTCCTCAAAAAATTGAAAATAGAACTACCATATGACCCAGCTATTCCACTTCTGGGCATATAACCAAATGAAATGAAAATAGAATATCAAAGAAATATCTGTATTCTCATGTTTATAGCAACATTATTTGCAACAGCCAAGATACAGAAACAAATTGTCTGCCAATGGATGAATGAATTAGAAAGATGTTTAATACACACAGCAGATCCTCAAATAACAATGTTGTGCTCAATGTCATTTCACTATAACAATTATAAAATACCATGAGAACTTAACTCTTATTTATATCAATTAACCTCTGCTAAAATTGGTTTCTTTATATATCATTTAACTTAAAGTTACAGAACCTATAAGTGAGGTTAAGTGTGGACTTACTACACACACACACACACACACACACACACACACACACACACACACTGGAATATTATTCATCCATGAAAAAGGAAAAAAATTCTACAATTTGCAACAACATAAATGGATCTTGAGGGCAGTATGTTAAGTGAAATAAGTCAGACACAGAAAGTTAAATACTATATGATATCACTTATTTGTGGAATCTATAAAACCAACAAATGCACAAAGAGTAGATGGTAATTATTAGGGGCTGGGGAGATGGTGGTTAAAGAGTAAAAATATGCAGTTAGATGAATAAATTCTGGTTATCTAATACACAATATTGTGAATATCTATAATAATAAAAGCATAATATGCTAATTAGATGGTTGAACAGTGGAACGACCTTCTGGACAATGCCGTTGCTATTTAGGCCAAAGCAGTCACTGTCCCTTGCACGAATTTCATGCATGGGGCCTCTAGTATAACAATAATGCATTACGTGATCAAAAGTAGTTAAGAGAGTAAACCTTACATGTTCTCACCAAAAAAAAAAAGGTAATTATGTGATGAGATGGAGAATTTAGCTAAGGCTATGGTGGTAAACATTTTGCAATATGTAAATGTATCAAATCAACATCTTGTGCATCTTAAATGTACACAATGTTATATGTCAATTATATCATTTAAATCTGAATAAACTGAAAAAATACATGCATAATACTAGCTACTAATTATCTCATGTTAAACAAGTGCCAGGTGCTCTTCTAGTCACATGTCATATGCTTTAACTCATTGAATGCCAGAAATATCTTGTGAGATTACAAGTAATATTTTCTCCACTTTACAGATGGAAGACTGAGGCAGGCCCAGAGAAGGAAAGGAACTTGCTTAAGGTCACAAAATTAGTTAGCTGTAGAAGGTAGAATTAAACTCTAACTGTCTCTGAACCAATGTCTAGTGCGAACAAATTCACTGTTATCTACTACAGACCAGTCCCAGGGAACCAACACAAGCATCTGTAGGAAGTAAACATAACCCATAGCCTGTACTAAAGACAGACCTGCGACCAAATATTGAGGATGTTCCTGTTTGTCAAGGCATCCCTCCACTACGTGGCAGGTAGGACAAATTAGTTTCAGTTTTCTTCAAATTTGGCATTTCTCTAATTCTAAAACATATTGACGAGCTTGGTCTATACTTTCCTGGACTCCTTAGTGTAAGAGAATTGTTCTTACTCTTCCACCCCTGACCCCTTGCTGAGCTCTGCATATAAAATTACCTACAGTTTGTTTGAGGACCAGAATCAGTTAACAAATTTGAAAACCTGTAGCCCAATTCCATGATAATTTTATCTTTCAGCTTCCTTTCTGGATGTCCACAGGTACAGGTTATAGGGAATTTTATTTAAAAAAATGGCCATCATATAGCAGCGAGGCTATACCCATGCATTTCAATTTAGTATAACTTTTTCATGAGGAGGTGACTGAAAATTGTGGGAATTGTATCGGTTTTTCTAATGACTGTGGAGTAATACCTATAGGAAGTGCACAGAAAATGGAGTCTAAAGCTCATAGAATCATGGGATAGCTTCAAACACTGAATAACTGTCCTACCAGAAATGACAATTAAGAGATCTTCTCTTATCACATACCATTTTTAGAGTCTATTAGTTTTACTAGTCAACTGAACTACAATATTTATTTTAATTAATATTATTAATTTCTGAAACCCAGAGAATTTTTAATTTGACAGGCCCTTGAGTTTGCTCCCTTTAAAATCCATGATTCAAGAGAACTTTCTATGATTAGACCTCCATAGACCCATTGTAGAGATTAGGCCAGTCTTGCTTCTGTGTCTTCCCACTGAGGAACAATTTCAGGAAGATAGAGACCCACACTGTTCTTCCTCAGAAATGCTAATATAGAGCTTTGTTATTTAACCATCAGCCCTAGTCCCAGCTTCCTGTCTGCTCTGCTGGAAGGGCTGGTTTAGTCATGAGTTAGAGAAGATAATGTCCAACAGGAGCAGCAGAAGGAAAATCACTGCCATCATTAAGGGAAAGAATATTTTAAAGGGTCCGAGGCTGTGACTATAAGAATATGTAAGCAATTTTTCTCCTAGGATGGAAACTAGATAGATTCAGACAAAATGTCAATACATCCTGAACTAATATATTCTGGGAACTGAACATAGTGAAGAATGGTTAGTTGCAGCAATGATAACCCATTTTATGCCAAAGAATCATATCAGCAGCAGTTGCTGTACTTGTACTATTTTTTTTTTTTTTTTTTTTTTTGCCAATAATTTTAGCATTACCATGGGGTTCCCTGGAAAGAGCTACTCTAAGGAAAGGGAGGCTGATTATCAATTGTTCCTAACTGTCCATAATATGGTTTCCCTGATATAGATTATCATTTTCCCTCCTTGGATTTCTTTATTTCCTCTCTATTTTGTTATCCATAATTAATAAAGTAAGTATATAGTTAATGTTTCTGTAATATGTTTGTTTATATGTTATATTATGTATTGGCTCCAAGAAAATATAGTGGGCTTCATGGAATATATCTGTGTTTTAGAATTTCAAAGCCATTAATAAGAGAAGATCTAATTTTAACAATGTGAAGCAGAAGTGTGTGTGGAAGAGGCATATGGAAACCAATCCAGTAATATTATATTGATTTTTTTAGCAAGACATTATTATAGTAAAACATGTATAGGTGAACATTTTTCTGTTCCTTAACAACTGTTTATGCCACATTTTATTTTCAATCCAAACAAATGTGTTTTAAAAAAGACCTTTGAAAACAGATAGTTTTTGTCGTGAAGCACTATCCACTCTTGGCTGTCTTTCCTCTCCTTTTCTTGCTACCACTGAGACCCAGAGCAATGCTTACATTGGAATGAAGTTGTTCAAAACAGTGATGGCAAAAAAGCTGGAGCTCACCACTGCTTGGATCTGCAAATTAAAGTCACGAGAACACCAGTGCACAGTCCTGCCCCCCAAATGCATTTTTTGGGGTACAAAACACCAGAAACTGGCCTTCCAGTCAACATGGTAACCAGCATGGCTCAGAGGGTTCCCAGTAGTGTGGGACATGAACTCCTTAACTAGATTTTCCTGGAGCTCCAAGCTATTTTGAGGTGGTTCAGGAAATGGATGTGGTTTTGTTGAGAAATTGTATAATTCAAAACCCTGTGGCTAAAATGTCAGCAAAAGCTCTCTCTCTAGAAGAAAGGGAGAGAGATGTGCCCAAGTTTCAGCTCAGTACTGAATTTATAATTCATAAAGCAGGTGGTTCATTCCTGAGGACAAAAACACTATTCCTAAAGTTGGCCCCAAATAGGTAAGCTTTTAAATTGGGTCCTCTGTCTTCCTGCAATTTATGATATTTATTTTAAAAATATAAAATAACAAAAGTATTGTGAAATTTACAAGGAAAATCACAGAGTCTCCTTTTCTGAACATTCTAGCCAGAGATCAGCAAACTTTTTCTCCAAAGGGCTAGATAACAAATGGCTTAGGCTTTGAAGGCCATATATAGTCTTCAACACAAACTTCACATATGGTACTTTTTACCCCTGTTTTAGGAAAACAGGTGGACAGACTATCTTTGTGGACAGTACTCATTGGAAAGCAAAATGCATGCCTTCCCTGCCCTCCTCGCTAGTTCCATAATTTGATAGAATTGATAAATATAAACTGGCAAACTTTTCAGACAGATTTTAAATCATCCAATCATTAGCAGATGTCTCAATATGTGATGAAACACAAACTAACTTTGTGACTTAGAGAAAATGTCTTACCTCTGATTTCTCACTTAATAAAAGGAGATGTTGGAGTAAAGATCTCCAAAGGGTTTGCAGGCTCGGTTCTCTGAGATTCCATGAATGGCCCCAGAAGACTCCAGAGGGCTGCCTAAGGAAATGCCCTGAGTGATCTTTAGTGCATTGATAAAAACTTAGTGGAATACTTGTCACTCTAGTTAACAGTCTCTAGAAAAGCAAATTGTTCTCATTTTGCCTTGACTAAATCTCCCATCATGTAAGTTGGCTTTCTAGTGGTTTAAGCTAAATGTGTATTAATGAATAGAGAGATGATAGATTCATAAGATGTGTTCATCCTTAAAAATTAAGAATGTGCCTTTCCAGTGGTCATCTCCAAAAGGTATCAGACACTAAAGCCAGGAATCTAAATCAGGAGAATCTGTTATCATTCCAGAACCTTTTAATTCTACTATCGTCCTTATTCGTGTGTGATTCCCCAAGAATATTAGCAGTAAAGCAAATTAAAACACACCTTTTTGAACTGTAAGTTTGTACCACTATGATTCCTTAAAGCAGCAATAGCCTGGGCTATTCAAGACTGAGTGAGTTATGTACAAGATGTTTTCCAGATACTAATTGCAGAGTAATGGTTAATGAGTATCATTTTTTTCAGTTAAAAAAAAATGTTTATTTTCTGTTTTTCTCCAATGAGTAAAACAACGTCAATGGTAAAAGCAGATACTTTCATTGCTTTAACAGATGTACACACAGAATTCAACCCAACTGCCTGGGACTCACGTTAAGCAAGATTAATAAGATATTTCCCATCCTGCACATTCGGAAACACTTGGTCCCACTCAGATTTCTGTACTCGCTCAAACTCCCTAGAGATAAATGAGCTTTATACCACAGAAAGGAAACAGGTCATTTGTCTGACATCACATTATTTACTGACATTAAAAATGATAATATCCATCAACAAGCAGCCAAACCCCAAGTGGGTCACACCGAGAACAAAGCCTCAACGGTCTCTCTTTGATTCAGTTACAAGGAGATGCTGAGTGAGCTGCCATTTATGTTCCAATAATATCACTATTGTCACAAGGAGCTCACATTTTAATGGTATGAAGATAATTTCCCATGTGTTTACTTGGGACCAGCGAACTAACTGTCTCTTGGTCTTTTCTGATCTTTTTATAAAACCAAAATCTGGAAACATAATGACAGAACTCTGAACATATTTGCTTTGGGAAGGGGAGATATTTCATTTTAAAAATATATCTCTCTGCTTTTTTTTAAGTACCATTATGTACAATCCTTGTGACAACCAGCATGGCAGATAACATTGTCTGCATTTGCTACATAAGTAAGGTAAGTAACCTGAGGACCAGAGATTTGTTTAATGATTGCCCAAACTTATGGGGTTAGTAAATGGGAGATTCAAGACTGGAACCCACTGGCTTGTCTGACTCTACTGGTAATCTTAACCTTTCTCTCCTTTTCCTTCCTCCCTCCCAATCTCACTTCCTGCCTTTATCCATCCATCTATCTATCTATCCATCCATCCATCCATCCATCCATCTCCTCATCTGCCTGCCTACAAATCTATCTTCCTAAACAAACTTTTTCTTGAAAGCATCTTCTTGCAATGACTTAGCTCGGTCCCACAGTAAACACCACAAGGCTGAGTCTTAAGGGCATGCAAACAATACTTGGAGGGTAGGCTGACATTTTGGCTTATTTGTTTGAATTCAAAAACCCCACATGTGACTGACTGGCAGTAAAGATCTGTCAGCTGGGGTTATTCAGAGGTAAAGTTAAAAACAAAACAGGTGAATAAAGACTGTAAATTTAGTTACCGAAGAATATTTTGTACACCCTTAGAAAGTAAGCATTTTGAAGCTTGAACTAAAGTTCAGCAGCTATTTAAAACAAAGCATGGTGGAGAAGGGCATAGGGGGTATAAGTGGTGATGGATGTAGAGTTGACTTGGGGTGGTGAACACATCATACAGTATACAGATGATGTGCTGTGACTTGTGTACCTAAAACCTGAATAATTTTGTTAACTAGTGTTACTCCAATAAATTCAATAACAAGGAAAAGAAATAAAAACAAAGCATGCTGGAATCTGAATTTTCTTCCCAATACATTCATTGAGTAGAGTCAGCAACAACATATGGGGTCCTCTATTGGTTAAATTTTCTAAGGCAATGATCAGCAAACTCATTAGTCAGCAGAACCAAATATCAATAGTAAAACAATTCAAATTTCTTTTGAGAGCCAAAATTTTAAAACTTAAACTTCTTCTAATGCCACTTCTTCAAAATAGACTCGCCCAGGCCATGGTATTTTGTGGAAGAGCCACACACAAGGGGCCAAAGAGCCGCATGTGGCTCAAGAGCCACAGTTTGCTGAACACGGCCCTAGTCTGATCTCATTCTCCTTCGTCTTCCTCTGTCCAGTTAAAGGACAAGGCGGAAAGGGAAAATGGACACTTAGCAGACCCTTGACCTAATCACTGCCCTCTGTCCGTCATTAATTGTTTTCATGCATTTTTAGTTTAAATGCCTTGGATTTTGTCTTGGTCATACTAGAATGCCTAGTAGAAAAAGAAAAATATGTAATATGATAATTTATTTGCCAAGATGACTCCAAACACCCTATTTCACAAGTTTTCCTCATTTGTTTGACGGCAATGGGGACGTTTCTGGGTGAGGAAGGAAGCCTGGCTACAGCGCAGGACCACTGTTCGCATCTCCGACTGGCCAGCGAGCCTTGGCTCCTCAGCCACATTCTGATCGGGATGAATTGCACGTATGATACAAAATCAAGAAAACTGCTCAAGTACAGCGCGTGAGGCTTCTGCCAAAGTTGAAAATCATTAGGCGCCATGAATTTGGCTGAGCACACAGCTCCGTTTTGAACTCTTTTATTTCTGTATTATTGCTCATTCACTTAAGGAGAAATGCATGAGGCAGAGACACGATCTCTTTCCCTTTTCATGTTCCTCCCATTTATCTTCCGTGGTGTAATAAATTTCTCAAGCCAAAGAGCTGAGTGTTGTCTTGTTCCCCTCTGTTTTTTTCCATTATCTCAGTTATCTCTCATTTATTTTTTTAGTCTTTTCTCTTATCACAACAGTTTCCTGGGACATCATAAAGTCGGAATGAGTAAACTCCCACCTTCTGTGGTTGTTGACAGGATGTTTTGGGCTCTACACTCTCAATCACCTCTCTTCATTGCTTTGGCTTGTTTGGAAAGAAAAATAAATCTGAGATACACTTCCACTAGAACTGATGACCCAACTGTGGACCATTTTGATATTTAAAAAGTACTGTTTATGAAACTTTCTCCAGCAGGAAAATAATTGAAGCAAAACCTGCTTATGTAGCCTTGCTTACTCTGAAAAAAAAAAAAAAATGCAGGGAGTCCAGCCAATCATGGTCCCAGTGGGATGTACTGCGAAGAGCACAGAACAAGGAGTATTGTTCTTATTTTTTAAAGATCTATTTGAAAAACATTTTTTTGGGGGGGGAGGCGTTTCCAAAAAGATTATATTCATAAGTATAGAGACAATGGTATAATAAACTTCCCACGTATCTGTAAATCAACATACTGCTCACCTTACTTCTACTACACTTACCTCCATCCATTTCCTTTTCTCCTAAGAAGGTTTTCTGAGCTAAGCCCAGACATCATATTCTTGCTTCCGTACACATGCCGAGGTATCTCTAAGAGATAAAGACTTCTACATTTTAGAAATATAACCACACACCATTATTACACCTATGAATCTTACAATTCAGTGTTCAAATATTTTTGGTCATCTCATAAAATTTTTAATATTTGTTTTGTTCAAAATAAAATAGAGCCCAAACCTGTCCACATAGCCAGCACAATTCTTGATGCAAGCTTCTTCATCTGAAAGGAAGTATGCTAGATGGTTGTTTTATTTTTCGATGATCATTTTAGAATATATTTTCCAAATTAAAAAATATAAAGTACACTAATTTTTAAAATTTACAGCATGCATGTTTATCCAGAAATAAAATTAGTAGTTTGATTAAAAAAAAATAGTGTGGTATTGTATATATTTTGCTAATTACCATGTGGCTTTCTTTGAGATCTATTCCCTTTGATCCAAATCCACCTTATGAATAGACTGCATTTTATTTAATCGCCAATTAATGGACATTTATTTTGTTACCTTTCCCCCCCAAAAAAAAATAGTGTTAAAATGGCCATTTTAATAAATGTTATCTTATGCATATGCATAAGCTTCTTTCAGACCTGTGTGGGGAAGTGCTGGATTGTTGGGAGAAATAACATTTTGACTATTGCTAAATTGATTTTCTCAGTGTTGTACATCTGACAGAAGTAGTGAGAATTCAACATGATAATCTTCAAGGTATCTTGCAACTTTGAAATGCAATGAATTAATACATCAAATCTACTTTTTAAAAATGCTTGCATCTTTAGAAACGTGGTGACACCCTGGCCGCCAGAGTAGTTGGTTGGAACATTGTCTTCTACACCAAAAGGTTGCTAGCTGGATTCCTGGCCAGGGTACATATCTAGATTGCAGATTCAATCCTTTGTGGGGACATTCAGGAGGCAACTGATTGATGTTTCTCTCTCTCTCTCTCTCTCTCTCTCTCTCTCTCTCTCTCTATCTCTCTCTCTCTCTCTCTTTCTCTCTATCCCCCAACCGCCCTTTCCCTTTCTCTAAAAATCAATCAATATATCCTTAGGTAAAAAAAAAAAAAAAATTAAATGTGGTGACATAAGACATAAATTACTAATTTTGACATTTCTAATGTCTTCTATTATTTCTTAATGACAGCTTCTTTGAAAAATTTATCAGTTTTAATTTTACAAGACCCTGAGATGAAGACTGAAGCTACATCACAAGGGGACCATGTATTTTCTTGCCATAAAACTGTGGAAATAGAATTGGTGCCTAAAAATATAAATAATAATTCAAGGTGGTTTATAGCAAGCTATCAATAGAATTTGGACCTTATATTAATCTGTAGGAAAGGATAGGTCACTGGACCTGGTATAAATGGCTTTATATAGGAAAGCAAAAATGAAAGTTAGCAGGAAAAAGAGGGAAAGGAAGGATAAAAAGCAAAGAGACAAAAAAATGGTTTGTCTAAAATGCAATGTGTAGATCTAAGTCTCCAAGATATAAAATCCATTTGGAAAAATGGGAAGACATGAGGGTACAGATGGTGTTTGGAGGGCTCTGAATGTCCTATTAGGAAGACAATCTTTGACCAGTTCAGTTGTTTTGTTTGTTTGTTTGTTTGTTTGTTTGTTTGTTTATTACAGATGCTACAGAAGGAGTCACTGGATACTCAGATGGTCCATTCTTTGAGGTCCAAACCCAAGCTTCAGTTAGGATGCACTTAAAACTGTGCCATTACTCAATTTGAAATATACTATTGAAAATACCATTTGTTCCCCTGCTTCCACTATGAACTGTTATAAAATGAAACTCAAGAACGTATTTCCTGATATGTAAAATGGACTATCTTTGTTTAGTTCTACATTTATATTGATCCAGTTTCAAAGATGAGCCTCCCACCTCAGCATAGGGTTTAAGGAATAAGTCTTCTTTAAACCTAGTCATCCCACAGAGACTTTAGAAGATCTTGATCATTGCATTTCAGTCTTCTCCTTTCCAGACCAGGACTGCCAGTTACTTCAGTTTAATACAATCATTATTAACTGAGCACCAAGTACAGGTCAAGCTTTACTCTGGGCTAGACACCAAGAACCCAAAATTAATGTACACATTCCCTGCCCTTGAAGACTGTCTAATCCAGGAAGGAAGGAAGGAAGGTAATGTAGTAGAACATGTGAAATAATAAAGAGCAGCCTCTAAGGGAACAGAAATTGTACATTGGAAGAAACTCAATCTTACCTGTTCTCTTATAAATGTTCCATTATTCCATTTGTTATTATTTTTGCCTACTCTAAGCCTGAGACTCTGTCATCTTAAGATATTATGTCTTACGCTTTCAGCTGACATGCCATGCCATGTCAGTGCTATTATGAAGAATCTAAACCAACTGCCTATAATTCTTCTCTAATACCATAAGTCAAAGTGCAGCTCAAGGACCTCTAAGCCTAGCATTGGTCTCTGAATGTTGGTTAAGGCCACATGTTTTCAACAATTCTTCTCCTCACCTGTGGCCATCAGAAGGGCAGTTTGTAGAACAGATCAGACTCCTCAAGGAGAAAGGGGCAGAAGCCAGAAGTCCCCAGTCCACCCTCTTGTTTCTGCTTAAGTCTTATGATACTGTTTGAAAAGGATGATGAAGGAATTGATTTGAGGACTTCAGCTCACTCTAATTTATGAAGAAAACAGTCTCATTTGTCCATATACGAGAAATGAAATGCATAACTATGAGTTTCCATACCTATGAGCTTGCTGCAAGCTATCAGGGTCCAAAGAGATCCCTTCAGGGTTCCATAGCCCTTAGAGAGGGCTGGTTGCTACACTTTCTGGGAAGAACAGCTCAGACAAAACACTAAAGGGCCCCATTAACCCAAGCACAATAACACTGACACTTTCAATTAGCCAGGAGCTATCAGGTTCAGCCATTTACATTGCATAAATCCTCTTTTCCTGACTGTGTTTGAGTGACTGTCTTCCAGCACAGATGGAGAAAGTGATTGCTTTTCTCTCTTAGAGGAAGTCTTCCCAGGTGAACCACATCCAACACTAATCACTCTTTTAAAAACACAGTACTATATTAGACTTGGCGTACTATTCTCCTTGAGTTGCTATAATTGGACAACTTAACTACATTATAAGGTATTTGAGAGCAGAGACATTTCATATTTCTAATTCATTCCAGGACTCCATGATTGATGGCTCTGTTCATACCTAGAGGTGGATAAATACTTGCTAAACGTAGCAGTAAGAATAGACTAGGTTATGCTACAGTAACAGGATTTCCCGAAAAATCTGGTCACCTCCTTAACAAAACCATATCATCTATGAGTTTGAGTGAATCTCCAGGGCAGATGTCTGGTAATTTAGTTACTTTGATATTGTGACTGCACCACTGTAAAACACAAGATATCCTCCAAGGTGACCTCAGCTGGAAAGAGGGTAACAAAGCTGCACAGGGCCTTTTTGTACCTCAGCCCCCCAAAAGAAAGGAAAATCAGGTATTAGTGAATGCTAATAGTGTGTACTATACTCACATATTTTCTCTATCATATAGATTCCAATAAGTGGAAGTCTGTCCTTATGTGGAATAAGCAACTGATGATATGTCCTTGTAGGTAATAGAAGCACCTCTTTTGTTAGCCCTCAGTGGGGAAGAGGTGAAATATTTCAGACCTGTCCATTACTTCCTAGGTTTCAGGTTACTGCTGGAAAACTGCATCCTCACAGCAATGTATCTTTAAAATATGAGTTTTTGGAAAACCAGGTCCATGTTCTTTTCCATTAAGCTTATCAAAGCCTTGGACCTGATGATATTGATCAACGGTAATTTATTTCCATATTGTTTCTTTTTGGCCTCGCTCTTCTCATTTATTTAACAATATCATTCAGCAGAGACTGCTGGATGTTCCCCAATTTCTGTCCTCCCATTCCTCTCCAGTAGCAGAACCACCAGGTTTTAGACAAGAACATGTCATGAAGAGTAGTTATATGAATAATTTCTAACAAATGAACTTAAAGCCTAATAGTTTTATACCATTTCTAGGCAGTGTCCTTAAAGGAAATGTATGTGCTCTCTTCTCTTCCTTCCCCATTTTTGCTGACTAGAATACAGCTGCAGGAAGGGGAGTCCTCTCTTCCACCAAGACAGCAAGCATAATACATGAAAGAACTAGAAGGGGCCATGCATCAGGCATGCCTTGCTTATTCTAGACCATTCAACGAGAGAAAAATTGAAGTTCTATCCTATTGATGCTGAATATATACCCTAATTAATCAAATGTATCAGAAGCTTTTAGGTACCAAGCTCTTTCAACAGAAAAAAAAAAAGCCTTGATCATAGAGGCAGAATCCTAAGCCTTCAGAAAGAGCAATATTAATACCACAGATTATATTCCTAAGAATTACTCCAGATACTCGGATATGACATTTACTCCATATAACATGTGAGACTTTGAGCATGAGAAAGCCTCTTTTGACCCTTAAACCCAATTCCCTATATCACTCATTAGAAAGGATTGTCTCCTTCACTGCAAACCATTTCTTTATATTGCTGATTTTGGAAGACATAGAGGTCAACTAAGATACTGTTGAGTGCTGGTTGTTCCCCAATTTCTATTCTCCCATTCTTTTCTAGTATGCTTGGTCTAATTGCATTCTCAGTTATATATATAATATGAGTTATTTTCTAATTCCGAATGGGGACATGCTCCTCTAACAAATGGTCTATATGTAGTCTGACGACAGAACAGAATACTTGGGACCAGGACTGTCAGAGCCATATTGTTTACCTTAGCAAAGCATATCAGTGTGTTCTTTGCTACATGAATATTCAAGAGGATGTATCCAGCACTAGTCAGGATCAAGCATTAAACACAGAAAAAAATGCCCAATTTCAATGATAAAGAAAGGCAAGGGATAATATCCAGGGATAATTTAAGGCAAAAAGGAGCAGGTACAAAAGAGCCAACAGAGAGAGGGGGCCAAGGGCAAGCAAGACAAATATGTCTGTGTTGCCTCTCTTTTCACACAGGTGTCAAATATCATTAATTAATCACAGTGGCATCAGAGAAACTTCAGACTTCTGAACACAACAGTCCATATAGTCACTTGCAAACATTTGAGTTTGACACACAAGACAAGATTTATGAGTCAGCCTGCCACACCTCAGGAACAGTGACTCCAGTAAGTGGGAGTGATGACAGGTTCCTTCTCTTTATCCCATTTGGTGATTGTTCTAAATATAGGTAGCACTGAATTCCTTTTGCCAGGATTAGGCCTCTGGACATACTCCTGATAAAAATAATAGTATTAATCCTAGGATAACCTTAGGCTCCAGTGGATAGCCTATTATATGATTGAAACTCAGGCTTGCATAGAAAATAACTTTATCTGATAAATATTAAGTTAAAAAAAACCTAATAGTATAAACCCTTTTAAAATAAAAACACAGATAAAAATTCTACTCTCTAATATTTTCAACATACAATGCTGGAACAACTGGATATTCACGTGCAAAGGAATGCATTTGAAGTCCCTACCTCACACCATATACAAAAATTTAATTAAAAGTATATCGAAGTCATAAATGTAAAAGCTAAAGATATAAATCTTTTAGAAGGCTACATAGGTATAAGTCTTCATGACCTTAAACTAGGCAATAGTTTCTTAGATATGACACAGAAAGCACAATCAAAAAATAATATATTGGATATAATCAAAATTAAAAACTTTTGCACCAAGAACAGTATCAAGAAAGTGAAATTATAACCTAAAGAATGGAAGAAAATATTAGCAAATCATGTATCTCATGAAGATTTAATAACGAGATAATTGAAGGAACTCTTATAACTCAATAATAAAATGACAAATAATTTAAAAATGGGCAAAGGATTTGAACATTTCTCTAAAATATATATATAAATGGCCAATAAGCACATAAAAAGATATTGAACATCATTAATCACTAGATTAATGAAAATAAGATACCACTTCACAACTATAGGATAACTATTTTAAAAAATGAAAACAAGTATTGGTGGTGATGCAGAGGAATTGGATCTCTCATATATTGCTAGTGGGAATATAAAATGGTGCTGCCTCTGTGAGTAATAGTTTGGCAGATATTCATAAAGTTAACCATTATGAGCCATAAATTATATTCTTTTTTTAAAATATATATATATATATTTTATTGATTTTTTACAGAGAGGAAGGGAGAGAGATAGAAAGCTAGAAACATCGATGAGAGAGAAGCATCAATCAGCTGCCTCCTGCACACCCCCTACCAGGGATGTGCCCGCAACCAATGTACATGCCCTTGGCCGGAATCGAACCTGGGACCTTTCAGTCCACAGACCGACGCTCTATGCACTGAGCCAAACTGGTTTCAGCCATAAATTATATTCTTAACTTACATACCCAAGAGAACTAAAAACAGAGTCACAAAAAACTTATACAAAAATATTCATAGCAGCATTATTTATAACAGCCAAAAATGGAAACAATCAAAATATCTATCAACTGATTAATGAGTAAACAAATATGGTATATCCATGCAATGGAATATTATTTGGCCTTAAAAAAAGATTGAAGTACTAATATATGATATAACATGAATGAACCTTGAAAACTTTATGCTATCTAACTAGTCACAAAAGACCATATGTTTATATGAAATGTCCAGAATAGGCAGAAAACAGATAGGCATCACCATGTGCTGGCAGAAAGGAGGAATGTGGGGGGGGGGGGAGATTAATAATGGGTATAACATTTCTTATTGGGGTAGTACAATATTTTAAAATTAAATAGTGACAATGGTTGTACAAATCTGTGAGTATACTAAACATCAAAAATTTTACACTTAAAAACCTAAATAAGTAGAGATAATACTATGTTAATAAATGGGCAGATTTAGTTCTTCCCAGTTTAACTTTATAGGTTAAATGTAGTTACATTGAAAACCTTACTAGTATTTTAGTGAAATACAAATTGGTTCTGAAGTTTACATGAAAGATCAAAGGGCCAGGAAAAGCCAAAGTTCTTCACTCCTAAAGTAGAAAGAAGAGGAATTTATCTTAACACAGATAATGACATTATAAAGCTACTGAATTAAAAGTGTTTGGTGTTGGTTCAATAATAGAGAACATACCAATAAAATAGAATAAATTAGTCATAAATAGACCCGTTTATAATTGGTAACCACAGATACCACAAAGGCACCATAGCTCAGTGACAGAGAAAAGAACCATCTTTACATGTCTTAGAGACAAGTAATTGTCCACATGATAAAAATGTCTAGACAGGGAGCAGAATGGGAGGAGGGTATGAAGTGAACATTCTAGAAACAATGCCATAGGATTTGAGTCATTTTATCCAAAAGTCAAGAGAGGCCCCATGGGTCCTGTGAAACATAGAACATAGAGCACTAGCCACAGAATAGTGGCGATGCTGATGTAATGAGGACATGGTTGAATAGCCAGAGGTGAATGTCAGAGCCTTAGGCCTAAGATTATGGAAGGCGGACTGATCATATTCTCGGAAAAATGTCTTTCCACCCATTCACCCATTTATTCATTCACTGAGTCACATGATACATATTTATTGGGCCCTGGTATGTGAATTCACTGTTTTAACTACTAAAGATACATGGGACTTACATCCTCCTAGTAGTCAAACAGACAAGAAATGCACAAATAACATTATTTCAAATAGTGACAAATGCCATAGAAAAATAAAACTGGGTAATAAGATAGAAGGTTTCTAAGGGTGGCTGTGTGCTTAGGGATCATGTTAGAAATGGTGGTCAGGGAAGATATCTGAGAAGGTAACAAATCGAGTGCAGTTTTAGCTGCTGAAATCACTGTACTAAAAAGTTGACTCTATAGTGTCCACTAGCAAAGGGCTCTCAGAGTCAAGCTGGAAAGTATAAGATCATCCTGAGCTGACAACAAAGATGGTCCAACGGTGGGGGGTGGGGGGGGTGGAAAAGTAAAGGTTGCAGCTGCTCAGGTGGACTCCATCCCTGTGCTGCCCTCACTGCTTGTACCTGAGCAGGCCTGGAGGCCCCAGCTGGGCCTTCCTGAGGGCACAGTGCGCCTGAGTGGTTGCCTGGCTGAGTTCTAATGGAGCACTCTGTTAATTATCTGAGTGCCAGCATTGCTCCTCTGGAGTCACAGCTAAATAAAGCTACCCCAGTTGCTTGGCCTCAAACTCTTAAAGGTTAAAATGAAACTGTCTCAGTAGATGCAGCATTTGGCTCTTATCTAAGGGTTTTACTGTCATTTCGCAGTTAATAATTAGCTCTGCTCTGGTCCTCACAAAGGGTGCCACCAAAACAAAAGCAGGCGTTAAGTGTGTTCGCTATACTTGCCACTGGTATAAATAGGCAGAGGGATGATTAATGAATGAGGGGGGAATTAAGCACAACACTGAACAAAGACAAAGGCCCAGGGCCGGCTGTCCATGAACCAAGACAAGCTGTATCCAGAGAGAGGCAGCAGCAAATGACACATACACACACAAATCCGTTGAATGGACAGGTTTTGAAGACTTCATTTAACCTCACGTTATGACAGCCGTGGTGTTTTATTAACTCTGACATGTTAGGGGCCCGGGTCAGCAGAGGCAGACACGCATGTTGTTGGAGGAGGTGCCTGCGAAGGAAGGGAAGGGCATATTTTTGTGTGGGTGACAGAGGAATAGCAAAGGCCAAAAGCATTAGCCATCTCCCTTCAGGCAGGCCCCTTTGTGAGCTGAGCCAGAGTGGACATTTTTAAAGAGTTGTTTGGATGTCAAACCAAGCAGATGAGGAAACACAAATGACCGAGCAGAAGTTGTTTAGCAAGGCCTGTCCACACCTCAAGATGGCCACAGTGTAGACTGGGTGGGACTGAGGGTTGGAGGATAAAGGACTTGGCTCAAAGGCTCTGTTCCAGAGAGGTGGGAGGGACTCAGCAGTGGCTGGCAGGCTCCCGAAGGACTGCTGCTGGTTGGCATCCTTGATACTTTCCAGTTATATAGTTTTAGAGGAAACTGTCCTCTGAGGATGCAGCATTACTCCATGTGCCAGTTTGATTTGAGAATCTGGCTCGACATGAGCCTGTGAGAGTAACAACTGGCCAGACCCTAAGAAGCCCTAGGTTGGCTTTCTGGGCAGATCCCACCTCTCTCTACAGCCCTTCTTCTCCCTCTAAGGCTTCTTCACATCAACCAGGTGTCCACTCCCACAAGCTCTGTTTCCAAGCAAGTGTCAGAGGGGAAAGAATCTGATAAATGAATCCCTGAGGGAGACTGAGGTGATAATGAGCTTAAAGGTTCTCCCTACCCCCTTCAGGGGCATTTGCATTTTAATGGAGACCCAAAAGCCAGTAAGAATCATAACAAAGACACAGCAATTGTGGCCTTTTAGGCTTTAAAGCCAGAAGAGTTATTTATGGGCCTGATGAACTTCCTGGTCTCCCCATAGTCACATCCTGTCTACACACCCGGAGAATTCTGTCAAAATGTGTAGGCTTTGCTGAAACCAGTTTGGCTCAGTGGATAGAGCCTCGACCTGCGGACTCAAGGGTCCCAGGTTCGATTCCGGTCAGGGGCATGTACATTGGTTGCGGGCACATCCCCGGGTAGGGTGTGTGCAGGAGGCAGCTGATCAATGTTTCTCTCTCATTGATGTGTCTAGCTCTCTATCCTTCTCCCTTCCTCTCTGTAAAAAATCAATAAAATATATTTTAAAAAATGTGTAGGCTTTTATTTCACCTTTTTTCTGACTATGTCACTCGGGTGTTGGAAAGATCACACAAGAAAATGAATTTCAAATGCTTGAAAGATAAACACCTGAATCAACGTGATAGTGATAATTTATTAAATGATGAAAATTTAGACCAGAACTTGACTGCTAAATTGCAAATGGTCCTTTAAAAAAAAAAAAAAAAAAAGACCTTTTTAAACACAGTTAGTGTGAGCTAATGTGCAAAGAAAATATAGACTACCAGTTCTAGAAAAGTTACCTCAATGTAACTTTTGTAACATTTGTAACATTTTGTTACCTCAATGTAACTTTGGATTTGAAAATCCAAATCAAGACTCTAGGAGTATGACACCCACGTAATTATTAGAAGATAAAAACAGAAAGTGTTGGAGAAGATGAGTATATCCAGAATCACTCTATCATTGTTGATGGAAATGTAAAACTGGAACACCAAGAAAACAGGTTGGGCCCTACTGGTGTGGCTCGGTGATTGAATGTCAACCTATGAACCAGGAGGTCATGGTTTGATTCCAGGTCAGGGCACATGTCCAGGTTGCAAGCTCAATTCCCAATGGGAGGCTAGCAGGAAGGAGCCTATCAATAATTCTCTCTCATCATTGATGTTTCTGTCTCTCTCTCCCTTTTCATCCCGAACTGAAATCAATAAAAATATATTTGTAAAAAAGAAAACAGGTTGGAATTTTCCAGCAAACATCATTTAAGGTGTGAATAGCCAAAGACTCAGTAATTGTATTTCAAGAGAAACACTGGCTCGTGTGCACCAGGAGATGGACATAGCACTGTTTGCATGTGATAATGTTGGAAACAACACAGTGCCCTTCTTCTGGAGATAACCTGTGATAGTTTAATATGGTGGAATACTATACAGTATTGAAAATAAAAGAACTATGACTATAAACAACAACATAAGTAAAACTTTATAAGATAATGTTGAATTAAAAAAGAAAATCCTAAAAGAAAACACCCAGGATTACATTCTTTTCTAATAAAAATTTAAAATAGCTAACACTGAGCAATATATTATTTAGGTTCATAAATGTGTATGTGCTAAAAAAAAAAAAAAAACACATCTTTTTAGAATGGAAGGAAATATGAAACACAAAATTCAAGAAAATGATTACCTAGAAGAGAACCATGTAGAAAAACATCAGTTATTATCTATACTCTACCTCTTGGGTTGGTTCATTCTTACATTATTAAAAACATGTAGTTTCACACAAATAATAAAAATGCCATGAGTAGACCAATTGATGACAGCATATCATAAACAAAAAATTAGGATTAATTCAGTGCCATGCAGCTAAGATCCATTAAAGAAAAACAAACAAAATCTATTTTACATTAAGAGAAAGCCAACTCTTGAAGCAGGAAAAGGTATCTTCTAGTGTTGGCCTTTTACATCACAAGCTTCCTCCAGCTTACATGTTAGAGTCATGGATAAAGACAATGGGAAAGCTGAGCTAACAGTTTCTCCTGAAACTTGCTCAAATGGGATTGAGGGTTTGTTCCAGAGTAGAGTCTGGGTAAGGAGACAGTAGATAGAGTGAAAGTTAGGATGCACAAAGGCATTGTAAAGCTCTGGGCAAAGCAATAGCTTAAAGAACCAGTGGGGCTGGCACACTGAAGTCAAGTTAGTGGTTCAACAGTAAACATTAAAGGACAGGTGAAACCCTGTGGTTTGCAAGCCTTCCAAGGAACCACATGATGGGGATGATGGACAAGGGAGCTCACATTGGACAGAGACCCTAACTTAGGGACATTAGTGACAAGACGGTAATCTCCAATGCAGGTCACCTTTCTATAATAAGTTAATGTCTCATTAATCTGACCAACACTAATTTGGAAAAGGTGAAATAACAGGGCTTGAATGAAACTGATCTTTCAATTATGAAACCAGTGTTTACTCAACAAATTAATAGCATGAGACACATCAGGTGGGGAATACTTATCCTCTTTAGGAGCATAAACTTGACATACATATCTACCTTCATTTGTTTATAACAATTAGTATGTTAATTACAGATGATCTTCAACTAGTGATTAAAGCAGTCCTCACCTAAGGGCAATGCATTAGCCACTTGTTGGTATTACTAGGTGTATTTCAAAGCAGTGAAACTGTGCCTGGAAATAATCTTTTTAGTAATTCGCTGCTGCCAAAGGGTGGGTTGGCTCAGATTGAAACCGATCTTAACTCAAACCCAGAATCCATGAAAAGAGTTCTCTGTTTTCTGGAAGAGGGATCCAAACAGAATCAGAAAATTGATTTCAGTCATTTGACTTTCCAATGCTATTTGAACTGGAGGGACTTCCATCCCCAGAGGTGTACTCTGCCCCCCTCAAAACTCACACAGAGGGATTGAGAAGCTTTTGTTTGATTCCTAGGCCCTGATGTTGTCCAAGAAGCCTGCTAACCTGCTTTTTCATCTCAGTGACCTTCAGCAGGATAGTACCTGCACTTAGTTTGACATTGGGTTCCCTAGGCGTGTCTACTCCCCTGTACTAAGAAAAACACTGTTAAAACTCTAAAACAAGTTTAAAAGGAACTAGGGTCAAGTTGCCCACAGTATCAAGCTTTGGAAGTGCTGACACAGAAATTAAACCACATGAGAAGGATGGTTTTTTTTTTGTTTTTGTTTTTTAAACTAGGAGAGGAAGGGTAAAAACGGATACACACTGTTTTTATAAGAACTAGACAAACCACAGCTTTACACATATCAACACAATTGGGTTGGAACATGTCGTGTTGGGAATGAATGACTCACAAGTTTCTATCAACAGACATAGAAAATATGGCTACCAAATCAAAAAAGCAGATTATGCATTATACTTAAACCCAGTGTGAACATGTATGTATGTATAAAGAGGAACATAGTGAATTAATCAGGGATTCATTAAAAAAAAATGAAATACTCACAGAAAAAGATGTAAAAACATATTTTTACTAAAGATGATTTTTACTAAATATTTAGTTGAAATATAAATGTGATAAATGACCTGGGTCTTACAAGAACATTTGAGTCATGTCCTAAGAACGTCATTCAGGATAATTCTTTGTAAATTTTCAAACAGCTTTGGTACTGTGGGGCTGACCAAAAACACCCAGCGCTTTTGGAAAATGTACACCAGAGTGAGTTTCATTGCTATGAAGTCTAATATTCTTTTTCTTTGAAATGGTTCAGGAAGGAATGCAGAGCTTTTTCTAATTTGGCAGCAAAAGGCAACTAACTGCATGTTTATCCCTGCTTGCTTCTTGGAGGTGCAGATGAGCACACCAAACTAAAGGGCACTGGGAAGATAAGTTCCATGACATCCACAATAACTCTTTTATACTGCCGACTGGCTATTCTATATGTAGCATTCAGAGGCAAATATAAAAAAAAAAAATGATGTAAAGCTAAAATTATTTCCTTGATAACACTTGTTTTAAACACCTCGCCACTAAATAGCTAAAAGTCTCCAAAGTGAATGCATAAACAATATAAAAGCCACAAGACTACTTACATAAATTCTTAAGATTAAAGTAATAACTTCTAGAAAAAGGTGGGAGAAAAATACACCACAATAAATCTATTTGTAATGGTATTTGGGCTCTACCAACTGCTTTCATTGGTCTCCAGTGGCTTACATATAAAACAATACATTTGATGTATGATTTCAATTCCTTATGGAAAACTGTTCTATCTACAAGCAGCCTGTCAAAGAGAATGCCAAAAAAACTCTTCTGTGTCCCAATATGAGGCAGGACTTTAAGATATAACTTAAGGTCACAATTTGTTCTTGCTTGGTCAGGTTTAAGACTATAATTGAGGAATGCCTGACCTGGGGGAGGAAAAAAGAAGCGGGGCAGGTTATTTATGGTGAAATAGAAATAGGCAAGGTGTCAGAGCTTGAAGTTAAATGGCGTTGTTTTGCAGGGAGAGTGGCTCTACAGAATGGGCAGAATGCAAGGGGTGGCTATCTGGAAACTGCCTGAAGCCTGTCTCATGCACCACAACCCAGGATACCTACCAGCTGCCAGCTCCAGAAAACCATTCTTGGGCCCAGGAAAATATTTTTCTGTTATTGAGGGGTGCACTGGGGGTAGAAAAGTTGCTGCAGAATGAAAACAAATGCCAGGCTAATTGGTCTTTAATTTGCAGCCCTTTATCATTAGAACACTGCTCTGCATTCCAGCCATCATATTTTAATCCCAAATTAAAGTTGTCCAGGTTTAAAGAGGAAATTGTAAAGTGAAAAATGTATACAGTTGTGGGAGGGCAATGCACAACTCCCAGGGGCTATTCTTCTTGAAATTACAACCTTCCCAAAACATTCTTCTAATTTAGTTTTCACCACTCCCCAATTCTTCCTCCTGCTCCCAGCTTTAGAATCACCATCCCCAGGGATGTTGGCCAACCTCTCTCATCTCTTAAAGGCACATTCAACCTCATGAGGAGCCCAAAAAATCCCTCACCCCGTTCCTAAATCAAAGTATAGTTCTTATTGATGTAGGGTGTGGATTTGTTTTTTTATTTAATACTAGTTTTAAAATAAATGCATACTGTTATTGCATTATGAGCTTCTGTCATTGTTGAGCATATCATTGTGTCATTGGCCCATGGTGCAAACTTCATTTAACGGAGAAAGGACCCAGCTAGAGCACATATCATCACTTTTCCTGACTCCCCAGAGAATCTTTCTTATTTAAAATCTTCTACAGAGTAGTATGTACCAACACTACTGGAAAATCTGACCAAGTAAATATAGCATTCTGTCAGCAAATTCCATCTACCATGAATTCCTCCCCTAGGCCCTTTCCTTCTATTCTAACCTGCGTGAACAATTGAAAAGCTTTGTTTGCCTTCATCTTGGTGAATAATTTTGGGCTATCATTAAGCAGCTCTTCATCAAGTGAGATCATTTACAGCCAAGGAACTGAGACATTGTCTAATATAAAGATATCTTCTTTGGCTGAGCTGCTTAGAGCTAGAGACAAGAATAGTTTACGATATATGAAGAAAGCATCCAAGTGTATTATAGCAACTAAGGTTTTTAGCTTAAGGAGCAGTAGGTGAGGGATAGAAATGGACAAGAAGGCTTTACAGTAGGCTTTGGATTTAAACAGGAACTCAAAGGATGAATATAATTATCAGAGAAGCAAAGGATGAACCTTCCAAAGGGGGCAACAGCCTAAAGAAAGGCCTAGAAATAGGAATTGTCCAGTACAAGTTGTCTTGAGAAAGCAAAGGGAAAGAGGATTTGAATGTGCAGAATGAGAAGCAGGAACTGCTGATTAGAGCACTTTGGTTTTGCCTCCTGGATCTTCTCTCAATTTCTCAACCATCCTTTCCATGTCAGGATTTGAACTACACAAATTACAAATGCTGTCTCAGGGTGGAGGCCTGACAATGTAGGGTCTTTGACATTAACCACATGGGACTCCTGCCTTGAACTCTTGATATACCTTGTTGTCCTCTGTTTGGTATATTATATGGTCTGCCATATGGTTTCAACAAATAAAAATTAACTATATTTAATAAAAACTTGTCTAAAATATTTACAGAGGATATTTAGGATAAAAATGTTCATTAAGTTTTCCACTTTATAGACATAAACATTTGTATTCTTAAACTTCCTGTATCTCTGTATTTTGATAGTTTTTAAAAAATCAAATATAGCCAATTTTTGTTGCTTAGTTATTTTTTAAAATATGTTAAAAGTTCACCTGTTTGCAAATAAAAGTTTTTAGAAAACATAAAAGCTCCCCCTGTCCCTTAATAACTCAAGACTCAATCATTTGCATGTACTAGACAATAGTCTACTTACAACTGACTATATTCTTTCCATGTCAGTATTTGAACTAGATAATTCAAATGATATTGAGCTGGTTTTAACAAATTTTCAATATAAGGTTTCAATGGGGAATTTTTCCCCAGGTGGCAACGTATCACAAGAAAACAAACCTCTGGCTAATGTACTGATTTCCTAAAAAGAGAATTTGCTGGGGAATTCTTCTCCCCAAAGTGCCAGTCATAGAAAGGAGATTCCCTGTAATTGGCCAAAATCAGAGCTTCATAAGATGCATTTCTAAAAGGAAACCATTTCTCTAAGTTATGATGCCTCTGAAGTTAATTTATTGATTTCATGAACTGGAAATTAGTCTTTTCCTAGCAGCAATATAAATTCATTATTAAAATGGCCTTTTTTCCAAGAAGTTCAAAGTTAAAGTCTAATTAATTAATTAATCTAACAAATATTTATCAGTAGCTACTATGTGCTCATTGTTAGATAAGACCTATCTCATCTAGCATGGTTCCCCCTTCAAGATAGAGATTTAGGCCTAAAAATCACAAGATGAGCATAGAGAGTAGGATTTCTCACATTAAAATTTCAAGGCATTACTGCTATGGGTTGAATTGTGTCCCTCTTAAAAGATGTGGAAGTCCTAATCCCTAGCACCTGTGAATGTAATCTTATTGGGAAATAGGGTATTTGTAGGTGATCAAGTTAAGATGAGGTCATTGGAGTAGGCCCTAATACAATATGACCTCATAAAACTGGGAAAATGTGGATGCAGAAATAGACAACAGTAGAGGGAAGACAATATGAAGACACAAAGAGAATGCTACCTATAAGCCAAGGAATGCTAGAGGCTACCAGAAGCTAGGAGAGAGGCATGGAAGAGATGACCCTTTATAGCTTTCAGAAAAAAATAATGCTACTGAAATCTTGATTTTTAACTTTGAGCTTCAAGCACTGAGAGACAACCATGGGGCTATTCAGCTACCCAATTTGGGGCACTTTGCTACAGCAGCCCAGGAAATTAATATAAATAGCTTTCAAAATTTTTAAGATTAATACCAAGTAGGCTACCATCCACCAAGGCAGAAGAGTTAAGGGGTTATTAAAATACAATTAATGTAAAACCTTATTCATTGTGGCACCTGAGGCTACCACCTAAATCTAAGATATAATCTCACTCAAAGGGATCACAGAAATGCCTTTGCTTGGTGTTGTCACTTTCCAGTTCAAACGTCTATGTCAAACTGAGTGTGCCTGACCTTGATTCTAGGATTTTGCAATAACTACTCTTCAGGCTATAAAATCAGGGTCAGAGGAAGCCTATGCGTGCTTCCCTTCATCTAAGGCAGATGACCCATCAAATACAGCCATCAGTGTGGATAATCTACTGTCACTGAACATTTGTGGATGTCCTGGGTTCTTCACTGGCCACCTGTTTCCACTGGTTCAAGAGAATCCCTCTGGATGGAAGTGATTCATGCCCAACAAAGGTTGCATGAAAACAGACAATTATGTTGATTGTCTACCTGTCATATTATCTCACTTACCAACTTTAAAGTATAGCTAGAGATTACCCTTTACCCAAAAAGTACCAAGAAAAAATTATAAAAGGAGCCCTAGCCAGTTTTTCTCAGTGGATAGAGCATTGGCCTGTGGATTCAAGTGTCCCAGGTTTGCTTTCAGTCAAGGGCACATGTCTAGGTTGTAGGCTCTATCGTCCATAGGGGGTGTGGAGACAGCCAATCAATGATCTGATCATTGATGTTTCTATCTCTCCCTCTCCTTTCCTCTCTGAAATAAAACAACAACAACAACTATATTTAAAAAATTATAAAAGGGTTTGAAATACTACATACTTTATAACTTTCAAAGCCCATGAAATTATTTTATGGGTAAGGTGTCCTTTGGTCTCCTGCTATTCTTTTTTCCATTTCACAATTTTTCTATGTGAAGTTACCTCTCTTCTGATATGAGTTTTGTCTCATAGTATTACTATGCACTTCTAGAATTCATTCAATAGGTGTATTCATTTTTCATTCTTATTTATCACTTATCATTTTAAAGGTAGTCTATCAAATTTTGGAAGGAAAATCATATTATATTATAAATTTGAAGTTTTCTACCTTAATTCCCTTTGAACCCTCCCTCCCCCACTCCACAACCAATTACCAAGAAATCTGTTGGGCCTATCACTCAAATTATATAACGAGATCCCTTGACTTTGTATTTGTCAGTACCCTCTATTTCAAAGGAAAAAAAAATCAATAAAAGGGATGTCTTTAATAGAGAGTGAATTAATAGAGATCAGCTCATAATAGAATTGTTATTTTCAGCAGTTATTGCCTAGACATTATTGTTAGGTCATCACCTTGGTTGGTGGCTATAATAGCATCACCAGAGGAAAGAGAAAGGGGCATGGACTGAAAGACCTTTGGGGACTGATACTTCTTATTCACCTCTCAGCAGGCGTTGAGTCCTGAGGGCAAGAACACAAGTGAGTAACAAACAAGGAAGCAACAGCATCAAAAACCTTTGCCTCATTCTGAGTAAAAGCATTTGAACTTCACTGCAGGCTGGGGAGCAAGACTTCAACAAGAACAAGAACAAGAACAAGAACAACAACAACATGCATCCACTGTTCTGTCTCACCATCACCAGATATACCAATTTCCCTAAACCCAGCTGATCCCTAGGCAGCACCTTGATATTCTTTCAGGAGCTGGATCCATAAGGCCATGATTCATCTCTGTCAGGTCTGGTTACAAGCCCTGTCTTCTGAGCGGCTGATTAAAGCAAGGGGTCAGCTGCAGCTATGGCTGCAGTGCTCCTCAGCTCCTGTGAGATGGTACCGTAATTAAAACACACACACACACACATCCTTGACTCCCATGTCCTTCTGGAAGGGACTGTCAAAGTATCTTGGCAAAACCAGAGCTTGTGGAGAGGGCAGGGATGGTGACCAATAACTATGGGCCTCATTGCTTCAGCTCATCCCCACAGGCACCCAATGGCGTTGCCTGTCTGGCCTCCCTCACCTCCTATTCTCATCTCCCCCTTTCCCATCCCCTTCTTCAGTGCAGGCCATCCTATCTTTTGTTCTGGCAGAGATAAGATGTATAAATGATGAGTGGTTGACAAAGTGTACTCCAGTGCCGCAGGCAGCTCATCAATCATTTTCCACATGTCGACAGATAATTGATGCAAACCCTGCAGGCGAAACTCCATCAGGTGAGAGGAGGGACGAATTAAATCTGCTGTCAGGAGCCAAGCAGCTGATCTGTATTTAACATTCTTTTTAATTTAGCACTTGTTTGTTTTAAGCTGAGTTTCCAGCCACTCCTTGCTTTCCACACGTCAGGGAGTGGCCTGGGGTTTGCTGACCCTACTGCCATCCAGGGCCCTGAACCCACTGGTTTCCTGGGTAAGGTCCTGGGGAAGGAAAGGAGACAAGACCACCCAGGACTGTGAGGGAGGTGCAGGGAAACTTTCTTTCTGCCTAAGTGAAGCTTAACATCAAAGGCTTGGCTGTCAGGCGATTATCCGTCAACAGGATCCGGTTGGCAGGGTGCTACCTGCACACAAGGAAGAAACCACTTATTGCTTTCTTTACTTAAGGAAAAGAAAAAAGAAAAAAAAAAACACACAATAAGAATGATCCAGCCCCATATTTCCTTTATGAAATGAGACTGAGTAAAACACTTCTAGCACAGAGTTGAAGAAGTTTTGGTTTTCTTACTTCTCTTGCCTCAACCAAACACTTAAAAGCTAAATCAGTCTCAGAAGGCACTTGTCGGCTGGTGAAATTGGAGAATCATGATTAATGGTCAAGTCTAAGTTTCACTCTCCTACTTGACTCCAACTCATTGTTCTACCACTAACCTCCAACACTCACACTCCTGTGCATACATAGACACATACACACCCACACACACATACACACACGTACACTCTGCAGAAATCTTTGCTTTTGGTTACTCAGGTATCCTGGTGAATGGAAAATTACAACATGTGCCACAATCATCAATATTCAAACAAATGATAATTTAATCTATAAGACCCTTAACTCCCAAGTGAACCTCATCATGTAGTGACTTAGGGTCATTTGTAGGAATGTGATATTATAAAAAATGTTCTCCTTGATAGAACATCCTAGAAATCAGCTTTTTATTGGATTTCATTTTCTATATGGAAATGAGTTGATACCTAAGACGACTCAGTCCTTATAGCCAGGCATAATCCCCAAATTTGTCACTATGCCTTCTCAACTGAAATCAGGCATCTCTCAAAGCAGAGGTCTGCCTTGCCTTGCCTTCCTGCTTCTTGGGCAAGGCATTACTACCTCTATTTTGGTGAGGTCCAGACATGTGAACAACAAAGCTCATTATATTCCAGAATCATGGACTACCCAAAAAACATCTTCCTACTCCAATTCTTTTTTATGTTTGTAAATCTAATCTTGGGCCCTTGTCAGTCAACCGTATAAATAGAGAGCTTTTGAAGTGAGAGGCACTGTTGTGATCATACTCAAGGCTGAACTGGACTAGAGATATAACTAGATTCTACATTGTTAAAAAACATAGAACCCTAGCAATCATCAGCTGTATATATTCATTCACTTAATCTCTCAACAAGTGTTTATTATGTACCCATCATGTGCTAGGCTCAGTGGCTGAGACTGAGAGTGCAGCTGTTTATCCTATGGGTCCTTAGTAGCTGACAAGTTCGCAAAAATACTATGATATAAAGTGTCAAGTGCCCTGTCAGCAGACAATTCAAAGAGAATGTGCTTGGCTAATAAACACATTTTTTACATGTTCAGCCTCACTAGAAATTAGAGCAGTGCAACATGAATTAAATTAAAAGGTTTTTTTTTTCTTTAAAAACAACAACACATACCTATCCAAATAGCAAAGGTTGGGGCAGGGGATAACGTAATACCCAGGATTATAGAGAGTATGGGGAAAATAGGCCGTGATACACAGATAATAGAGAATAAAAGGGTTGACAATGCCTAAAATGCAATTTGGCAATATGTATCAAACAATTTAAATATTTCTCAGAATTCTGCCTAAAGTGATAATTGGAGATATGTACAATCTTTAAACAACAACAAAAAAATCCACTGAAAAAAAATATACCAAAAACTGCAGATGATATATGATATGCACAGGCTGGGAGAAAAGGGCTGTGACACTTCGGGACTGATTGATGGCATTTGCCTGAGAGGAATTAGGGAAAGACTCATGGGGGGAAGTGGCTTTAACTGAGTCACGAAAAATGAATAGGATCGTGGCACGCTGGTCAGAAGGACATTCTAGGAAAGCGGTGGGTGGAAATGAAAAGGACACGGGGGGGGGGGGTGAGGGGTGGGAAGCAGAGAACATCTGTGATAAGCAGAAGCAGTCCAATTTAGCTGGAGTACCGAGATGGTGTGGGGCGGGGGGGGGGGGGGGGGGGGGCTGTGGAAAGGGGACTCCCTGCCCATTTTGCTGCACCAGGTTTTTCTGAACCATGAACAGGCCTTTTTAGTAGGCAAAGGGATAGCCTTAGCTGATTTTCTGCATTAAAAAAACAACCATGACCAAAGCCATGCCATGGGATGTTTACTCCATTTGTATTGCATAAGTAGGCTAGGCTGGATGGAGACAGGAGGCAGAGGGACAGGCTAGTTATCACAATTGCCACACAAACTGTCTAGGGGAAACAGTACACTCTCTACTAACACACAGGGGAAAACCTAGTCTGGCTTAGTTTCACTGGACAGCAGCTTCGGACCAGAGAATTTTTTTAAAAGGCTACTTATCAAAACACAGGCTAACAAAAGATCAGTCTCTATTTACAAGTAATCCGAACCTGCTATCAATTCCCAATTAAAATTTCAAGATCCAAGGAATTCTAAGACATTTTAAATATACAGAATTACCCAGTAACAGAGGTGAAGTTCTACACTCACAGCCTGCCCAAGTGGGGTTGGTTACTAATAACTCAGTGGGCTAGAAACATGTCATAATTTATGAATGCTTATGGCTCTGTTTAAAATGTAGTCTAGATGATTTTAAGTGGACACTCCCCCTGACGAGAGCCTGTGGTTTTTGTATCTGCTGGTTTACAGTAGTCCTGAAAAAAAATATTCTGGAAAAACAATTGAGCTGCATCAGTAACTACTGTTCAGATCTAGATAACCATAGCTAACATTTATCAAATGCTTGCTATAAGCCAGGCATGATCCAAACTACAGATACTAACTCATGTATTCCTATCACCTTATATCACCTTATAAAGTAGGTACTATTATTACCCCATTTTACATATAATGAAACTGAAATCAGAGAGGTTAAGTAATTTACCCAGGATAATAAAGCTACTAAGAGTTAGAGCCAGGAATTGAACCCAGCTGGTCTGTTTAAGAGCCTTTGCAATTAACTACTACTTTACTTTCCACTAAAACATTTTTCAGTTAATTGCAGACAGGACAGTAGGTGGATGGGTATGCCAGGGTGTGTGTGTGCATATACCTGTGTGAATGGTGGGGAGGAAGAGAAACAGACACCAAATGGTGAGGATAACTGGAGGGGACAGGGGTACTGCATGGAGAAGATGCCCACCCCTAGAGAAGGAAGGTCAACAAATCAACCTTGTTTAACACAAGACCTGAGGGGAAGAGGAACTGTAGTTCTAGATAGTTCTGAGAAGCCACCCAGCACAGTGGTATATACATCCCCTGGGGAGAGAGGGACATAGGTGAGAACCATATGCCCAAGCAGCCCTGTAGCAAGGTCTCTCTAACATGCGAGTCTATTTGAAGAGTTAAGCATTAAGGCTCTGAATTGTTAGTACTCTTCCCATTGGAAATGGTGATTTGGGCAATAGCCTGAGTAGGAGAGTCAAGTCTGGTGATGGGTAAAGAGGCAAGAGTTCAGCAAACTGAGGGGTAGGCCCTTCAGTATGGAGGAACATTCATGTCAAAGCTGGGAACTTGAGCAAAGCAAAGGGAGGTCAGCCTAGAGATGAGTGACAGCGATGGAGAGCACATCAGCCCTGACCAGGGTTCATTTGTGAACCGGGTAGCAGCAGTGATGCTGGTTAAGAAGCAGACTGCAATGATTCCTGAAGGTGTTCAAAAGAGAGGGAAATACAAGGAGTAGTGAGATGCTGAAAAATACCCTTATTTAAAAATTTAAGTTATATGTGATTATTTGGTTCATTTTACTTTGGGCTTATGAATCTTCAGTTGGACTCCACTGAGTATCCTTCACAGATATTAGAATGCAGTAGATGCTGCCTGGGTCACATATGGGAGGTCTTCTAGCCAACTAATTTGTTGACTGGAATATGCCCTGCCCAAGAGTTACACTCCTTCAATGGGCTATCACTCCCTGATAGGCTTCTGGCAAGACAAAGGAGAGTCATGGCCACACCCCAGAGACCATAGCCTTGCACTCTGGGGCATGATGCTAGCAGAAATTGTACCACGGCCATTCTAGAGCCTCTGGGCATCTTCACAGATGGAAGAACTTCAGTGATGGATTTCACTGCACCCTTTTCACATGAGGGGAACATACACATCAATCATCTCCATGAGTAAAGCCAAGGGAATGGCCTGACTTTGAGCTCATTTGGCACTTGGCCTCTCACTCTTTGCTACCACTTCCCACACATTCTCTGAGTCAAAAGCAAAGTTTTCTTTTAATTTCTGCAACAGGGAGCGTTCTTGTTGACAAGAGAGCTGCCTGGGCTGACGTCAGGGGCCAGATTCCTGAGCCAGCTCACAGCCACCTCCAACTTTCTTGACCTGCGAAGTGCTGACAGAACTTCAACCTCCAGCTCTTCATTGTCCCGTCCACACCAACAACTCAGGGTTTCCCATCTGAGCTGCTCTGGAGGCTGTGGATGCCAGCGGTGAGCACTTAGAGCTGGAACACACTGGCAGACTTTGGAGCTGTCCCAGGACTCTGGAAAACCTCATTTTTCTCCATACACAACATCCATGAAAATGTCTGCTTTTCCTGTTACCATCTAGACCCAGAGCTCCATGGCAAAAGGCAGAAAAAAAACCTGACAAGTTGTTGGAGAATTAATTCATTTTCTTTGCCAATTCTCTCCCTTTTCCTCCCAACACAACTACCAGACTTCAATTTTATGGCAACTATTAGAGAAGGAGTACTTTATATGCTGTGATCCGAGCCAGTAGTTGGTTAGCTCATTAAAGAAAAAGTTGGTTAAAGCACTACACCTGTACGTAAGCATTTTATTTTATTTTCAATCATGTTCCACAAACTAATTTGCTGATCTTTTGATGCAGGCTTGGACCTTTTTCTTTTGCACATGGTCTGTTGAACTCAGCTTAGCATGGGCTATTTTGTACAAACCATTCTCATTATATAGCTTCTAAAATTTCCTGTTTTGTTTTCTTTAAAGGGGAAATAGAACTTTAAAACTCTTGTAAGGCAATCTGAGGTACAGACTCCTTCTAGAATTTTATGATTCTTTTTCTCCAAAGCTTTTATGGCTGCCTTGCCCACACTTAACTGATTGTATTTTCTTAAACTAAACCTCATTGAGTCTTTCCAAAACATTCACCTTGGTTTTTGTGAATTCCCTGCACTCTCACATTTCATTGGTCTTATAACATTTAATTGAACTGCATATAAACACAACTAACATAAGTTGGTTTGGAAGTAGACTCAACTAACTTTTAGTGAATATAACAGCTTACCTGGTAGAACCAGGAGTGCCTGAGTGGGAGAGTGCCTGTCAGTGGTGCATGCTCAGTGTGACTGCATCAGTTAATGCATCCACTGAGAGTGGCAGGTGCTGGTGAGTATACCAGGTTGGTGAGATGCAAGTTGCTTCAGTAGAGTGCTTCTACTGTATGTGTGTGTGCATGTGGTTATGTGGGTGTATACACACACACACACACACACACACACACACATATTTTTTGCAATGGTATTTAGTTTCAGAGAACATGATAACATACTTAGAAAGATTGTTTAGCAATACCAATATGAACAAAGAAGACCTTATCCTATTAGAAAAGCCACAGTGGTCAGGCAGGCAGACCAAAGCTTGTTGTCCGACTCTGTGCAGAGGCATCCACTGGGCAACTTTTCCGTTTTTTTCCATGTGAGCAAACAACTTGGTATCCCATGTCTTTGGCTTAATGAGCATTGAAGTTTGCTCCCCAGGCCCAATTTCAGGGAAAAGAGTTAGCCCAGGGTCCCACTTTCAGCACAATCTCCTTAGGGAGGTTTTGGTTGGCAATGTTGTCAGGAAGAATGCTGAGAGCCTTTGCCTGAGATTACTCTTTTATTATTCCATGCAGAGAGCCTGTCATAAGCATAGTTCTCTCTTTTTTTCATGCAACTCAACATCACTGTCCACAGCTAATGGTTCAGATAAACGTGAACTAAAGGCAACCTCTCCAACAAGCTGGTCAGCAGTGTATGAGGTCCCCTGCATGAGGGGGGGAGGTGCTGGAGGCAACTGATCAATGATCATTTCTCATCATTGATGTTTCTATCTCTTTCTCCCTGGCAGAAGTGGAGAGTAACTGAAGAAATGCAGCCAGGATGTAGAAAACTGGGAGTAAGGTAATGAATAGAGAAAAACAACTGGCAGGCGGAGGGGAGGATGAAGGATTCTTTGCTTTTTTATATTTCTTTGCAATATTCCCTTGCTACCTAAAAGAGGCCTATTAACAGTTCCATAATTCCCACAGCCATAGAGCATCGAACAATTATTTTAGGAATTAAACAATCAAAGATTAATGTGTACAGAATGCCTATGGGTTATCAGCAATTGTGAGAAAAAAAAGCTAAAATTATTGTATAAGAACAGTATTCAGTCTGAAATAGAAGAGGAAGAGAGAAGGCAGTGCCCCCAGGATCAGCAGTGAGTGGAAAAAGCAGCATCATCATGAACATCCTCAACGTCCCTGAGCTCGAACAAGCCACAGACCTGGCTTCTCCCATGAGGCTCCACCTCAGGGACCGTTCATGGATGTTAGCCAATACATTCCCTTTCTCTGTCAACCTGCATGGATGGGCACGGATGTCAAAGCCCAGTGGATGTTTTGAACTCTCAACTATTGCATATAATTCCATTCCACAGCTGAGAACATATGGACAAGGAAAGTAACTTCTCAAGGGAGGGCCATTATTAATCTCTCCTCCTTCCTTCAGCCCTTGAGGAAGTAGTTAGGGCACATAGCCAGGACTTTGCATTCACTCAGCAATAGTGAGGGGAGGAATTATCTACACATGTAGGACACACAGAACACGCTGGGTTCATGTCTGTGAGCAGAGAGAGACAACCTCTTCACAGAAACACTGGCTAAAGGCTGTACCTTCCCTGAGTTGGGTTGCTTGAAGCTCTGACCCATTAGCTGGATTGGTCATAATGTGGGTTGTGATCATCAGAAACCTGGACTGTTACTGCCAGCCATCACACCCTCCTCCTGTGGTGGGAGCCTATACCTGTTGGGATCCCACCCTACCTCCATCTTCACTTCACTTTGGTTTCCTGCCTTGACATGTGGCAGCTGGTTTTGCTCTGGGTACCCACCATATAGTCATTGATGCATGCTTAATAATTAGTTAAAGAATCTTTTATAACTTCAGGTGTGATACAATGAGAAAAATTAGATATTAAAATTCAATTACATATAATTTCCAAATATACATTTTTAAAACAGAGTAAGTCTCAATAACAATATTTCATCATTGTTTAACTGAACAGGAGATGACTTCATTAAGAAATGTGTGGTGCCCCACTGGAGGCTCAGAGTGGTTGAGGGTCGACCTATGAACCAGGAGGTCACTGCTCAATTCTGGGTCAGGGTAGGTACCCAGATTTCAGGCTCAATCCCCTGTTGAGGACATGCAGGAGCCGCCTGATCAATAATTTTCCCTCATCATTGATGTTCTATTTCCCCCTCCCTTTCTCTCTGAAATTAATAAAAAAAATATACATTTTTTAAAAATGTGTGTGGTTACTAGAGAGAATTATTGGCCTCTGACAAAAGAAAATTCTCCTAACCCTCTCCACCTATGCCACAGCCAGACACAGGAAGATGTTCACCTATCTAAGCTTCACTGTACTCACCCCTACCCATCTACAAAATATATGTTAACAGGGAAAAGTTAAGTGAAAACTGTTTGCTGCTTTCTCCATTGCACTCAGTTAAGTGTGTACAGAAATGATCTCTGTTTTATGTGCCTTCTTTAAAGCCCAAAAGAAAAAAATATATATAATTTGAGTCAGAAAAGTAGTCTATATATTAAATGCCTTTGAGTTCCAGCTTCTTAATTCCTGATTTAAAATATATGTCTTAGAAATATCTTCCTAGCTATACATAAATACCATGACTAATAATAACTATGCTACTAATTTTTCCACTGGAAACATGGTCCCATATATCTGCATTGATGGTGAAAATGATGGGCTAGGCAGCTCTCAGTTGCCATTCATGCCTTACCTACAGAATGATTATCCACTGATGTCTGGGAAGATCTTGTAAGAAGTGTGCCTACAGGATGTGCAAGTTCACTTCCCAGATTGTTAAACTGAAGCCCTAAAAGTGAGTGATTCTGAGAGAGATGGGGAGTCATCAATTTCTAAAAAGAAGTGAAACTACTTTACTTTGCTGATGCTGAGGATACCAACCCAACCTCCATTTATTTTGCAACCAAAGAGAACTCCCACAGGGGCCTGGGTCCCAAGGGTCCACCTGGTATGATTACTATTGAGCTTTGCCAGCAAGACCAGGATTCTTTTTTATCAAGGGCAAATAGCTTGCCAAAGGCATTTTTATAAGAACCTACCAAAATATAGCATTAGCCGTCTTCCCAACACATTACTCCACTCTGTGTTCAATAGCAGAGACATCTAAATGGCAGTAAGTGCAGAGTAGAGAGAGGCAGCCTGAGAAAAGGTGTGAGTTTCATGTGTGTTGGCAGTATTGATTTCAGCCCTGATACACTTGGCAAAGACTGTTAGCAAAGCACTGACAGAGAGGGTGTCAAAGCAAAGGAGGGGACTCACCCACTGGTTACCTCAGCAAAAGATTCTGGGTTATCTGGGGGCACAGGTATCAAGGAAGGAGAGAAAAATGGTCCACCACACTGTGAGCGCTCCAGATTTGGACATTTAGAGGACTGGGGGGAGTACTTGGTACTTGACATTGAGGATATGAGAGAAAATAGTACACAAGGAGGGATGTGGTTATGTCCAGAGACACTGGTAGAGGTGGCACAGGAAGAGAGGAAAGCAAGGAAGAAATGAAAGAAGAATCTAGAATTAAAGGAAGGCTAAAAGAATGGGGAGAAAACATTCAGTGGTGGGAGAAACAGCTAATTGGACTCGCATCTTTGGTAGTTTAATAATAATAATGATAATAATACAGAGAAGGTGCATCTCTTATTCACACCATCCACCTATCTGTCCAACCAATTATTAATTCTGTAAATATCTGCTGGATACCCTAGTATAACACAGAGACTGAGGTATAGAAGAGGATGGCAAAGTATCCTCAAGAAACCTACAGTGATAGAAGTGGCATAAAGTTGAAATAACCGCATGAGGCAAGGCTAGTGGCATTACTACTTACTTCAGCCAGGATCCTGCACCTCATATAAGCACTAGCTTCTTAGATACAACAAAATTCTGCCTCATTCCCAGAATTTAGGAAAAGAATGTCTTCTGTGTTATATCTTCAGAGAAGCCAGGACTACTCAACCCACCTGACTTCTAAACTTCTTCTATGCATAAAACACACAATGGATATTAATATTAATAATAATAGTAAACAACAGTAATATCAATTACTAACACCTTTAGACCACTCATCAAAATATTTTCTAAGTGCTTGGCATACATTGACTCATTTACCCTCTTAATTAACCCCAAAGTCATAGAGCGGACAGAGTGAATCTGAGTCTGAGGTCTGTTCATCACTATAGTGTGCTGCCTTCACCAGAAGACACCATGGAAAATGAAGAGTTATACTTATGAGTTTTAGAAAACATGGAAGGAGTGCATGCCAAACAGCATGAGCAGAAGGATTTTTCTAACCCTTATCCCCGCAATAACCACAGAGTAAAACATCCAGATCTGTGTTGTTTTCTGATATTTCGTAGGTGATTCAGGGGACATAAAAGAGATGGAGTTTTCACCCTGACATGGAGGAACTTCCAGTTGAGGAGAAAAGATTAGTCTCCGTGAACCATGAGGAAGAGAAAAGTCTATATACACAGAATCAGCTTTGTCACCTTGGGGTGAAGGTGTGCTCAAAGGGGATCAGAGTATAATACAGAAAGGTATGGCCTAGCAAAAATTCTTAGAATTCATGTTCATATTCATCTCCATCTATCACTTTGTAGGTGAGCAAGAGAATGAGCAATTCCAAGAGGAGGCTGTTCTTACAACATAGGAAAGATGTTATTTGCTAAAACAAATCAATAAGGAGAATAATGGCAGCTACCATTTGTATAGCACTTACTCTGTGCAGGCTATATGCTAAGCATTTTTATGTATGAACTCATTTAATCTGAGCTGGGGACAATTATTATCTCTACCTTACAGATGAGGAGACCCAAAGAAGGTAAATAACTTGCCCAACATAACCCAAATATTAAGTGATAGAGGCAGGATTTTAACCCACACTTCCTGGTCCTAGAGTTCTAAGAGTCCATAGACAGGAAGAAACAAGAAGACACCTGAAGCCACCAATGGGTTACCAAGGGCTGCTGATGCCAAGTGAGCTTGGACACAGTCCAAGCAGGAGACAGTCTGCCACAACAGATTGGGAGCATCTGATTCTAAGGTGTAAGATGATAGATTGTCGCTGGGCCCCTATTTGCTCCTGGTTGCACAACACTCCCTTGGAGACACCAGACACTAGGGAAAATGCACTTGCTGTTCCCTCTGCTTGGGAGTCTCATTTCCCTCCCTGCTCCAATAATTAGTGTCTTGGTTTCTGCCATCAAAAATCATCTTCTCAGAAAGGCTACCTCTGATCACCCTGCATGAAACAGCATCACTTCCCTGCATCCCTTGTCCATGTTATCTGTTTGACATATACTTATTAACCTACTTAGTATCTATCTCTCTTGTCTCCCTTACCCAAGCAGTTAAGCTCCCTGAGCAGAAACTTAGTCTCTGTTCAATCCATGAACAAAGTGCCCAGTACCTGGCACATAATAATAATCTATAATAATAAAAGCATAATATGCTAACTAAACCAGATGTCCTTCAGGACAACCTTCCAGATGAAGCCAGGGCTGCGAGGGAAGCCCGGATCCTGGGTGCCAGAGAGAAGCCAGTGCCGGCAACCAGGGGAAGGAAGGCCTACTCTTGCATTAATTTTGTGCATCAGGCCTCTAGTCATCAATAACTATTTGAGGAATGAAGAGATGTAGGATCCTGAATGGGAACCATAGTAGGGTGCATAGGAGAAAAGTGGAAAGGAACCATTTGCTCCTGTTGAGAAGGTCCTAAGATAATATAAAGGACACTGATTCCAATCGTTAGGGAGCTACTGGTCTGAAAGAAAGATTGGACTCCATCTACAGGAGAACTGGATCTAATGCTAGAGACAGTCCTCATCTTTAAGGAATTCATCAAACGGGGGAAGCAGAAACAATGATACCTCACAGTGATCGGGAGGCAAAAAAAAAAAAAAAAAGTTGACATGTGAGAATGAAGAGAAAAAGGTTCTGTTCATTTCATGACACCCAGCCAGGGGTCAGGAGAGTTGAGATTTGAGGCCAGGACACAGTAACCATGGAGCATCAAAGGCAGGGCCATGGCCCCATCTGAACTGCATCAAAGGGATTCCAGACAACTATGTGTCAATTGTTTTCTGGCCTCAGCCCTTTGGAAGCCCATTTCTCCCTCCTCCTTAAATATCTGATTCAGCTTCTCACAGTGGCACCTGCAGCCTCCATAGATCCTGCAGCCCACAGAGATGTGCTGGAAAGACTGAACAACTACCTCAACCAGCTAAGTGCCTTGTCAACTAGTGCATCTCATTAATCTTACAATTACCCAGGTTAATACAAGACTCTTCTCCTTCTCTTCCCACCCATCTCTGTTTTCTCACTATTCCCTTCCCTTTCACATCTCCCTCTCTATCTAAGTAAGACTCTCCTATAATTCATTTTCTTGAGTGGGAAAGCTGAGTTCCTATGTATGGCAGGGTGAGGGACATAAACTAAAATCTCAACACCAAGTAATGTCTAAAATAAAGTAAGAACAACCAGGTAAGCAATAGATTATAATTTTATTTATCTACCTATTTCCTTAGTCAAAATTTCACTTTTTATATAAAAGTATTGGTTTTGATTCAAGTCCTTGGTGTGTATGAGCTCAAAATAACTCTGATGTACTCTAATCTACCAGGTACAGCATTTGAGTTTTGTACTGTAGGGAAGCATGTCCTCTGTTATAACTGTGTTTTAAATATGTCCCCTTGCTCTGGTAAGGTCCTGCTGTATTACAGTTTTGTTCTTACTAGCCACTTCAAATCATCCATGGAACAAGGTAGAATATAAAAATTAAAATCATATACAAATGAAAAGGAAAAAAGAATGTGGAGTAGAACGAAACACAGTCTATAGGGGCAGACAAGAAGGGCTACCAATACAAATGAGTCCATGGGAGCTACTATAAAAAGGCTGGGTAGAAAAGATTGGGATCTGAGCATCTGGGAAGATAAAAGCTGAAAGATAAAATCACAAGATGATTTTTAAAAATCTGGACAAATGAGGATCTAGTCCACCCAACACCAGTAGTGGGAAATTGCCCTTCAAACTTGTAGCATGAATATTCACAGGAGTCAACAACAACAACAAAAAACAACAACAACACCTTTGTCCTAATAGCTGGTTTGTGATTAAACATAAATTGACTTAAATAAATTGATACAAACAAACACATGTCAAAACCATGATGACATATTGGAATAAACTAGGATATGCATTTGGGAGAAAGCCCAGAACCTCTGGAATAAACAGAATTAGAAGGTTCCAGAGTGCTGCTTCCCTGGGGGTCCTCTGGGAAAACCTGGTTTCATGGGGAAAATAAATCCAGCCTCTTGGCTTGAGAAGTGGCTGTCCCCGGATGGAAGTAGGACCATCAACATCCTTCACCCAGGAAGCGAGAACAATGGCTCCCTTCTGAGATTTGCAAACTTCCATTAGTATCTGCATGGCCAATTCAGAGGAAAGAAATATATGGCAGCGGGGTGGACAGGACAGAAAATCTACTAGTTTCTTCCCCAATTCTGCATGCCTTGGAAACTTGACATATTGTATGGACCAATAAATAAATAAAAGCCGTTATAGTCTCAGGGAGATATTTCTAGTCCTTTTCCAGGATGCCTCTCCATTTTTAACTTCTTCCATATGCTTTGCTACCCGCAGACCCCAGCCGGAGCGGCAAAGGCAATCTATGCTGCCTTGCCATTTAAGTGTGAGGAGCCCTGGCTCTATTGAAGCTTGTCATCTTGCCTATTAGCTTGATGTCTTTATTCACAGACCATCTGTACCACCGAGAGATACAGAGGCAGCTAATGTCAATATGAACAAATGCCTCCTCTTTTACAAGAAATGTCAAACACAGGACAGGCTAAGAATGACCCCACGAATGCCAACAGATGTTCACTACAAGCCTCTCAAAAATCAATCCTTTCTACAGGGACTAATTAAGATGAAATAAGGAGCAAAAAGTAAAGAAATTTGTGTCATATTATCAGGAACTTCATCCTCACTTTCCAAGCTCATTATGGACACATTGGCCTGTGCCCTTTAGAAAAAAAAAAAAAAATGCTAAAAGGGGCTGCAGCCACTAGGGCACCAGGGAGAGGTTTCCATTCGCCTCTAGTTCCAAACTGCCGAGAGGAAATTGCTCTTAAAGAAGTGTTACTTACACAGGCTGATTTAAACCATTACACACAGAAAGAATCTATTTTCAGAAAGTCTCCAAAAAATAAATAACAGGACGGGAAAGATAAGATTGCAATATTTTTCCATCTAAAAGGGGATAAGAGGGTTGGGCATCCTGGGCTGAAGAGTTCAGGCTGATGGGGCCACAAAATAGTCATCTCCTGCAAGGCAAGGAAATGGCTCGTATACTCTAAATTTTTCAAGTATTTTCACCCTTCATGAAAGGGCAGAATCTTGGGTATGCGTTAGCCTCAAATGAACATAGATCGCCATTTCCTGAATTTTAAACATAGCTCGCTTTTGCCTTTACCTAAGGAAATATCTGCCAACCAGAATATCTGCTGTTCTTCATTAAACTGTTTGTCTCACACTCTGTCTAGGTAATAACTGTAGCACACTATATCCTCATAGAGTAGTCCTCAAACATTTCCCTGGCAAAACATACGGTGGATGATTATAGTGAGCTCAGCCTACTCTCAGGAGGGTCACTTAAGGTGAGATGCCATTCTCCTTGAAGTAATTCAATGCACCCCCTTTCCCCTGCTCCAGAAATTATAGAGGAAGGCAGGCAACACGTATCTACCCTCTAATTTACATCATTCACAAACTCCAGTATAATTATCATAATCAGCATACCTTTGCTTGTGGCCTCTTTCATAAAATGATTCTCAAACTTTACCACTGAATCATGGTGAGATACCCCAAATACATTTAAGGTATGCTCTCTCATTAATCTTGAGCCACCTCCACAACATCAGGCTCCCCCATATTATCTCCACCATAAAGCTATGCACACAAAGGGATGGGTCAACACCTTGAAAAGATGGATCCTCTTTGTAGGTTAGAAGAGGCTCAATTTTTTTTTGGCATCTCAATCTATACAGCAACAGGAGAAAGGCCCACTGACTTCATGATCCACCAAGGTCACTGTCTCATTCTGTACTAAAAGACGTCACCACCACTCCCACCCCACCAGCACTGCTCCACAAGAAAACGTGTCAGTATACTGGATGTTACAGTAAGGACTGGGCATCACTTTGTCATGTCTGCCAAAGTTTTCCCAAATCTTTCTACCAGTTCATAGAAGGGTTTGGCCCTGGAACATTGCCTTTGACAGTGGAAGTGACTCAGTCTTTTGAACCTTTCCCTCAAAGATTATAAGAGCCGGGCTTCAAATGATGGCTCTTGGAACTCCAGTCAATGTCTGCTTTTCCTGTAAAGTTATATGTTGCTGGAGTGAAATCTGTGGCAGAAATCAAATACTAGAACTCTAAAACAAAATTTTAAAAATCTGTAGTTGATTCCCCAAAGCTTATGCTGCAAAATCACAGTCTGGAGATGCCATCACTAGGAGGGTTTTGCCTACAAGGCTTGTACTCACCCTCATGGGACATGGATCTCTTATAGGGTTTTTCCAACAATAAAAAAGAGTTATTTGAGAATAATCCATTTACAAATTCTACTTAATCTATTTAAAAATTCCACTTCAACTGGTGTTTGAAATTTTGACCTGGAGGTCAAAATGCTTTTGGGAAGGGAAAGTTAGAATATGATAAGGGAAGTAAGACACAAGTCTTGTTTGAGAACTGGCAACACGTATTTACCCTCTAATTTACATGAATTTACATCATTCACAAAAAAAATATATATTGATTTAGAGAGAGGAAGAGGGAGAGAGAAACAGAAACATCAATGATGAGAGAAAATCACTGATCAACTGTCTCCTGCATACCCCCTACTGGGGATAGAGCCCATAACCAGGGCATATGCCACCAAATAGAATCAAATCAAACCCAGGACCACTCTATCCACTGAGACAAACAGAATAGGGCTGTCTGAGACTTCTTATCAACAAACTCATGCAGAGCTTGTTATGTAAAACTGGGAAGAGGGAGACTAGGTGTCCAGGCCTGACTTCCACGAGGCAAGTAATTGACCTTCTCCCAGCCTGTTTCTCACCTGCAATCTTGGTCACCTGAATTCAAAGTGTTCTACAGCTCACACTAGATCTACACACTTTAGTTCTACGAACCCATTCTGATCCTCCATATTATCTTTTCTAAGCAGAACACTCCAGGTAGTTTATATGCAGTGGCCCCAGATGCAGTAAATGGCAATATCAGCTCTACCAGTTTGATTTGCACTTAACCCCTAGCAGAGGGGAGCATTTGTTCTGGTGCTTCTGAAGGAACACACGTGCTTACACAGGCCATGTGTGGGCATCCCCTTGGGGCCCACCGTGGCCCCATCCCATCCCATCTCAGCACATAAACCATGAGGGATAACTCGTCATGTCACTCTGTGCCTTCTGCACGTTTGAGCTGGCAGTGCTTGCTGCACCCAGACTCTGAGAAACATCTGCAGTTCTGTGCTTCTTCCTCGCTTCCATTCCCATGATGCTCTGTGAGCCAGCTTGGATCAGAAAAAGGTCGCAGGCTCCATCTGGCCGCCCTGCCCCCCTCCATTCTCTCCCTCACCACTCCCGTTCCCCCCAAGGAGTTTCTGCTCGTTTTGTCACTTCCACCTGTTCTGACAGGTTCCCCTGCCTGACCCCAAGATAGCTCTTGGGACATTAATCATATAACAGCCGGAGCCGTGAAAGAAACAAGGGTTTGGCTGGATACTGTTACCGTCTCTGTCACCTACTAATCATGTCCTATGACACGGAGGGGCTTAATCAGATGGTCTGCTTTCTCATTAATCATCCTGGGCTCACTCAAACTTCATGGAGAGATTAAAGTTTAGCTCTGCTGGCTGCCCGCACCTCCTCCCTCCCCCCCTCCTTGGAGCAGTTTCACTGGGGGTAGGTTTCAGGTTCCTTTTTCTTTGCCAACTGGCAGGGCCACTGAAGTGTCAGATGCCTACCAACCCCACAATATTTAGGAGGAGGAGGAGGAGGAGGAGGAGGAGGAGGACAATGCCTTGCTTCCTTTTCATCCTCCCCTCTGTGCCTCCCAACCCACATGTACCTTCAGGGACATGGAGATCAACACCCCACTTAATGGGAAGGCTGGGAATCAGAGACCTAGGCCTGTGATAGAGGCAAGTGATAATTTGTAGACATAGGAACTGTAAAGAACTAATAAAGGAGGCTTTTCCTGTGTTTAACTAACAGCAATCATGCTAAAAACCCGCGTCCTTCAAATGGCATGTGTGGCACAGGTGGCTGGAAAGGCGCTCAGCCCTAGGATCCCAAACGGGGATCACTGTCACTTGCCAGTCTGCTGACACGATAGCCTCAAGCAAGTCATCTCTGACTTTATTTTTAGCCTGTATCCTTTGCAAATTCTTTCCACACCAAAATAAAAATTACCGAAAGGACCCTCATGCAAAAACACCCTGCACGTGAGAGCCAGAATGCATCTGAGCTCGGTGGAGTCTTCCTGTTTGCAATTTTCTGCGCTTCAAAGGGAAGAGCAAGTCCCAGCAAAGGGCTTCTCTCTGGGTGTTGGTTTTGTGCTTGCTTCGGGGGCTGTTGACTTTGCAGCGCTCTATGACTATGGGAAACAAGGATAATATTTGCCCTCGGAGCCAGGAAAGAACAAATATTTTATCAACATCTAAATTATCTCTCCTCTGCTGGGAGGAGGGGCTGAAGGCTCAGCTGCACACACGTAAGCCGATGAGGACGAGAGGGATCTTCAGGGGAATCTTCTACGTGTGCAAACTTGACCTTTCGGTACCTGGGACCGTATCCATTGAAAAGCAACCTGTCTGTGAAAATCCAAAAACACCAGGTGTCCCCACTACCCTGAGCCCAGAGTAACTGTCCAAGTGCCATGATGCCGCCCTTTTCATTTCCAAATGTGGAAGCAGGCCTGGGACTCGGGGAAGTGGGGTATTGCTGTGGCTATTTTGGGGGGGCTGAGGGCTTGCCCTGTTGTTATGTTTGTTTCTGTTCACTCATCCTCCACCACTAGCCCAGAAATGACAGTAGGTGGAAACACTATCTTTCATTACACAAAGTATAAATAGTGTAATCTATCAGCGCCGTCAATCACAATGATTGATTACAGACTGTCATAGAGAAGAGTGACATATTAGAAAAGTTTTGTTAACAATGCCTATTGCTAGTCAGCCTGCCACAGAGGCTGGTGATTAATGTGTTGTCAGCCTGTAATCCCACACCCTTGGCTAATGAGGCAGGAATTTATCATCTTTACAGAGTGGCAGATGTCAGGGAGAAAGGAATCCAAGTGCTGGAAACAATATACTTTTTCTTACTAGGCCTGACAAGTCTGACAGGCTCCCAAACCCCACAAAGCAGCTTTGTATAAGCACCAACTTAAAACGAGGAACTTTTCACTTGGCATCTTCGCTTTAAATAGTGCTGCGAGCCAGCCTCGATGCCTTCAAAACAAAATACAGAGAGGACGTGGAGGGAGGAGGGCACAATGCGGAGTTCTGTGAACTCTGCACCCCGTTCATGACAGCCCGAGGCCCCGGGAAAGGTTGTCATGGCGAGCAGACAGCTTTCTTCGGAAGAGAAGCCCAGAGTGACGTTTCCCTTTTACCTGTGAACTTGTGTCCGATGGCGGCTAGGACAGGAGCTTCCCTCTCACTGCCTTGGGACACATCTTGCTTTCTAGAAACACTGGCCTTTCCGTTAGGGATGTGGGATGGGGGTGGGGGGGATGTGAAAGGCAGTTCTTCACTGGTCACGAAAGAGCAACCACAGGAAGAGAGGACCCTTGGAAAATGACTTTCACGGATGCTCGGCTCTTATTAGAAACTACATTCAGGCTGATATGTTTCTCCTCACCTTCTTCTCTCCCACCCACTGCTTCCATTTCTCACCTGGGAAAGGACTGAAAGTTCTCTAACCCTAGGAAATTCAAGCCCAGTAAAGAAGAAGGGGAGTTCTCCATTTGAATAAATGCCTTGTCCCTGAGCATCCTATCTCCACAACCATACCTGCCACCTCTCCACCCGAGTCCAACAGCAGCAGAGCTGGATCTCTCTTAAGACCCTTTGGGGCAAATTCTGGATTTTTTTTTTTTCCTTCTGGACATTATGGGATGCTTTTGCATCTTGGCTGTGCGTTTCAACTTTGCAGAACGGAATGCTGTCTGTTCCGTTCTCCAAAACTTCCAAGCACCATCCTGACTCAGGAGTCACCTCACCTCTTCTCCGGGCCTCTGAAGGTGTTTCCACACCAGAAGACTGAAACTGTTCTCTCAGCACCAATGATCTGCCCGTCCTCCCGCGGGGAGCAGGGAGCTGTCGGAGAAGGCCGTCTGGTTTGCACCAGATCGGGACTGCTCCGGACCAGTGCCCTGTGAGACGCAATGTGTTGCTTGTTCTCATGTCAGTCTCCAAGCAAGGGGGCAAGTCTTAAGTGGCAATATTCTGACAGATGTAATCCTTTCTCAAACACAGATACCTCTGCTAATGTACACAGATACAATGAAAAAAAAAAAAAAAAAAAAAAAAAAAAAGGGAGACAGCAACCAGAGGAGAAAAACTCTGCCTTCTGTCAACAGCACCCTCAGGCTAGAACACGCAGCAAAGCAGTAAGTCACTTAATCTCCGAAAGGCAGCTCTCTGGCATTAAGATGCACAGGGGTCTCCCAGAGCCAGGACACACCCAGCGCCTGAGAGATGGGCTTAGTGGGCCAGGAACCCACATGCCTAAGAAGAAAGCCAGGGCAATGCCAGTGCCTCCTGGGTGTTCCCCAGATCCAACGTGCTGAAGGCTGCAGATGTGCGGCGGGCCTGGGGTCAGGGGCTGGACAGCAGGAGGCTCCGGGGGGAAATGCCCCTCCGGCTCTTTGGGAGACCTGCACCAGAGGCAGCTCAACCCTGATGCTAATCAGACGGCTCTGAGTGAAGGGTGATGAGGGCCGGCGCCGGCTCCACTCTGCCCAGGCCACCGTAGGCCTGGCTGCAGATCTCACTCAGTGATAAGCCGGGAGCTGGACAGATGGCCCTCTGCCCTTATCCTGCGTGTCTGCTGTGCACAGAGGGAGGTGCTGAGTGAGCCTCCGGCCCAGGGCAGGGTGCTCTGTGGGTCTCCCCCAGACTCACTGCCTCTCAGCTACAAGGAGATAGAGTCCCCATCTGGCCCTCCCAGGGCCAGTCCCCCCTGGCCTGCCAGCCTCCCCCCCCTCCTTCCTGCTCGCTCATGCAGCTTTCATTAACTCCCTCAGCCAGCAATTTCCATCCATTTGACGACAGATTAGAAGTGGAATTCAAAAAGAAAGTCACTTGACCTCCCATAATGTGCTTCTCTTAATTACATTAAAGATTTTCAACTGCAACCATACTGGGTTTGACAGGTAAGGTTTTAATCAACTTCAGGTGGCCACTTTTAAGTGCTCCTCAGACTGGTGCCAGGGCATTGGCGTCACCTCCCCTCCCAACGTGGTTCTAATTTAAATGGCTAATTTTGACACCAGAAAAGGAGGGGAGCCCAAAGAGCCTCCCAGCACACCAGTGGGGGTGAATTCTAAATTCGGATTAGTGCAGCAAGCTGAAGCATGGTTGGAGGTTTATTTTATGGAGGTTGGAGTAAGTAAATAACATTTATCCTTTGTATATGCCTGCATATAATTACAGTAAAGTTTTCTTGTGTGTTAAATTATACAAACTCTTCAAAAGTGGGTGCCTAATGTCTTTTTCTAAAGCTGTGTTATTATTTTGGTCAAAAGTTATTTACATTAAACAAATTCAATTTACTAAACTTTGACATGTTTGCACAACTGCATATAATTTATGCTGGAAGTCTGAACCATGACTTTCAAATGAACTTTCTCCATCCTAATGTGGTGGATCCGGGTTTCAATATGGAGGTGTGGTGGCTTACGGGACCAAGTTTTTGTGGCCAGTTTAAGTGATTTAATTTTTCTCCCCTACAGTCATTCATTTAATTTTATTGAGTATCTACTGTGGTCCAAGCATTATGCTAGGTGCTGAGGGAAAATGATGAGCAAAAAAAAATATGATTCCTGTCCTGAGGAGCTTAGAGATTATTATAGGAAACAGAAGCACAGTAACATGTGAAGGTGTGCTAAGTTGCAAAGGCAACAAGGACTAGAAAGGAGAAGTGCATGCTGCTTGGAGAATCCACAGCAAAGCAGGGATTGGCCTTGTCTTAGAGCAGTGGTTCTCAACCTTTCTAATGCTGTGACCCTTTAATACAGTTCCTCGTGTTGTGGTGACCCCAACCATAAAATTATTTTTGTTGCTACTTCATAACTGTAGTTTTGCTACTGTTATGAATTGTAATGTAAATATATGTTTTCCGATGGTCTTAGGTGACCCACAGGTTGAGAACCAGTAGCAGGGTCGCCTAAGACCATCAGAAAACACAGATATTTACATTATGACTCATAACAGTAGCAAAATTACAGTTACGAAAATAATTTTATGGTTGGGGGTCACCACAACACGAGGAACTGTATTAAAGGGTCGCGGCATTAGAAAGGTTGAGAACCAGTCTTAGAGGAAGGTTTCTCTGAGAAAGTGAAAATGTGAACTGATAACAAGACTAGAAAAATTACAAAGTCAATGAGATTACTTTTTACAGAGGAAGTTCCAAGTGTGAGGGGAAGCATGGACACAGTCCCATGGTAGGATGGAGAATGGCAGCTGAGAGGTACTAAAGTAGTAAAGAAGGTATGTGAGAGGCATGCTGATGCCATGAGATGGAGCCGGAGAGTGGATAGCAGGGCCCAGCTCCACAGGGTGGCCAGGCCATGTTAGGGAGTTGGGTTTTTAACATAAAGGCAAACTAAGCCAATGCAAGGTTTGAAGGAGGAAAATAACCTGATGATTTGTTTGCATTTCTCAAAGATCTGTTGAAGGGAGCAATATAGACTGTGAGGGGCAAAAGACAGATTGGTTTGAAAGCTATTATATCAGTCCAGAGTTTTAAAAATACAAACCACAAACATGATATGGCTTTAACTAGGGTGATGATGGCAAAGGATGAGCTTGAATGCCTTTAAAAAGTGATAAGGAAGTAAAACTGGCAGAATGTTGGGACAGATGGGTCAACGCTTAGACTTCTGACCTGCATACCTACAGGAGTGGTGGTGCCAGTCGCTGAGATCTCAGAGGTCTCTGAAGCAGGACTGTGTATGTGAGGAGGGTGAGGGGCCTTGGTGGCATCTGAGCCATGTCAAGAAGTCAGAGGCCCCTCTCTGGAGCTCAGAAGACACATGCCCCAGGGAATGTGGGTATTAGTTGAAGCTATGAATATGGATGAGACCACCAAAAAATAAAATCAAACTGAGAAGTAGAGAGGTCCTTGGGCTGAGCCTTGAGACATTTCAATATTTATTGGCTGTGTAAACATGGATGGTCCCTAAAGAGATAGTGTGAAAGTGGCCAGGGAGGTGGCTGGTATACCACCTGGGTCATAAAAGGCAAGGAAAGCCATTGTTTCAAAAAGAAGGGCTGAACAACAGCATTAATACTGCTGGAAAGCCAAGCAAGATAGACTCTAAAGGGTCTGTTGGGTTTAGCAACTGGGTGGTCACTGAGGAACTGAGGTAATGGTAGAGCAATGCATTAGGAACCCACACTGACCTAGATCAGAGTAAGTTGTTGAATATGTTGAAGGTAAATAAATGGAGAGTGTGAAAATGGACAAATCTTTTGAAAAGTTTGGCACTGAAGAGGGAAGAGAAAGGGCTGCAGAGGGCTGTAAGTAAAGTGGATATTTGTTTAAAGGAGAGAACTGTGAGTTCTCAAAAATCTGATGGGAAAGATTGGGTTGTGAAGGAGAGTTTGACTGGACAAGATAAAGAAGGAAAAAATGACTCTGCCTCCACCACAGGGGAAAGGAACTGATGGTATCCATCCTTAGACAGGAGGCAGACTTGATTGATTTTGCTATAGAATCCTGGAAGAGATTTCTCTTGGGGATGGAAGGAACATTTCTTTTGTCAGCAGACCAAAAGGTATCTAAGGATGAAAGCCTTGTCACTGACAATGTTAAAGTCATCAAGTGTCTCTGTAGGGCTTGCCACAAAGTGGTCAGCACTTTGGAAGGAGGGGAGTGAGAGAGGCAGTCCATGCCCAGGCGCCCTGGGAGTCCAGGAGACTACGCAACACTGACAGTGAGCTGGGGCACCTGGCCTGCTGCTGAGAGAGGCTACTGCCAACTCGAGTCAGGAATATGGGGTATGTGGATGAGCAGGTGGCATTTTGGTCTGTTTTTCACATTTTTAAAACTTCTCTGTTCTTTCGGGAATGTGCTGCCCATTGACCAACAATTATCTATACTTGATCTTGTGGGAAACAGAGAGAAAGTAAAAAGCATAACTGTTATTTTTGCATCATTCACAGAGCAATTGCAGAAATGAGGCAAACCTGTTTGAAATAAGAACAATTATTCAGCTAGAATACTTCCAAAATGTAGAGGCAAAAAGTTGGTCTGGGAAGGCTTCCTGGAGGAGGTAGCACCTGAGCTGTGTGGTAGGTTAAGTAGGATTTAAAATGGTGCTGAGTAGAGGTCAGGGCATTGAGCTCTACCTCCTGTACTTCACTTAATTTTTTTTCTAATACAAATATTTCTTTAAAAGAAAAATACAAAACACATAAAATAAAGTAAATAAAAATCACCTGTAAGTCCAGTACCCAGAGACACACATGATTAATCTTTTTCTCCCATTTCTCTTCCTAATTGTGTATGTGTGGGTGTGTATGTGTATCTGAACACACACACATCACTTGCATATCTGCATGCAACATGGATCTGTTTCCCCTAGCCTACTAATTTCTAGTTAGCTTTCTGGAGACTAATCTCATTTGAAGACTAATGGTTGTTTTACATTACAGACATGCATAATGTAGAAATAAAATTCCTCTACAATCCCATCTCCAGAGAAGATTTCTAGTCCAGTCATGGAAATACCTGCAGTGGGGTTGGGCTCAGGGAAGGTGCACCGGTGACTCTCTGATGACAGATTTGTTGACTGGTCTGTTGGATCAGAGATGCCATTACTGAGGAATATCTGTCCAGGCTTCCTGTCTCTAGTGACAAGACATCAAGAGGCTGGCATTTCCCCAAGCTTCAAACAAGTGGAGATTAAGCTGCCATACTTCCATTTGGTAAAATTACTTACTTCTACGATTTCTTTTAGACTCAACAGTAATTCTACCTTATAGTGTGGGTGACAAGACTGATCTTAGGATAAAGACTTAATGGATCTGGCTTGTTCTTTGCCTAGAAAAGATTATATTTTCCCCAAGGGGGTGGGGGAGATATCCCAGGATAGGGTCACAGCAGGAACCAAAATTCAAGACAAATAGTTCACATGAAGAAACTATAAAGAAAGGACTTTCTAGCGGGCAGGGTCAGAGGAACCATGTAGGCGTGTTAAGGTACCCAGAGTCCAACAAGAGGGGAAGCTGTTACCACTCCAGGACAGAAGGGCCAAGGGATGGAAACAGTGCTGACAGACACCAGAGAACTGCAGTCAAGGAAGAAGGCATCCCTTCTTCAGGGGAGATGGAAGTACAGCATGGATGGGCTGTAGAGAATCAAGAGTTACTTTCATTGCATTCTAGAAACAGGATGAAAGTGAGGTCCTGGTCCAACTCCAAAAGGCCCAGATTGCCGTGACTGAGATGACTGAGGCCATGAGTAGGAGGCACAGAGCACTGGGACATCGTCTCCCAGTCAGTGGCTTTCACTCTGTGGTCCCTGGGTCAGCAACCCCAGCATCACCTGAGAACCTGTAAGAAATGCACATTCCTTGGCCCACCTCAGACCTTCTCAATTAGATATTCTGGGGCTGGGGCCCAGAGAATGGTTCTAGCAAGTCCTGTGAGCTGCAGTTGGAGAACCAGCTAACAGGTTTCCTTCCAAAGATGTCTAATGAGCAACACCTGGAGGGGCAAGGTCAACCCAGTCAAGGGCACTGATCAGCCATGTGTGGTCCACTGTCCCACACCTTGCAGCCACCTCCCTGCGCCCCCCCATTAGAGAAGGCCCAGAAGCTGAGAAGCAATGAGGCTCTTGCGAAAGGCCCATGATTGAAATGAGCTCTCGGAAGCTCTCACTGCGTCTGGACAAAAATAGCTGCTCTGGGATGCTGGGGGGATATTTTAGAATGATGGAGGCTCTGTTACCGGCAGCCTCTGCCTCTGTGGACTATCTCCTCACTCTGGCAAAAGAATGGACACGACCAGGACTCTGCTATTGCTAACAACATTGGGAGATGATGTATGTCCGCTAATGACACCTTCTGTTGCTACACAGAAGCGGCTCCAGCTCCCTCTCGTCCCACAGAGAGTCTGGCAGCCTCCAGAAGATATAATAGAGACCCGCGGACATTTGGAAGATGCACTACGCAGGGAGGGTGTTTTCAATTTGATTTACCTTCCATCTCCTACCAGGAACCGATAGTTAGTACCACACTGCATCACAAGCCCAGTACGCACGCTGAGTGGGCCTGGGGGAGACTAAATAACCCTTGTCAAGTGTAGGAAGGGTAATCACAAGGATGCTTGTGACTGGCTCCTCCAAAGACACAATAACCGAGAATTAGCTTAAGTACAGCAGCAGGGACTCGGGAAGGAAATGGGGAAATGACACGGGGCTATTTTATGGTCAGAGACCAACAGGGGTTCCCCTCTAGTGCCTGAAGAACAAATAGTTTGTGAATTCCTTCCCGGCACACTATGAGCGGGCTTAAACTAAAAGCAATTCTTTAAGGGTTAAGGAAGACCTCCAGCTTTGAGGTGTACTAAAAGAAAGCATTCAGAAGCTTGGGTTTGTAGTGCAGACGTATAGCATACACAAAATTGGGAAACTTCTTACATGTGGGATGTGCACACATTTACTCACTGGCGCTGATAACTACTGAAAGAAGCAGAATTAGTTCAAAGGGAGGTCGCATGTCAGCAGGCTCATATTCATTCACACAACCATTTTTCATTTGGCAAATGCTTATTGGGCACTGAGTTAATGTCCTAGAGCTGCTCTAAAAACTCGCCACAAATTTGGTGGCTTTGTGGCCGAAAGGGGCCATGGGCTGACCTGACTAACTCAGAGAAGGCCTGTGTGGCAGTCTTGCAAACTCAGAGACCCAAACAAACCACAAAAGATGGTCTGAAAATTACATATTTAACTGCAAATAGGTTATAGTGGGTAGTCATGTCCTAGGCCAGTATTTTCCCTGACAAAGATCAATTTAGATCTTTCCTGAGCCCATTTGTCTTTTTGCCTCTAAGATAACATATCTGTGAGATGACTGGTTAACTTGTAACTTCTCTTTTTTCCTGGACCCCTCAGGGCACAACAAATGGCACCAGGACATTCCCTCATTGTTGTTGTTATCAAGTTAAGGTGTTAACTATGTTAAACTATCCTGTATCCCTCTATGTAAAAGAAGCAGATGTCCATCATTTCACTTTTGATCCTATCCCAGAGGTTTCCCCGCTTTGCTTCATCCCACCTCTTTAATCTATCGCCAATGAATTTCATGTTAACCCACTACCCATCTTTTGATGGTAAAATTATAAAAACAAGGTATGAACTCCCCATTCTCCAGAGCATTATCTCAGTCTGTTGAGGTTCTGCTTCCCGGCATATGTTGACAGTTTGGTTCAAATAAACTCACAAAAACTCTTTACAGATTTCAATAATTTTTTATGTTAACAGCTTAAAACAACCAAAATTTATTCTCTCACAGTTCCCAAGGCCAGAAGTCTGAACTCCAGGTGGCAAAAGGGCCTACTCCAATAGCTCTAGAGGAGAACCCTTCTGGTGGGCAAAGAGCTGATTCCATAGGGAAACCCGGAGGACTGGTGTGAAAGACATGGGTTTACAGTATGTACATGTGTACCTGGGTCGGCCAACCAGTGAAGTTTTCCACAACCTGAACTTTTTCAGTTCAGAAAACAAAGCAAAACGGAGTATGCAGGGGGCAGGGGACATGCTCGCGTGCAAGTGTTGTCAGGTCAAGATGCTAGCTGTTTTCTGTTTCATGACCAAGGAGCTGGCCCCCAAGGTCTCATAGTCCACTTATTGATGACCTTCGTTGCATTCCCACAGGCTAGGAGGAAGTGGTGGAGCATGGATGGACCCATGTTCTCACATACCATCTGCCTTCCTGCCTCTTCCAGCTACTGTGGGTCCATGTGTTCCTCGGCATAGGGCAACAAAACTCCAGGTTCGCCTCCACCTTCCTGGAGTTTTCCCCTATGTTTCTGTTCCCCTTCTCTTATCTTGTAAGAACTTAATGAAGTAAGGGCCCATCCTAATCCAGGATGATTTCAACCTGAGAATCCTTAATTTACTTATACACGTAAAAAACCCTTTACCAAATAAGGTCACATTCACAGGTCTCAGTAGACATATTTGGGTGTGGGGGGGAGGCATATTCAACCTATTACCATCAGTTGCTATGAACTTGGCATTGTTTTAGGAGTTTGGTTACATCAGTGGAAAAAATAAAATGAAGACCCTGCTTTTGGGGAGCAGGAAGGTTATGGATTGTGAGGGAGGGCTAACGCAGACTTGAAGAATCATCCTGGACCAGCTGGCTGCTGTGTGAGAACAGTCAAAAGATGGCCTCAATGCCTTTCTCATTTCAGTAAATAAAAAGTCAGGGCCCTCTGGGAAGACTGAAACTCAAAAAGTGGTATGATTAAAGTTCATAGAATCAAAGGGGACAGAGGGTTTCTCAGAAAGTTAAACATAGAATTATGCTCCTAAGTGTATAACTGAAAGAAGGGAAGGCGGTACCCCAAACAGGACATGCACATGTGTGTTCATAGCTGCACTATTCCTAAAAAAGGGAAAAAAAAAAAAAAAAACAGTTCAAAAGGCCATAGGCAGATGAATGGGCAAACAAATTGTGGTAGATACAAACAGTGAAGTATTTGTCAGCCATAGAAAGGAATGGAGCGCTGAAACATGCTGCAATGAGGAAGAACCTCAAAGAGATTACGCTCAGGTGAAAGAAGCCAGTCATAGAAGATCACATATTGTAAGACTTCACTTAGAAAAAATATTTGGAAGGGTGAGACCCATTCATAGGGAATGCAGATTGGTGGTTGCTGAGGGCTAGGAAGAGGGGAGAATGAAGAGAAACTGCTTGGTGGGGAAGGACTTGACTTTGGAAGGAAGAGAATGTTGGGAAGTAGGAGTGGCGATTGCATAACACGTGAATATACCAAATGCCACTGAATTGTTCACTTTAAAGAGCACACATGTCAAACACAAGCCCGAGGGCCAAATCCGGCCCGCCAGGCCTTGCAATGTGGCCCGCACCGCGCTGTCATCACTGCACTCCGCTGCGTTCCATCACAATGACGTGCGGTGACATAGGAGGCTTGTGATCTCGCCAGCCGCCTAGCCGGCCGCCGTACTTGCTATCTATTACGCATGCGCATAGATAACAAGTCACGCGAGATTCAGGAGGCGTGACCTATAGTCCGGCATCCGATGTGGTTGTGCGGGTGGCAGAGCAGAGGACAGAGTGAGTGTGCGGGCATAAAAAATACACAGCAGAAGCTGCCAGTTCCTGGCATAAAGTGCAGGCATAAAAATCGCAACAGAATCTGCTATCTGTACCCAGCCAGGCATTTATTGACTGACTTTTTTTTTCTCCACTCCATCTGCCAAATCAAGCTATCCCTGTGCAGTTTTCAACTTTTTCCTTCTAACGCAGATTTCCAATAAACTACATCTTTTACTGCCAATATTGATCCCAAAATGTCCAGGAAAAGAAAAGTTGACGGTGAAGGCAGACAATTTAATGACAAATGGGAAAATGAATACATGTTTGTGCTTAGAGAGGGCAAACCAGTGTGTATATTGTGTTATGAGACAGTGTCGGTGATGAAAGAGTACAATATACGTCGTCATTTTGACACCAAACATAATGTTAAGTATGGCAAATATACTTTGGAAGAAAAGCATAAAATTGTTAAAGAACTAAAAGGCAAACTACAATCACAGCAGCAAATGTTTACAAAGGCTACAGCAAAAAATGATGCTGCAGTGAAAGCAAGCTTTATAGTGACTGAAGAAATTGCCCGTACTTCAAGGTGTTTTTCAGAGGGTGCCTTTTTGAAGCAATGCATGCTAAAAGTGTGTGAGCAAGTATGCCCAGACCAGATACAGAGTTTTCAAAATGTCAGTTTGTCAAGAAACACCATTGCAGATAGAGTTCAAGAACTCTCAGGAAATCTATCATCACAGCTGGCTGAACAGGCATGCAGTTATCTCGCTTTTTCACTTGCTATCGATGAAAGCACAGACAACACTGATACAGCGCAGCTGTCCATCTTTATACGTGCTACGAAGACCGACCTCTCTGTCACTGAGGAACTTTTGGATGTAGCTGCCATGCATGGGACGACGACTGGTAGAGATATATTTGAGGCTGTGGAGAAATCTATAAATAATTTTAAATTACCCTGGGAAAAGTTGGTGGGGCTAACTACCGATGGCGCACCTTCAATGTGCGGAGAAAAGAAAGGCTTGGTTGGACTAATGAAGGAAAGAATGCAAAAAAGTCACTGCCACACACCCTTGATTACTTATCATTGCATTATCCACCAAGAGGCTATGTGTGGAAAAGTTCTGGACATGAATGGCATAATGACCACAGTCATTAAAACTATTAACTTTATACAGGCACATGGCCTGAATCATCGCCAGTTCCAGCAGTTTTTACAGGAGGTGGGTGCAGAGCATGGAGATGTGCCATACCACACAGAAGTAAGATGGCTGAGCAAGAGCACAGTCCTCAAAAGATTTTTTGAGCTCAGAGAACAAATTTCTCTTTTCATGGAAAGTAAAGGAAAGCCCTTGCCTGAACTGTCGGATCCCGCCTGGCTATGTGATTTTGCTATGATGTGTGACATATGCGAGCATCTCGCCCAACTGAATCTGAAGCTGCAGGGACGCAAACAAGTCATCACGAAGATGTCTGACATGATCACAGCATTCCAGCGTGAACTTCAACTATGGAAGTCCCAACTGGAACAGGACAATCTTGCCCACTTTCCCATTTGTTTGAGTATCTCAACCACTATTTCTGGTACTTTTCCTTGCAGTCGGCTGGCTACCAAAGTTAGCCGTTTACTAAGTGAATTTGAGCGGCGCTTCTCTGACTTTAGAACACAGCACACAGGCTTTGACATCTTTGCCAATCCTTTTACAGTTGATGTCAACAATGTGCCCCATCACCTTCAGATGGAGATAATCGAACTTCAGTCTGACAGTGGCCTGAAATCAAGGTTTCAGGATGTTGAAATTGAGGACTTCTACCCTCTACTGCCCCCTGACTCAATGCCAGAGCTCCGACTTCATGCTGCCCGTATTCTATCCATGTTCGGGAGCACCTATCTTTGTGAACAGATGTTTTCAATAATGAATCTGAACAAAAACAAGCACAGATCACGCATTACCGATGACAACCTCCATGCTGTTTTGCGGGTTGCTACAGCCCAAGAAATAAAACCGAACATTGACTCATTGATCCGGGGAAAACAGTGTCAGACATCTAGCCAGAAAACAAAACAATGAGCATTTTAGGTACATTCCAATATTACTGTTTTGCTTGATACCAATATTACTGTTTTGCTTGATAGCATGTGAGTTGGTTAACAGCACTGTTAAGGAAAAGATTGTTCCACTCATTTTAAATTCACATTTCTGGTTAACATTGTCAGTTTATGACTGTTCAGTAAACCATTCGGCCCGCGATTTAGGCTGGATTTTAGATTTTGGCCCCTTCTCTGATTGAGTTCGACACCCGTGTTAAAGAGGATAATTTTATATTATGTGAATTCCACCTCTGGGTAAATTATTTTAATACAGAAAGATAGCAAAGAGAGTGTAGATGTGGTTATCCAATCCTGTCATCCCAGAACTAATGGTAAAGCCAGTTCATTACCAGGCAACAAACCCAAGAACCCAATTCCACCAAAAGGCAGCACAAGGTGGAAACAGAAATTGGTTCAGAAAAGTATAGACCGGAGCTTCATAAGCAGTCTGCTGGGAAGGAGGACCTGTGTTGTTGTTGTTGTTGTTACTTTGAATTGAATTACCAAGCTTTAGTTACCAGAGTAAAAATGAATTATTAGGACTCCCAGCTTCCACCTTGAATATCAAAACTTAGAAAGAATATCATACGCACTACCAACAAGTAAAAGCTGGACAATTCACAAAATTATGATCTTCATCCTTTTAGAGAACTGAGGATGATGAGGCCTCCAACAAGCAGGCAAGAATAAGTTCAAATTTTCAGTGGGTTGCTAAAAGTCAATTGTGGGCTAAAAAATTAAACCCAGAAGCTCCAAACTGGGGAGTCTATGTCTGCTCTTCCCCCAGGACTTCACTGTGGGCACTGAGAAAGGCTGGGAGGCAGCAGGTCCTCAGTGGTACAGGCTTGGAGAGGGGGAATGACGCTTTAGGGAAAAGGCACAGGGCTCCTTACCACAAATACTCCCCTGAAAAAACAAAAACCTTAAGTTACTCTGTGTTATACAGCAAATTCCACCAAGCAAAAGGCACAGATAAAGACCCATTGCATCTGTGGGGAGGGATAGCAGACAATTCAGGGCCCTGCCTACTACAGATCTCCCACAGTTAGGGATGGATCCTCAAGGAGCAAGTGCCCCCCATCCCCACCCCTTATAGAGCAAGAATACTAATACAAAGACAAAGAGACTCACCACCATGATAAAGTGTTCAGTTCACCAAGATGACTTAATGATTCTACATTAGCTTTTCAATGAAGCTTCAAAATACATGAAGCAAAAACATGATAGAACTGAAAGGAAAAAGGCAAATCCACAATTCCATCACTCTTCTCTCATTTAATCAACAAAATAGGTAGCTAAAAATCAGTAAGGATATAGCAACTTGAACAACACTATCATCCCAGTTGGCCAAATTCATATGATGAAGCTCTATCTCTATACAAAACAGGAGCAAAAATACGCACTCTTTCCAAATGCACATGGAACATTCACTAAAATAACCTCATTCTAAGTTATAAACAAATCTCAACAAATCTGAAAGAATTTAAATCATAAATTGATGGGGAAGGACTTGACTTTGGAAGGATGAGAATGTTGGGAAGTAGGAGTGGCAAACCATACAAAATTAAGCTAGTAAAAATACAAAATGATGTTTGAAATATAGCTAAATACATGGAAATCAGCAACATAGGTCTGAAGAATACATGGGTCAAAATAGAAGTCATAAGAGAATGAAGAAAAAATGTTTAATTGAATGAAAATGAGGAAACAATATTGTGTCACACAGTTAAGCAATGTTCAGGGAGAAATTTATAGGACTAAATGCCTACATTAGGAAGGAAGAAAGGTATCAAATCCATAATCTAAATTGGTTCTTAATATTCTTAAGAAACAAAATTAAATGCAAAGCCAGCAGGAGACAGAAACTAATAAAGATTAAAGCAGAAATCAATGGAATAGTACCAAAATGCCATTCCTTGAAAGATCAATACAATTGATAATCCTCTAACCACAATGAACAATATAAAAAAGAGAAGATACAAAGTACTAATATCAGGAACTAAAGAGGGGCATTGGTGATATATCTTACCTAATAATAGACAAACTTGTAAATTGACTATTCCTCTGCTATGCCCACCAGCCAATCAGGAGGGAATATGCAAATTAGAATGAGAAAGATGGCAGCCGCCCAGCCGCTCCAGGAATGGAGGGGCACGACTACAGCTAGACTACAGCTATGAGAGGGAAGGTGTGTGTGTGTGTGTGTGTGTGGGGGGGGGGGGGGGGGGGTTGGCCACAAAGGGATCTACAGGATCAGCACTTTGGCCAGAGCAAAGATGAAGAATGAAGACTGCGGAGTCTGCAGCAAAGATGAAGATGGCAGCCTGCAGTGCAGATGAAAGCAGCAGACTGGCTGGAGGAAAGGCTTGGGTCCCGGGTGTCAGAAGAAAACCGGTGCTGGAAGCCATGATAAGAAAGGCCTATTGCACTAATCTCTTCATGCTATGGGCCTCTAGTATTATATATTAATAATACAGATATTAAAAGAATATTATATACTTTTAAGCTCCCAAATATAACAACTTAGATAAATTTGGCATCCCTTTCAAGACAAGAATTACCAAAGTTCATCCAAAAAAGAAGTAGATAACCTGAACAGGCTTATCTTCATTAATTAAAAATGAATATGTAGTTAGAAATCTTATGACAACAACACAATACAAAACCACCACTACCAACAACAAAAATTATAAGTCCAGGTAACTTTACTAGTGAATTTTACCAAACATGTAGATAGAGAATAATTGCAATTCTATAGAAATTCATCCATAAAATAGAAGAAGAGGGAACACTTCTCAATTTATTTTATAAGATATTATCCTAATATCAAAACCAGATGAAGAAAAATATAGACCAATATCATCACAAACATAGATTTAAAAATTCTCAATAAATATTAGCAAAGCAAATTCAGCAATATATTAAAAATATAATACATCATGACTAAGTGGCATATATCCTGCGAAAGCAAGCCTGGTTCAACATGTTAAAAATGAATGTAATTCCCTATATGCACAAACTAAAGAAGATAAAGTATGCATTCACCTCAATAGATAGAAACACATTTGCCAAAATACATCAATTATGATAAAAAAAAAAATGCTCAGCAAATTATAGAGGGAAATACATCAACCCAATAAAAAAAATCTATAAAAAAAATCTATAGCTAACTTCATACTTAGTTGCAATAGACTAAATGTTTTGCCTTTGAGATTGAGAACAAGGCAAATATATGTGCTCTCATTATTCCTTTTCTACAGAGTAATGTAAAATCCTGGTAGTAAGGTACTGTGGCCTGATGTACTATTGTTCTAATCTGTGGGATTAGGTAATAAATAAAAATAAAAAACACATAGTGTGAAATAAGGAAATTAAAGTCTATTCACAGATGGCATGATTGTCTATATAGAAAATCTCAAATAATTTACAAAAATGCTCCTAGAAATAAGTGAGCTTAGCAAAGTCACAAAAAATATAATTCTATAAACAAGCAATGAAAAAATGGAAATTGAAATTTAAGAAATAGTATAATTTAAAGTAATAAAAAAAACTATATATAAATCTAATAAAATATCAGCAAGATTTATATCCTGAAAACTACAACACAGTAATGAAAGAAATCAAAGACCTAAGTGAAAAAGAATGTCATATTCATGGACTTGGAGTTCATATTGTTAAGACATATATTTATTCTCCTCTAACTGCTTTGTACATTCAACACAATTCCAGTCAAAGTCCAATAAAATAATTTCTAGAAATGAACAACATGATACTAAAATTTATTTGGAAAGGTAAAGGAACTAGAATAGCAAAATACATTTTGAAAAAGAAAAATAATAGAAAACTTACACTATCTGATTTTGAGACATATTATAGATGTTGATTTATTTCTGGGCTTTCTATGCTGTTCCACTGAGCTTCCTATGCTGTTCCATGCCTGTTTTTGTGCCAGTATGTTGCAGTTTTGATTACTATGGCTTTGTAGTATAGTTTAATATAAGGTAGCATGATTCCTCCAACTTTGTTCTTCTTTCTCAAGGTTTCTGTAACTATTCAGGGTCTTTTATAGTTTCATATAAATTTTTGGATTCTAGTCCTAGTTCTGTAAAATATGCCATTGATTGCACTGGATCTATAGATTGCTTGGGGTAGTATGGATATTTTAATGATGTTAATTCCTCCTGCCCAGAGCATGGTACTTGCTTCTATTTATTTGTATATTTTCAATTTCTTTCTTCAGTGTCTTATAATTTTCTGAGTATAGATCTTATAACTCCTTGTTTAAGTGTATTCCTATTTTATTTTTACACAATTGATAATGGGAGTGTTTTGATAGTTTTCTTATATACATTATTGGTGTATAGAAGTACAACCAATTTCTAGATTTTTGTTTTATATCCTGTTACTTTACTGAATTTATCTATCAGTTATAGTAGCGTTTTGGTGGAATCCATAGAGTTCTCTATATGCAGTATCATTTCATCTGCAAATAATGACAGTTTTATTTACTCATTTCCAATTTAGATGCCTTTTATTTATTTTTTTTGTCAGATTTTTGTATACAAGTTCCAGTACTATGTTCAATAAGAGTGGTGACCTATATGGTCAATTAATATTTGACAAAGAAGGCAAGAACACACAATGGCATGAAGATGATCTATTCAATGAATGGCAATGGGAAAATTGAACAAATACATGCAAAAAAAAAAAAAAAAATGAAACCAGACCACCTTCTTACCCCATACACAAGAATAAACTCTAAATTGATTAAAGACTTAAGTGTCAGACTAAAAACCATAAAACTCCTAAAAGAAAGCATAGCCAGTAAATATCTGACATTTTTCTTAGTAATATTTTTTTCTGATTTATCTCCTTGGGCAAGAGAAACAAAAGAAAAAATAAATTGGACTACAATAAACTAAAAGTTCTTACACAGCAAAGGAAACCATCAACAAAATGAAAAGAGAACCTACTGAATAAGAGAACATATTCATCAATGATACATCTGATAAGGTGTTATTTTCCAATATTTATAAAAAACACATACAACTCACCAAAAAAAATTATCCAATTAAAAAATGGGTAAAGGACTTAAATAAATCCTTCTCCAAAGAGAACATAAAAATATGCTCAATGTCATTAATCATCAAAGAAATGCAAATTAAAACCACAATGAGAATTGCTTCACATCTGTCAAAATGACTATCATTAATAAATCAACAAAAAGTGTTGGCAAGGAAGTAGAGAAAAGGGAACCCTTGGGAATGCAGAGTAGTGCAGCCACTATGGAAAACAGTATAGAAGTTCCTGAAAAAATTAAAAATAGAACTGCCTTATGACCCAGCAATTCCATTTCTATCTGAAAAAAACTCAAACCACTAATTGGAAAGAATATATGTACACCTATGTTCACTGTACCATTGTTTACAATGGTCAAGCTATGGAAGCAACTCAAGTGCCCATCAATAGACAAGTGGATAAAAATAGTGGTACATATATACAATGGAATATTATTAAGCTATAAAAAAGGAATGAAATCTTACCATCAAAGACCTAAGTAAAAAGGAATGTCATATTCATTGACTTGGAGTTCAGTTTGTATGGGTTGACCTAAAAGGTATTATGCTAAGTGAAATAAGTCCATCAGAGAAAGATCTGGGCCTCCCTCAGTGGGGCGATCAATCATGGAGCCAGATCATGGGGCGATGGCAGGGTCCCCCAATCTATGACATTGTACCTCCTTTGGCTGGCCTGGTGCCATTGTGGGTCACAGCATTGTTATCTGGACAGTCATTCTGCTGTTCGACTGTTCAGTTGATTTGCATATTATGCTTTTATTATTATAGATTACCCAAATCTGGAAACAACCCAAATGTCCCCCAATTTATAAGTGGAAGAACAAATGGTTGGACATCCATACAAATTAATACTATTCATCCCTGGCTGGTGTGGATTAGAGTGTCAGGACAAACACCTAGGGGTCTCAGGTTTGATTCCTGGATTGAGGTTTGATCCAGTCAGGGCACATTTGGGAGGCAACCAACCAATGTGTCTTTTTCACATCTCTCTCTCTCTCTCTCTCTCTCTCTCTCTCTCTATATATATATATATATATATATATATATATATATATATATATATACACACACACACACACACACACACATACATATGTATTAATATGTATGTCTCTGTCTCTCCCTCTCGTCCTCTCTCTTTCTCTCCCCATCCCTGTCCCTTCCACTCTCTCTGAAAATCAATGGAAAAAATATCCTCGGGTGAGAATTAACAACCACAAAAATGAATATTACTCTGCAATAAAAGTAAATGAAATACTTACACATGCAACAATATGTATATACCATATGCATTATATTTAATGAAAGAAACCAGATTCCAACCTTTATATTCCATTTGTATGTATGTATGATTTATTTCTTAAAAATGGTAACATTTTAGGAACAGAAATAAATCACTGTTGAGAGAAAGTAGAAAGGATGGGACTGCTTAATTACAAAGGGCAGGAGATAATTTGTCAGGATAATGTAACTGTCCTTAACCTTGACTATGGTGGCAGTTACCATACATGCTGTAGAGATTCATGGATCTCTATACTAAAAAGGGTGAATTTTACTGAATGTAAATTATTCCTTAATAACTCTGACTTTTAAATAAAACTCTCCCCTCCTCTAAGTGAAAAAGTAAATTTTTCCTTTGCCCTAAGTGAAAAAAGCCACTGGAAAAGTCACATGGATTGTGTCTTCCCATTAGGTGAAAAGGTCTGTGAAGGGGCAAGGGGCTTGCATGTGTATATAATATTTTGAATGATTTTAATAGTAGTAGCTACTTCCGTTAAGATGAGCACTTAATATGTAAATATTTTGTGTTAAAAACAGCTTTTAAAATGAATTACTCAATATGGAAATGTTACATAAGTGTTTTTCAGAACACTTATTTATAATTTCTGTACTTATCAAATGGACCTTTTATAGTTTGTAAACTAAAATCAGTCCATGGGCAACATGGATAGATAATTTCCTGGAATAAAAGTGTAATATATATTTTAAAAATTAAAGAATAAGCAGTATCCTATCTAATAAAAGAACAATATGCAAATTAACCACCAATCTGCTATACCCCCAAGCCATACCCACCAGCCAATCAGGAGTGAGTATGCAAATTAACCCAACCAAGATGGCTGTGGCCATAGAGCTAGCAGGAGGCTTGGCTTTCCCCGGCAATGGAGGAAGCCAAGCTTTACACACACCCTGGCAGGCCTAGGCCTCCACTCAAGGCTACAAAGTTTCAATTATAGAAGATAAATAAATCCCACATACCAGGGCCTCTGCTTGGGTTGCTGGGGGAAGGGAGAACATGGCCAGCCTGCAAACCACCCCAGGCCCTTCACCAGGCTGCCCTATGCCCCAAGGGAACCCCCACCCTGATCTGGGACACCCTTCAGGGCAAACCAGCTGACGCCCACCTGTGCACCAGGCCTCTGTCCTCCTATCTAAAAAAAGAGTGATATGCAAATTGACCATCACTCCAACACATAAGATGGCTGCCCCCATGTGGACACAAGGTGACCACCACAAGATGGCCAGCAGGGGAGAGCAGTTGGAAGGGACCAGGCCTAAAAGGGAGGGTAGTTGGGGGTGATCAAGCTTGCAGGGGAGGGCAGTTAAGGGTGACCAGGCCAGCAGAAGAGGGAAGTTGCGGGTGACCAACCTTGCAGAGAAGGGAAGTTGGGCATGACCAGGCCTATAGAAAAGGGCAGTTGTGGGGGACCCATGCCTGCAGGGGAGAGCAGTTGGGGAGGACCAGGTCTGCAGGGGAGGGCAGTTAGGGTCAAACAGGCTGTTAGGGGAGAAGTTAGGCATCAATCAGGCTGGCAGGGGAGAAGTTAGGCATCAATCAGGCTGGCAGGGGAGTGTTTAGGGGGTAATCAGGCTGGTAGGCAGATGTGGTTAGGGCAATCAGGAAGGCAAGTGGGCAAGCAGTTGGGAGCCAGCAGTCCTGAATTGTGAGAGGGATCCCAGGTTGGAGAGGGTGCAGGCTGGGCTGAGGGACATCCCTGCTGCCTCTATGCACAAATTTTGTGCACCAGGCCTCTATAATATAATGACATATACTTTTTATTAACCTATTCAATTTCAGTATACTTAGTATTCCTAAACAATAAAAGATTATAAATGAATATGTAGAATATAAGCTTTTGTTTTATAAATACATATCTTTCATATTTACAGAAAATATTCTGGTAGTTAATATATCAAATACGACTATTATTCCTAGGTAGCCAGCCTTATACTTAAGTTTCATTTATTTCTTTGATATTTTATAATTTATTAAAGTTTACATGTATTAATTATATAATTGGGGGCATTGACGAGATCTCTACTTAGTAAGTCAGGGGAACTAATGTACTTGGAATACATCTTTCCATTTCACAGGCCCAGCTCAGACCTTCAGAACTTTTTCCATTATGTCGGCAGGGGTTTCTCCTCCTCAGAGGCCAAATTCTGGGCCATCTCTTCTGAAAAGAATCATTCATTTCTCATTCTTGATCACACATTCCTGCTATGTGCAAAGTATATGTCAGGTGCTGCAGAGAATGTAAAAATGTGTGACACAGTCTATACCTTTAATGACCTCTGAGCATTTCAGGGGTGGTATGGGGAGCTGAACTATCCAAAGATATGAGAGAAGGAAACTGGATTGTTAAAGTTAATGAGAGGCTGAGAGAGATGAAGATGTTCTAAAAACAGGGACCAGAATGAACCAAAGCATTGATGGGGGCATGTGAAACCTCAGTCCACTGAGACTATAAGGTAGGTGCCTCCATGGAGCTGAGCTGGAAAGGTGTGTGGAAGCCAAATCACATGGAGCAGTGGGGCCAGGGGGAAGAGCTTGGGGTCTGTTGTCACTAGGGAGCCACTAAAGACTTCCGTAGGGAAGAAAGGCCCCCCAGTGCCATGGGAAGTCGCACTGCAGTTGATTATGTGAACAGCTCCATGCAATGTATGTGGGACTGGTCCAGGGAGAATAAGGAGCAGGAGGGACAAGTGATTAGAGGGGAAGGTAAGTAGGATTTTAACCAAGGCGGGATAAAGGAAAGAGGAGAACAGAAGGAGAGGACCTGGAATGTATCAACTGGTCAGACATCACAACTGAAGGATGATGAAGGAAGGAGGAGAAGAAGGTGACCTGGAGTTTGAGGTGCAGGAGAGACATCCAGGGGGAGATGGAGAATAATGTTCATGGAAAGAGAGCTCTGTGGGTGGACAGAAACTATGGGCTGGCTTCCTTATCAGAGGCCCTGCAGGTACCATAGCTATCCAAGAGGGGCTATCAGAGGGGAGTCTTGAAAGGCATGTCTCAGGAATGAGACGTGGGCACTTTAGGCCTATGGCAGGAGTTGGGTAGATAACAGCACTGACAGGGCACGCTGGCTGGGAAGGGGGTTCATTTGCACAGTTAATGTTGAAAGAGATGAGCTCACCAACAGAGAAAAGGAAGGAAGGTCAGGATGGGGAAGAGAAGGGCAGGCAACAGAGGTAAGGAAGCAAGGGAGGTTTGCAGGTGTTTCTATGAAGGAGTGAAAGGCAGACAGGACCAAGGGGCGGAGGAGTGTTTGGGGAGGTGGGGAGGCCATGGAGATAATACAGGCAAGGAAGGTAAGAAGAAGCTTCAGAAAGTGGCGGGCAAAGAATTCAGGATTAAGAAGAGGTCCTATGTGACTACTTAAACTTGGCAGTGAGCCTGAGGAGGGCTGCAGGAGTACAGTGCCAGGGGAAGGAGCCTGATGAGTGTTATGACTCTGGGCTTGATGTGAGGGGTAGAGGGGCGGGGTGAGGCAATGAAGGAAAGAGGGAGATGGAGGAGGAGGAAGGCAGGGAACTCGGAGCAGGCGGTGTTCGTCAGGTTAGGCTAGGCTTTCTCTTCTTTTTGTTAAAAAAATCATTGAGACTTCATCTTTCAGGAGGGAGGAGAGCTCACAGTAAGGGGCAGAGATAAAGGGCTATAATGATGCTGTCCAGGAGGAAGACTGTTGCTGGCAAGAAGTCTGACAGAGGCCAGGAAGGATATCATGTCTTTGGCTATAAAGGAAGCTCTCGAACTTTCTCAGTTCATGGTGCCGTTAGTGTCTCAGGAATATTTTCCATGGAGAGCTCATAAACAGAAATACCTAATAGCTCCGTTTTATGGAACAACTTAAGTACTTATGTCTTAACAACTGAGTAGCTGTTTGACAAAAATAATACATATAAATGGAAAGAAAACATATCTCATTTTTTTTAATCCTCATCTGAGGATATTTCCCCCCACAGATCTTTAGAGAGAGAGAGAGAGTAGATGGGAGGAAGGGGGGAAAGGGGAGAGAAGGAGAGAGGGAGAGAAGATAGAGGGAGAGAGGGAGAGAGCCTTGACCAGGGTCTGGAATCAAAACCTGCAACCGAGGTATGTGCCCTTGAATGGAAATAGACTCTCAGTCCTCGGGCCAAATCTCTAAACTATTGAGCCAGACCAGCCAGGGCTTTATCTCTTTCTTCAAGATTCACTCTTGTGCACTTCTTGAACCCTGAACAACCTCCCAAATCTCAAAATCATTCCTATTGGGCACTGCACCTGCATATTCTATTCCATATTAATTTCACTCTACTCACTTTTTATCAGAACAACGGCCACAATCATGCAATTTTGCAAAGATATGATATCATCACAATAAATTATCTGATGCTGAAACTGTGAATACCTGAATAGGTCCTTCATACTCGGTGTCTCACAGATGTCACATATTACTGTGTTGCCCTCAAACATTTACAATATCCTGTGGCATCGCTGTGCATCTGCTTTGGCAGCTGGGGGAGCCTCAGCACACAGTTTGGGCTGGGGTGGTGGGGGATTGTGAGAATGAGAATACAGGGTCCCCAGAGGTGGACAGGAGAGATGCGGAGGATGCTTGGAAAGGCAAGCATCCAGGTGCTGCAACTTTAACCCATGAATTTACTTCTGTACTTAGGAGCTAAGAGCCACAAAGAGGTGCTGAGCAGATCTCACTACATAGCCTATATAACTCAGTGCAATTTCAGGATTAACAGTTCTTACCATCCCAGTTTACCTTTAGGGTGTGAAAGTCCTCAACTAATTTACCATATGACTCATTAACCAGGGGAAATCATTTAAGTGAACACTAGCTAAACATTGGCCAAGGTCACCATTTAACCTTCAGGAGGGAAATGACCCTCAACCACCTGCATACGGCCAAACTCTGCCACAGGCCCCGGAAATGCCAACACCCCATTCCTGAAATATGTTCTAGGTTGCTTAGCTCAGGGCCTAGAGAGGCCAAGGAAGTGTCCGAAGCCAGTGAAGGAGGAGGGGGCAGGATGGAGGGAGCTGAGGGAGGGGAAGTTCTAGGTAAGTAGGGACCAGGTGTGGAGTGAGCGGGGGGGGAGCTCCCCTTAGTGACTGTAAGTCAGTTGCCCAAGGTCAACAGGCTGACAAAGTGGAAGGACCCCAGATGGCCAGACATCAGGCCTCACCTTCTCCAGGACACACCAGCACTTTCAGTTCTTTCAATTAAAGACGTGGATGGAACTGGGTAAAGCGCAGAAGAGTTCAAAGGAAGGGGATTAGTCTTTATGAAGAAAGATGAACAGAACCCAAGTTCTGTCCAGAAACAAGGCCATGGGTAAACACACACACACACACAGCATCCAGTCAGATCTTTGATGTCTTTCTCAAACATTTAAGTGGGAACCTACAGTATTGGCCCTTTAGTGACTGCCTTTCTTCCTTTCTTTGCATGGTATAATGTCTTCAAGGTTCACTCATGTTACAGCATTTGTCAGAATTTCCTTCCTTTTTAAGGCTGAATAATATTCTACTCTGTATTTATTTCACATTTTATATATTCATGCATATGTAATTCACTTATTCATCTTTTGATGGACAGCTGAACTGCTTTTGCATTTTGGCTACTGTGACTAATGCTGCTGGGACCAAGGGTGTACAAATACATGTTCCAGACCCTGCTCTCAATTCTTCTGGGTGCACAGCCAGACGAGGACTGTGGGGTCACACTGCAGCCTGTTTTCCATCTTTTGAGGAACTGTCATGCTGTTTTCCATAGCATTTTACATTCCCACCGAAAGTTCTAGTTTCTCTGCATCCTTCTAAGTCTCTTTTATACCCCTTCCTATAAGCAACCTCTCAACGAAATGGTGGTGAAGTAAACCATATATCCTTAAACCAATCCATGCCAGAGTTAGATTGCATTCATGTCAGCTGCCAGCTACCAACCAACCCACAGCAAGATACAGCTGATGCTGAAGAAAACAACCCCACCATCTTCCGCAGGAGAGTGTGCCAGGCAACCACCCGGGTCCCACCACCTGGAGGGGCTGCCCGCGCCCAGGCATGTCCCCATATCCAGGAAGGACTGGGCAGCAGCCAGGGCTCCACTTCCCCAGGCATCTCATGGCTGCCCCCTCCCTTGGCATGCACTTTCCTTCCCATCGCCAGCATCGCCAATGATTACGCTGAAAAGCTGTGTCAATCGTTTCTTTGTCTGAGGGAAGGATATTTATCATTTCCTTTTTCTAAATTTAAAAACATCATAACCAAGCCGTGGGCGTTGGCTTACATTACGCTCTGTAATTTCAGTTAGTGAGTTAATGGGAAAGATGCATTAACGTTCTGTTTGCGGTTTAAAATACATATTTACACAGTTTGACTTTTCAGATCCCCAAACTTATAATTTATCCATCATTATGTTCGCTGTTCTTTACTCTTAAACATTAACTGCCCTCATTTGGGTGGTGAGAGATGGGGAGGCGCAGTGGTGGTTTCTGTGTGGTGGAAAGCCGAGAGACTCAAAGAGGGCCGCTTGCTCGCCTGCAGGCTGGGGCAGGAGCAGGCTCTGGCCGAAATCTCCGTGTTAATGGGTTCACACAGAGCTCTTGCCTCCAAACATAACAGACAAGGGTGACTGAGCTGGAGCCTTGCGTCACCTCTACTGTTTTGTGTTCAGCCCTAGACAGAGCCACGGCCCAGACTGTGCATTCCAAGAGCTCAGATTCCCACTACGTGGCTGCTGAGGATCCCAGGATACTGGTTAACTTCCTGCTTCTTCTTCCTACTCGCTTCACCATAAAATAGCTACACTTTTTACGAGCACATTTAACTTCTCCTACTCATACTTAAGTCACATTTCCCTGCATTTCTAAGGACAGTTGAATAAAAGGAGTGTCGCCCAGTGGAAAGGATGCAGGCCTTGGGGTCAGAGAGCTGGGTTCAGGTCCCAGCTTTTGCCACTTGCCAGCTGGAGAAATGTGGGTGGCTTAATGAAATTCTGAGAGTCCATAACATGAGTTAAAAGCTGCCTTGGGAATAGCAGGAGTGTTTTTGTGGCCAGTCTCAGTGCCAGGGCATAGCCGGCTGCAGGTCACCCCTCACCCGGTCCTGCTATGATGGCACCGTATCAAGGATGGCCAGGAAAGTGCCCCTCCCACCTACAGCCTGTGTCTCACTGATTGGCTTTCATAGAGTAGGAACTTGATGGGTGGTGCTTGTTGAATTAATGGGAGAGACAGAACAACTGCCTTATTAAACTAATGAGAACAATTAGGAAGACTTTTGTCTAGAAAGAAAGCCAAAGACTAAGGAAGGATCCCATCAGAATCACACAAGGACAAATAAAATACTCATTTGTTTTATTCTAGAAAATGGGGAGGAGGAGAAAATCGTGAAGACTGGGTAAACTAGTGAATTTTAAAACGCAGGAAGAATTATTCTGCTGACCTTGTAAAACTTTGTCCTCAGAGCTGGTACAGGCTAAAGTGACTAATATATTCCAAAAAATTTAAAGTAAACACACCAACACTCCCATAAGGCACTGACCAGCCATTTACAAAACAAATAATTAGGACATAAATTGTGTGCCTACCAGACTTACCTTTGGAGACCTGTGTTTCTCTCCTACCTGGCTTCCCATTCAGAAACCATTTACATTCCTTTCCCCTTGGGGCCTTCCTACTGTTGGCAACTAATTAAATTCCCACCCTCAAGGTCTCAAGATATGCTGTAGTCCCCCCCTTCTCCACACGGGCTACATTCTAAGACCCCCTCCAGGTTAATGGGTTCATGCAGAGCTCTTGCCACCAAACATAACAGACAAGGGTGACTGACCTGGAGCCTTGCATCAACCCTACCAATTTATGTGGATGTCTGAGAACACAGGTGGCATCAAACCCTATATAAACTATGATTTTTCCTATACATACTTACCTATAGTAAAGTTTAATTTATAAATTAGGCACAGTAAGAGATTAAAAACAATAACTAATAATAAAATAGAACAATATACTGTAATAAAAGTTATATGAATAGCTTTGGAACCAGTTTTAAGTAAAATAAGGGTTACTTGAACACAAGCATTGAGTTACCAAAGACAGCGGATCTGATAACCCAATGGGCTACTAAGTGACTACTGGTAGTGAGTACAGTATATATATGCTGGACAAAGGGATGACTCATGTTCCAGGCAGGACAGAGTAGGATGGTGCAAAATTTCATCACGTTACTCAGAATGACATATGATTTAAAATGTATAAATTGTTTGTTTTTGACATTTCCCATGTGGTATTTTTGGATAGCAGTTGACCCTGGGTAACTGGAACCATGGAAGGCAAAACTGTGGAAAAGAAGGACTACCATAATCTCTCCCAAGAGTAGACACATTTTGCCCTAGCTGGTGTGGCTCAGTGAATACAGCATCGGTCTGTGGACTGAAGGGTCCCGAGTTTGATTCCAGTCAAGAGTACATGCCCAGGTTGCAGGCTCCATCCACAGTCCATACACAGGAGGTAGTCGATCAATGATTCTCTCTCATCATTGATGTTTCTATCTCTCTCTCCCTCTGCCTTCCTCTTTGAAGTAAACAAAAACTTGCATTTTTTTTTTAAAGTAGACACATTTTAATTAAAGCCTCCCAGAGAGAAATCGGCCCTTCCTGAATCATAGGACAAAGACTGGTAGGAAAGAGGACTATACTTTGGGGGAGGGAACTTTTCCTTTTTCCAGTCCTGCAGCCCTGTCCTAAGGGAGACAGAAGGTGGCTATGGGAGGAGGAGAAGGGCGTGTCCTCCCCGCCGCAGCCCTGTCACCAGCCTCCTCTATGTCACAGCAGCGCGGAAACCCTCTTCTCCACAAGCCATGCTACTCTCAAACGTTGGGCAAACCAGCCGGTGCTACTGAGCAGCAGCATGATGATCGCTGCCTTATCTTTCTCTCCTTTGGGGCTTCAGCCTTAGCCCCTCTATCTTGGGCTCATTGGTCCTGTTTTTGGAATATAGAGGGACAGCTGGCACCCTTCCACATTCAGACCTTCAGAATCTGAACTCAGTCTCTAAGTTTGTTCTTTTCCAGGGTAAAAGTCTCATTCTCTTTCTATGAATGAATTAGCTTTGAAAATCCCATCCATCCTCCTAAAATGACCCCATATGACTGTTTTTTCATGGTAGATGGGGAATGTTTTCTCCCTTGGAACAATAACCAGGACGGGGTGTGAAATGCTAATGCTATGCTAAACAGAAGTCACAAGGAATTTGAGGACATAAAGTAAGTGTCAGAGCCTCTAGAAACCTGAGAAAATTCAGTGTGCACTCTACTTTGTAAAGGTTTGAAGGTCACAGGCCTACAATTCCAAGGCCAAAGCAAGTAGCTCTGCTCTACACTGCCTCCCGGGAGGAAGACTGCTAGTGCCCAATGCGTGCTTCTGTGATCACATGAGCATCCCTGTGGAACTCCTCCACCGACACTGGGGTGCCCTGGCACACCCCCTCAGCCCAACCCCCGGTAAAATCTGAATGCCTGCCAACCCTGGGAATGATTTACAGGGCCTGGGAGATGATTTTCCAAGAAAACACTCCATTTAATTGGCCTTTGGTATATCTCCCCGGTGGTGATTTATTTGTCTAGGACAAGCCAAAGAACATCTCTCCCCACCTCGACAAAGCCTCTGATCCCTGGCCCTTCGAGTTCAGCAAGTTTCTGGCCAGAGAATGTTCTTCCTCTCTGCCCACTCAGCATTTTTTTCCTGGTGGTTTGCAATCTCATTTGCTAAATATACCAAGATGCCCTGTACACAGTGGTCTATAGTTCCAGAGTGTGCCTGACTTCCTCTGGCCAGGAGCTTCACTCATAAATCACCGTGCCGGCAGCTGCCATCCATTTATATCCACCACCCACCAGGAATGAGGTTCAAGTTCTTCCACAGTGATGCCTTTTCCATTCAGGACACTCCATCAAAGCAGTACCCTTTCCTCCACTCCTCCTCACCCCACCCCAAAACACAAATAGGCACAGAGAAGGCCCTCAGTGAACACAAATCTGGATGGCAAGTGTGAGGAAGTGCATTCTCAGAGCAGGGAGCCAGGGCTTGTCAAAGCAACAAGCAACAAACTGTTTCCTAACCGTGCAGATAGCTTCAGATGTTTACAAGCCCACGGCTGCTTTCTATCAGGCCACGGACATAGCCACGGCCAAGCAGTCCCTGCGTGATTTCCTGGGAGGTGAGGATCTCCCAGAGATAGGAAGGGAAAAGGTGTGGGCTGGCAAGACTTGGACTCTTTTACAAAGGTTTGGAAGGGCGCTCTGGTTGATTAAACTTAGCCCACTGAGCAGACCCCACCTGCAATGAAGTGCTCTGAACTCGGGCAGTGTGGGCTTTGTTGCGAGGCTGGGCTGGGGTGGGGGCTAGAAGGAAATCATTATATGTGTTCATTGGTCCCTAGTAGGGAAGCTTGGTGTGAAAATGTGGACAGGAAAATCACTAGATTTTGAAACTGGGGAGTATTAAATAATGGGGCAGGTGGTGTAAAGTATGAGGAAGAGGAGGAAAAGGAGGAGGAGGAGGAAGAGGAGGAGGAGGATGAAGAGGAAGGAGTTAGTTATTGACCCTCAGGGGTGGGAAGAGCTGCTGAGGGTGGATGCCTGTGTCCTCAACATTCCCAAGGGCAAATGGACTCTCTTCTGGTAACAGTCTTCAGGGCAGGGGGACAGGGCGGGTGCAGGGAAAGAGCCAGGATCAGCAGGGAAGATGGCAGATGTTTGGGTTACATGGAAACAGATGCCCAGAGCTGAGTCTTCCCTGCAGGCCTGGGGGCTTTCCCCTGTAGCACTGTCCTCCCTTGGCCAGAAGGCACATCCACAAGGTGGCAGGTGACAGCACAGAGAATGGTCTCTGGACATGGGGCGAGTGGAGCTGAGAGAAGGGAAAACATTTCACCTCCTCTGTGGGGTAGGGGCCATGGGCAGTAGAGGGACTCCTGCCTCCCTGCCAGCCCCCGCAAAGGACATGCTTCAGGAGTGCATGTGTGGGCGAGCCGACTTGATTTTGGTTAGGAAAGAGGCTCTCTCCTCCCAGCTCCTCCAGGGGACTGTGGAAAATACAGTTAAGATTGCATTACCAATTTCTGTTGGCCTAACACAATGAAAACCCATATCTAATTTGCTGTCCACTATCCCCCCAGGCCCCCTTCAGCACTGACTGCTTTCCAAATCTTTCCCTCCCATTGAATATCTGCGTTTCAGATTATTTGTCCCCAGATGTATTAGGATGCATTTACTGCAGCTGAATCTCATCTAGTGATTTCCTGTCCATATGCCTGACAGCTCCAGGTCCCTTTATGCCACATCTCTGTCACCGAGGGGCTTTGTAATACCTCTCCATTTAAGACAATATGAAGATTTAATTAGCAGAGTCTTTAGACATTTTCTAAGTTATTTAAAAAAAAATGCAGAATGCAGTGACACAATCCCTATGGCACCCCATGGCTTCTGAATCTTACCCCATGTCTGTCCCCAATGCCACAACGACGTGGTCCAGCCAGCACACCAAAGACCTTGTGTCATGTCCTTTAATTGTGAAATCAACAATAGGATCCTTGGTCCAGTATAATAAGAATTACATTGAACCAGGACCTCTATGAAGAAGATTTCAGTCCCAGCTCTGCTAATAATTATAAGCTCTGCGACTTTGAGTAAACCACTTCTATGTGTTCATTTAGTTAGTAGTGAATATGTTTGCTTTTAGTCTTTGTAAAAGATGTATGAAATATATTATTAATTCTGATAACAATGCTAATAATAGCTCACTTTAATTAAGCTACTACTGTGTGCCAGATACATACATTATTTCTAATCTTCACTGTATACCTATTAAGCTTTATAACCCACATTCTGCAGATTAAAAAAAAATGAACTGAAAGACTTTAAAGGACTTGCATTGGGGTCAGTCAGGAGGCAAAGGGAGCGAGGGCAGAGAATGAGAAAGAGGCCCTATAGTGGCTTTGTGGGAAGGAATGGGTGAGGCGAGGTGGGAAGCAGGCCCCGGTGGGAATGATCAGCAGGCTCTGGGCTGTGGGGCTGCACTGAGTGATCTGGCACTGGCTTGGGATGAGTAGGTCAAAGAAATTTGCCTCCTAAAATGTAAGCCAGGTAGAGGATGAACTCTATATGGGTTAGTTTTCAAATGAAAGGTCTACTCTCAGGTGGGTCATTTGTGATCTCTGACCTGTTTAGCCCCGAGAGGGGGGAACATTTTCCTGGTCAGCTAGGCCACAGCATTAAGAATTCAGAAAAGAAAGAAATGTAGTCTATGAAAGTCTAGCCCATGCTGCCAGGCACCCACAATCCTGGCTTCTGAGGGCTACATGGCTCTCCCAGTAGACACCACAGCGGTCTCCCGGAATTGCCTCCAACTTAAGGCTGCCTTCCATTCTCCACCAGCACAGTAATACTGTAATGAAAATCCTCATAAACACCTCCTTATGGTCTTATGTAAACTTTTCATTGGGATATATATCTTATAATGGGTTGCTGGGTCAAAGGGTATGAGTATATGAATTCAACTTAATAGGGGCAGCCTGCACTCAAGTTGTACTCCTACCAGTAGTGCATGAAGGCTCCTAAAACCCCACGTCCCACCAGCATTTACCTTTACCTGGCTTCTTAATTGTTCTATTCTAATAGGTACAAAGTCATTACTGATTCTGATGTTAACTTGCATTTCTATGATTTCACATAAGTTTGACTTACTTAGCTTTGTTCCCATAATTACTCAATTCATGTTTACTACACTGATTCTAGGTGAGCAACAAACAGCTAATGGGAAATGCTAGAGAGATATTCCTTCAGTTACAAGATAATATTTATCAAAGATCCAAGAGCAAAGGCACATGTGTCTTTGTTTCTGGTTTTTATGAATGAGATCAGAGTCCATCTAGGAGAAAACCTTCTCGTTTTGACAACTTGTCCCAAAGTGACAGGCCGGGAGCCCATGCTGAGGAACATGTGCAATGCAAATCCCTGCTTAGGTCAAGGTAGTAGCTGGAGGCTGAGGACTAAGATTTAGAAGCACAAACAGTTATCTCATATCTATGCTAGTGGGTTCAATAGTATGATATCACTGAAATCTTTAAACAAGAGAAGCAGTAGTTTATTAATTGTAAGCTACTCAAAGCAGAAATAGAGTAAGAGGTAGTACTTAATATCTATGTTACATGACATGTATATAATGTATATATAGCCAAATATAATGCATTATATACATTTTATTTATTATACGTATGTTTATACATACCGGCTTCATATATCTATTATGTTTCTATAGATAATTTATCTCCCCTCCAAATAAACTATAAGCCTAATATCTAAGGTGCATCCAGTTTAGTCACTACTCTCAGATCTATGATATAGATGGGTTCCATCTTGGGCAATTAGCATGATTAAAATGAAAACAAAAACATAAGACATTAATAAAAACTTACATGTCTATAAAATACAGACCATGCACAAACAATCCATGGATATATCTGATTTCATATAAACAAATGCACCTCAGGCAAATCTGATAATGATGCTTGGACAGTGTTAAATATAAATACCACCAACTGGAGGCCAAGACAAAATCTGAGGTGGTATTGGGAAACATAAAGGTGTCAGTAGGGCCATTCAGGTATTTCTCTCTAAACTTTAGTTTCTCCTGTGCCCTCAATGAGGATGTCTATGGTGCATCTCCTGAGAGTCAGCGGGCTGCTGCAGCTGTGTTTCCCACCAAGGGTTCCTGGAGGTGCCATGGAGTGATTGCTAGCATGCTGATTTAAATCGAGCAAGCTGGGACTCACCACAGGCATTTGAAAGAGGCATTTACTTCTGAGTGGACAGCCTGGTTTACTCTCTGAGTTATGTAGATGGGACAAACAGTGCCCTGGACACACTCATCCACACATCGGCCTGATTAGCTAGTAAATCACAATGCAGTAGCTAATAGCAGCCATAAAGCCTTTGAGTTTTACAAGGTGTTTATAATGGGCAGCTCACTATGATTTATCTGAAAAACATGAGTCAGCTCCTGAGACAAAGCTGGTATGTGGACAGTGGCTTCATGGTCTGACCTCCAGCAGGCATCCAAGTAAATTGCACAGCTTCCCTCTAGCCCAAAGCTGGCCACTGTCTCATACACATATTTTCAGGCTGCTACTTGGTAGGAGAACTGGTGCATGCCTGGTACATACCTGGTCTTCCCTGGTGATTGGCCATAAGGAGATGGCCATTCCAATGGAGCTCAGTGTAGGGAAAGATGACAAATACCAAAGGTAGTTTAGAACTATCCCTGTTTGCCCCCCATGAAGTATAACAGAAGATATATGAGATACATTTCCCACCCTCCCAGGGGAGAAAGTAAAATGGACAAATATCAGAAAATATAATATGGTGTGTCAAGGAGTAAAGAGGAGCTCTGGGGTGTGGGAATTACCAAGGCCCCATTTCATGAGAGAGTTTCACAGAGGACAGGGTCTGAGTTGGATAATAAAGGATAGTAAGACTCAGTGACTGAGTGTTGACCTATGAACCAGGAGGTCACTGTTCAATTCCTGGTCAGGGCACATGCCTGGGTTGTGGGCTCAATCTCCAATGTGGAGCAGGAGGCAGCTGATCAATGATTCTTTCTCATCAATGAAGTGTCTAGCTCTCTATTCCTGTCCCTTCCTCCCTAAAATAAATAAAAATATATGGACTGAAAGGTCCCAGGTTCAATTCCAGTCAAGGACATGTATTTTGGTTACGGGCACATCTTCATTAGGGTGTGTGCATGAGGCAGCTGATCAATGTTTCTCTCTTATAGATGTTTTTAACTCTCCTTTCCTCTCTGTAAAAAATCAATTTTATATATATATATATATATATACAATATATTAAATGTTTTGTTTGTTTTTTAAAAAAAGGATGGGAAGAACTTATTAAAGGGAGAAGACAGAAAAGACATCCACTAAAGGAGAATAAGTGAAAGAGAATACTAGGTTAGCAATAATACTAGCATTATCTATTTTGATAGGGAAAATGGAAGAGTAGGAAGAAAAAGAAAAACTTAAAACACAGACCGACATTAGTTGAATGGAAAAATACACTGAAGAACAGCAGGAAATGAGTTAAAAAAATCACAAGGAAAACTCAGAGCTGATGTCAGATAGCCACAGATACCCCAGACAGAAGGCTCTGTGCAATGAAGTTCACAAAATTCCTGCCAGGTAAGGACCAACCCAAGTAAAAAAATATTGGCGGGATGAAGTCAGGACCCTTCTTCACTCCCTGTCAATATTAAACTGACAAAAGATGACTTATTCATAACATTTTAAATAAATAAAACCCAACTCCACCATTTCCAGATGGTTCTAGATCTGAGTCACAGCCTGGTCTCTGTGAAGTCCAAGGTCCTGGGAAAATAACTGCATTCACTTGGCTTAATTTCTTACATTCTTCCCATAGTTCTCAGGTCCTTTCCTTTGGTTTATATAATTTGATGTCAAGACTTCCTTTTTCTAATGGAATGTTATTCTTCTGGTATCTATCTAATGGAACCCCAAGCCTGTTTGCAAACTTCTCCAACTTAATAGGGACCTCACTTTGAAAGCCACTTAGGACTCTTCATATAGGATCCTGCGCACCTAGAGACCCAGTCTCATGGGTGGGGCTGTGTTCCTGTGGTGCCTGCATGGTCAGCCAGGGAGAGGAGAGATGCATCCTGCCTTTCATCCACAAGTGTACATGACCACAAGCCCACCTATCTCTGATTCTTCCTTCCAGAGCCAAATTAAAATAAAAAGTCAACCTAAAAATCCCTTTGAAAAATTCTGTCCATCTGATTCTAATAGTTAAACATGATTAACAAAAAGAGAATAGGAATATATAGATAAAGTTATTTAAAATATTCAATCTATAGCAAACTGGTGACTGGCCATAAAGAAGAAGAGGATCATTCCAATGTAGCTCAATGTATGGGAAAATGATAAATACTAGAGATAAGTACCAGATTAAATACCAGAAGTACCAAATGATAAATACCAGGTGATTTTCAACTGATGTGCCACAGGAATTTTTAAAACATTGAATACATGACTGTTTAGAGGCACTTTTCCCTTAGATTTTCACATTTAAAAAAATGACAACAGCCAACACAACAATAGCCTCCCCAGTGTGAACAAATCAAATAAAAATTATACCTATTTTTGTCAGATCAGCAAATATATATATGGATGGAAAATATGTGTGTGTGTCTGTGTGTGTGTGTGTGTGTGTGTGTGTGTGTGTATAAGTGCTGCAGAAATTTAGTAATTAATTTGGGTATGCCATGAGATGAATATCACTGATTAACTTTATCAGGCACCCAGAGGAAGAGGAATTTGTAGGCATCTAAGCATTGCAAAAGAGGTCATGTAGTAGATAAAAGAAATATTTAAATCCATCTGTCCTAGAAAGTACCCCCTACGGAGCTTTAGACTCTTTCAATTGCCAATATCCCAAAGCCTTTCCAGGAGCCTAATCCACTTAGCTCCTGGACAGATGGACGGATAAACGGATGGACAAACGGATGGATGGATGAATGGATGGATGGATGGATGGATGGATGGAAGGAAGGATAGATGGATGGATGGATGAAGTGGGTAGAAACTTTTAAAAATGAGTGAAAAACAAGATCTTCCCTGAAGGATGCCTCTAAGATCCTGTTTTGGCTGTTTGATGAAACGAGAAGAGAGAGTGATAATTCTGTTCACTAAGACTTTTATACCTTGGCAAGTGACCTAAATCACCTAGTGCTCGTTTTCCTTGTTCAAATTAAGCATTGGGTATTTCTGGTGCCCTACCCCCACTATTAGAGTGGAGGTCAAGGTGACAGTACATGCTCTGTACACATGGGATAAGTTTACCACAGAGTATGTCCTGAGAAACACAAATGCTGGGTTTGGGATACTTAATTTTCATACCTGGCCCCAAAATGCTTCCAATTGCGAGGCATCTGTGTCTCTATCCAAACTTCCGGGTGACGATGTCATCTTTGTTTGGCAAAGCTAAAAAGTACCCCATTTTCCTAAAAAGCAGAGGATTTTCAGCAGATTCTTTTGCCATCATCATTCCAAATTCTATTTTAAAACACTTAAGAAGAGTTCCTCCTAATCTTAAAACTCAAAGAATGAGTTTTTACTTATGATGAGATCATAAATAAATCTCAACCTCTCAGAAAATACTGAGAAACTATGACCTTGGAAACTCTACTTCCTTCCTCCTCACATGATTATGCCCCCAACTGAGAGGAAATCTGTCTTAGTGCATTTTTAAAATATGAATATTTCTTCTTCCCAGTGGTCACGGGTAGCATAAATTGCCATTAGCCATGACAAAGACAGATAACCTGCCACACAGGAGAGAGATGGCAGAAAGGCTGAATACACTGTCATTTTCTTATAACTTGAAGATCTCCAGCTGTCTATAGTGCATCTCAAAATTCCACCCTGTTGGAAAGCTTGTTTTGAATGAAAGTGAAGTATAATTTTTCTCTTAAAATAGCTTCCAGTCATCATGTGTTCTAAGTATGAGGACAGTGGCCTGGCCCTGAAGCTCAAGCCTGGTACACAAAACAAGGACAATAACACACCTATCTCCACCGACCCTTCCTCTCTGGCCAGGGCCCTTCTTCCCCAGACTATGGTCTGGGGTGGGAACTTCTGGCCCTCGGGTCCCCTTCTGCAGTTTACGAAAGAAAACACTAGTGGTTTGAAGATGTGAGCTGCTGCAAGCTAGACATGCAAGAGCAAATAGGATTCTGAGGCCATGCCCCACCTCCCAGAAGTGTGAAGTCTAGGTGATGTGGGGTACTAAGAAAAATAACTGTGGTCCTAACCCAGGTCAAGTCCACCTGGTCTCCATCAGGCAGATCTGGGACCATTTGGAAGCTAACCACATAACCAGCTTCTCTCTCTACTCCTGAGAGTAGACACAGTTTTGAGAAAAATGGTAGCTCACAGTGGAGGTATGGATTGGTTTGAGGCTGATGGTGGGCCCTCTGGAGAGCTACTGTTGCCATTTGGTGCCCACCAAAGGGATAGTGATAGCGATGTCTGGATTACTCAGGCTATCCTTCCCTGGACCACATCTTCTTATCCCACGTCTAGAAATCTTCAGAGCAGCCAAGTTATATATATTACATGACAGCAGAAAACTGAGCCAACAGGAGACCTGAGTTCTAATGTCACTTCATTTTGCTCTGGAATGCTAAGCAGTGTACACAACCTCTCCATCTTAGTACACCATCTTTGTAAAGCAAAGTACCACCTTTTCTGCCTTTTCCTTACCTGTATTGTGAGGATCAAAAGAGATCATAGGTGGGGAAATGCTTTTAAAGTTAACATCTCTCCAAGTCAACATCCAGAACTTTGAAATGAGAATAATTAAAAAGAAGATAAAAACATTAAAAGAAAAAAAAAGGGGGGGGGGGAGAGGGAGAGGGAGACAAAATTGTACTAAGCCTTTACTTTGTACCACACCTTAGATACATGCTCTATTAATCATATAATCTGACAATCCTTATTTTATTAACCCCATTTTAAACATGAGGTAATTGAGGCACTAACATGCCCAAAGTCACATAGCAAATGGAAAAGCCAGGATTTGAATTTTTGGTTTGTTGAACCCTAAAACCAGGGTGCTTAAGCATGTTGCCCCTAAAATCCCAGAGGCTTCAGGTACCTCTACTGAGTTCAGACTCCACCCAGATGTCAGGCAGAAGGTCTGTGCACATGGCCAGATCACAAAACCACAGGGAGACCCTCAGAGATCATCTAAGTCTCTTCATCCATTTCACAGATGAGGAATCTGAGCCTGAAATGGAGAGACTTACTCACGAACACCTGGCAAGCTGGCTGTGGGTGTGGGACTAACACACAAGTTTAGTGTGGCAAAGGTTGACTCAATGCTCCCCAAAGACATTCGTTTTTTCCTTTGGGGCACTTACCTAAGCCCTTGTATTCATGTGCTAGGGCTGCCTTGACAAAATACCACACTGGCTAATTAAAACAACAGAAATGTATTTTCTCTCAATTTGAGACTGTAAATCCAAGATCAAAGTGTTGGCAGGGTTGGATTCTCCTGTGGCCTCTCTCCTTGGCTTGCAGTTGATTGCCCTCTTGCTAACTCCTCACATGGTTCTCCCTCTGTGCACCTGAGTGTCTCCCTGTGTGTCCAAATTTCCTCTTCTAACGAGACTGGAACACTGGATTAGGGACCAACCTAACAGTCTTAAGTCATTCAATCATTTCCTTTAAAGGCCCTATTGCCAAATATGGTTGCATTCTGCAGTACCAGGAGTTAGGGCTTCAACACATGAATTGGGAGAAATGCAATCCAGCCCATAATAGCTGCATTTCCCAGACTCTGTTATAGTTATAAGTATTCACATGACTGAGTTCTGGCCAATGGAATGGGGGCCATTAGTGACGTGTGTCACCTCAAAATCAGGCCCATAAATCATTCACACAATTCTTCATCCACTGGCTGAACCCAGGGAATAACTTCAAGGCCCAAGAAAAATGCAGGGCCACATGACTGAAGAAGCCTAGGTTCCTGATTGACGAGGCACTCCTCACTCTCCATTTAGAAACTGTGAGTGGACTGAGAGTGACTAAGCCCAAAGACTTGGGCTATTTGTTATATCAATATATAGCAGTTAGTCTCTCCTGACTAATACACCCTGCTCCCCAACCCCTATCTTTTCATTACATATCAATGGTCAGTGAATTTTGTCCATGATAAGAAGGAAATTAACAGATGGCTACTATCTCCAAGGTCGATGAGCAATCCAGGTGGGCTGTGGAAAAATTAGGGAGAAAAGTACTCCCCCTGCTTAGGGTACCAGGCATCTCAGCAAGCACAGTCCCTTACAGGGGTCTTCAAACTATGGCCCGCGGGCCACATGCGGCCCGCAGAGGAGTCTGATCCGGCCCGCCAGGTTTTTTGGGCAGTGAGCGCAGCCGAGGTGTTACAGTAGGAATTAGTAGTTCATATAGTCCGGCCCTCCAGCTCTCTGAGGGACCATGATCTGGCCCCCACTTTAAAAAGTTTGAGGACCCCTGCTAGAACCTCCTCACAGACTCCTGGGGGGTCTCCTGGCTCCTCCCTCCCATCCAGCTAATAATGGGAGTGGGAAGTAGGGTGCATATGATAATGATCCCTTTTCTTATTTAAACAGGCCATTTTTCTTCCTAATACATGCTTTTTTTTTTTGTCAGCTCAAATATTCCCCTTTGATAGAAATCTGAAAATAATTAGCCTTAATAGCTCTGCTCTGAATAATGCCTCACAAGAAGGAGGTAGATGTTAATAGGAGTCTTCCACTCCAAAACGAAGTCACCCTCTTGGCCTCCCTCCCCCAAAAACAAATGGAACAAGAAAAAGATTATAGGTTTAGCGCTACTCAGGAAGAAATGTATATTTGAAATAAATGCATGAAATCCTTTAAAAACAGCACGCGCCGAAAACTTTGTATTTAGTTTGATTTGCTTTCCGAATCACACAGACTGCACAGTTGCATACAATCTTTAAACAAGTACCACCCCTGAGAAGTGTGGATAGATTTAAGAGAAATAAAAGCAAGATCAGCCAGCTTGTAATCTCCTTTTCTCTTTTTCCCTTCCCAGCGCTGCGTTAAATTGCCTATTGAGAACAATAACATATTTGTGCTTTTATAGGTGGAATGATTGGTATTATGCAAAGATTTGGCTAAGAGTCTAAAGGCACATTCACACCGATGGGTACTGCACGCTGTTAATAATTTTCAGGGTGCTCAAGGGAACCTGTGATTCCCCAGGACTACAGCTTAACAGGTCAATGCATGCTTTGTGGGAGCTCCTACTGATTTCAAGCCTTGCTCCCGGGACTTTACCAGCCAATAAGATTTTGGGAAGCCCATTCCCCAAAGAGGCTTAGAAATGTTGTGCCCCTCTGGACTTACATCCTTCCTCCAGGCTGGGTAGATGCTATGCCTCATCCAGGATGGACTGCCAGCTTGAGAATAGTACCTAGGGATTCCTATGTAGAGCCTAACCCTGCTCATGTGCCCACAGCCTGTGATCCAATAAACTCCCTGGGGAAAAAATGATCCTAAGAAAAATTTAAGGGACACACACACACATACAGAGGAGTGTTTATACACATGGTTAAAATCTAATTCAGTGGGAAAATGTTTCATAACTGATGGTATTTATCCCAATTTGATGAAGAACTGTCAAGTCTGTAAAAATAAAAATTTGAGAACAACAAATTGGCACAATAAAAATATGAGGTTAAAAAAGAAGAGCATTAAACACATAAAGCATCTATAGAAATAAATATGGTTTGCAAAAGATCAGAGAAAAATGAAAAGTCATCGAGGTAGCACAGAGGGAATACAGTTAAAGGAGTTTATTTGTTAATTTCCTTTAATGAGATCATAACATTGTTTTAATAATATATAAAAAAGAAAATAAAACAGAAGAAATGGTCCCTGGGCCATTTAACCTTTAATTACCAGGCAAAGGCCAAGCTCAGAAGTAACTTGCAATTCCCCTTTTAGGAAATTCGGGAATTCCCTCCTTAGAAGTTTGTGGAGGGTGGTAATATCTGGTTGCAGGGACAAACGCAGTCAGACCATTGCCAGACTGGCTGTTTTCCCCTGGGATACAGAAAAACAAGCTGCACATACCGTAAACATTTAGAAACATGAAGATTGGGAAGCCTTACAAGAATAACTCACTATGAGCTGGAGACCGAGAAGGGAGGAAGAGGCCACATTGTATACCTCATGTCCATGTTCACGAGCAGCAAAGAGATGGTGGCCACCAGCTACAGCTTCTGCTCCCCCTAAACCAGTGGTCAGCAAACTGCAGCTTGCGAGCCACATGCAGCTCTTTGGTCCCTTGAGTGTGGCTCTTCCACAAGATACCATGCATGGGCTCACACATACAGTTTGACTGAAACTTCATGGCCCATTCTTAGAAGTCAGTTTTTGGCTCTCAAAAGAAATTTCCATCATTGTACTGTTGATATTTGTCTCTGTTGACTAATGAGTTTGCCGACTACTGCCCTAAACCACATCTGCCTTCTGTTATTCTGTCATGCTCATGTCTTTGAGAGGTGAGTGAAGCAAGGCACTTCCTCCTCCTTCTCTGGGAAGCTCATGTTGATCTCTGGCTAATGGCTTACCCTGGAGTCCTAACAGAACATTGCTGATGGAAGGGACCTGAAGACCTTGTCTAAGTTAATTTTTTATTAAAGATGTCTTTCAAAACAGTGGTTTCTCTTAACTGAGCACCTACTATGTCCAGGCACTGTGTCAGCTGCCTCACATGCACTTGGTTCTTATTGTCACAACAAACCTACATGCACATGTCATTGTCCCCATCTCACAGACTGGGAGCATTTACAGAAATGGGGTATCTTGCTCTAAGTCACTTTCCTTTAAGTCGTAGAGAGGGATTAGAACCCACATCTCTGGACAACTTGTCCAGGACTCTCAGAAACACTAGCCTGCCTGCCTCTCTGACACACTCGGGGGGCTCGGCACAAACTGCTTTTGCGCTGGGGTTACAGTTAGTTGTCTGGTCCCCGTTGCTTGCAGGGTAAACAGTGTCTGATAAACCCGCCATGCTGTATTTATTACACGGCAACCCCGCTGCCAACTGTCTAACCGTTTTAATAAAAAGCTATTTTCTAAGGTTTATGTTTTATTGCGTGTATGACTCCCTTATTGGTTAGCATTTTGGAGTTGTAGAAAAGGTTATGAATTTAGAAACTGGCTGCATTCATATCATATTTAAAACTTAATGCTATTTTATTAAAGACATATGGGCCTCCAAAGTACACATATTAAATGTCATGTAAGAAGAGTAGCAGTTTAAATCATGGTCAAATTCATTTTTGACGTGACTCCTGAGGCTTCCCAAGATCTGAACTATTTCTTTGTAAATCTGGCAGTTTAACCACACTCATAAATCACTTTCAAAGCATATTATTTCTTAATTTTACTGCATTAGAGAGCGTTTGGCCTACACAGTGAACTGTTTGTAGCAGTTAGGCGAACAAAGTTGCACATTTAGTCATGTAATGTGCAAAAGAAAGGGAGGGGAGCGCAAAGAAGGAAGGCTTTTCATGCTCAGCCTGCTCTGCTTAGCCTGCCCACTTGTACCTGAGCAAGCGCGATGCCTAGCGCTCAGATTAGGCCTCTGTAATCTCAAGTGCATGAGTCACAAACTGCCCGTGAGGGTTTTCTGAACACAAGAAAGAAAAATATAATTTGTAACAAAATCCTTTCCAAAACATCCCATGACTGAAAATTAGAATGAATGTAGAAATCCCTTTATTTTAAATCTTACACTGAACTGAAACAGATTTAAAAAAAAAAAGGGGGGGGGGGAGGTGGCTTCATGTACTAGAGCTCTTGGTTCTTTTCTAATTACCCAGAGATCCGATATCTCAACCTTGGGTTTCTAAAGCCCTTCTAGCGCTAAGATCATGTTCTCTGGATGTGTGTTACAAGCCCCCGGATTTGCTCTCCGGGTTTCTCTATGCTACCAAGGAGCAAAAGCGGGCTTACTGCAGTGACAAATTTCAGGATCTAAATATCAGCCTTCATTTCCAGATTCACCAAGGGAGTTGGAAGAGGATTAAGAGAGTTGAGTCTAAGGTCACCCAAACGAAAGGGCTTAAGGGCTTATTTTTGCACCATTTTTTCCCCAGCAGGCCCTGCTGCTCACGGGGGCTGCTGTACCACTCGCTGTCCCTGTTTGCACCAGGGACTGTAGAACCCCTCTGTCCTGACCACATTGGCTTCCCCTGCACCCGCTCTTGCCCTGGCTTCCCCTCCACCATCACCACAAGAACAAAAATGGCCTGTGTGCTGCCTGTGTTATAGAAAACCGGAGAAGAACCAAGCAATACCTGAGAGATGGAGTTACATTTATTACGCACGGATCCAGAGGAAAATGTCTCTTGAATTCTGGGCCCCAACATGGGGCCTATTTTCCCTATTTATATGTTTTTACCTTCTTTGTCTCCCAAATATGGGGTGTTTCTGGCGCCCTTTGCAAGTTCTTAAAGAGCCCCTATGTGCTGGGGCCTTGAGACCTCAATCAAAGGCTTGGCCTGGTGCCAGCACTGATAACTTCATCCAAGGAAGCTTCAGTGGCCTCTCTGAAGTGGGAGTCATCTTATTTTCCTTGTTATTTAAGCAAACAAGCATTTACAGGAGCCAAATAGGAGGGTTAAAATATCAAACAACAGTTTTTATATAAGATGGATGCTTCACCTGGGGAGACCCAAAACTCAGGGGCCCAGCTTCCCTAGGATGAGCCAGAGCTTTCTTTCTCCTCCCATTTTCCTTCCTTGTGTTTTACTCTGATCAGGAGGTAAATGCTTAGTAAAAGCCTCAGAAACATTTCATTTAAGTATAAAACTCAGTTAAACCACCAGCAGTATAAGAGTGATACCACCTTCTATGGACTGAATCAGCTCCTTACACATATTACCTCATTTAATCTTCACAACAAACGTGGAGGGAGGCGTTATATTCCCTGTATTAACAATGGAGACATGGGTGGCAGAAGGTAGTTCAGCCTTTATTGCAAATCTGAATGTAATCCTGAAATTTGGAGTGGGGCTGACCCCCAAATGGAAAAGCAGGTCTGACAGCAGCTACTGAACAAAGTAAGAATCATAGGTTTTCCATGGGCTGGAAATTCAGATTTTAAACCTCCCCCAAAGAACAGCTGGAGGCAACTCCTTGAATCACATCAAAAACAAAAGTGACAGTTGGGTGGTGGGGAGAAATGAATAAAAATGGGCCCAATAAAACATGGGAGCGGTAGCTAAGCCAGGTAGCTGTGTGACAATGCAAAATGCCACAACAAAAAAGTGACTCATGTCTAAATTTCACTCCAGAGTTGAAGGTGACATGAAGTAGAAGCCCCACTTAAAATCTCCCACCTCAGGAGAGTAAAAACATACATATAGCTTTAGAGCCTACACAGGAGCATCAGTTCACCATTGTAAAGAAATAATGAATTCTAATGCAGTAAGGTAGCTCAAAACCTACTGCCATATGTTAAAATTCACCTGAAAAATAAAATTAGCCTAAAATGTTCTTGGTAACAGGCTGAGTATATTGCTATCACCGACAAGAGCATGGAATGTGGCTAAATCAACATCACAGGAAGCCCCAATTGAACAGCACCTGGGCATTACTGATGGTGCCCTGTCTTATAATCTAAGACACTCTACTGCCAGGATCAAGAAAAGCAAATAAAGGAGCTAATTATGCCCCCAGAGTCTAGGGACCCAAGAGCAGATCTGCTCTATCTATATGTTTGTGAAACATGAGTTGGCCTGGTCAGAGGGACGGTGATGGAGTGTTTGGAGTGGAAGCATGTCCATGGGCCCCAGAGGTAAGCCATGGTGACCATGGGTAGACAAAACAATAGAGACACAAAAACCTACTTCCTAGAAGGTTGTAACCAGCTCTCCCACCAGATCAAAGAGGTACCTGGGAGCTTGGATATTCCTGGAGATGTTGGCAGAGAGATAAGCTTGCTGGAGAGACAGGCAGGGAGCAAGGGGGGATGTGTCATAACTCTTCTCCCTATGAAACAGCTTCTTCTAACTCCTCAAGAAACCATTCAGGGCAAAGGGCTCCTCTAGAGATAAAGGTGAAGATGCTCTCCTCTAAAGCATCTCCTCTGAGCCCACTCTATGGAGGAAGGAAGTGCCGTTCTTGGAGCTCCTACTAATACCTGCATATACTTGCTTGGCATTCACCTGAATGGTACCCTGAAATGTATGCATCGGCCACATTTAGACAAACAGATCAAATTTTTATTTTGTTCAAACTTTGTGAAGACTTTTACTTGCATTCAAGTTGGATAACCTAAGATTATCCTATTACTTTATCCTACCTACTTCTTTGCTTCTTAGGCTTCTGGGGATAATGAAAAGAACAAGTAAATGTTAAATATTAGCGACATCCCTTCCTCACTAAGCTTACATGAGTGTGTGTGTGTGTGTGTGTGTGTGTGTGTGTGTGTGTGTGTGAAATGACAAGAACTCAAGAGCAGAAATTGGGACAATGCCATCTTTATGTTCTTCTCTGTTAGCCACAGAATTGCAAAGAATATTAACGCGTAATCCAACTGAGTTTTAGGATAAATCAGTTCTTGATTTGTTTCTTAGTGAGCCATCCCACAGGTTTCCTCTTCCAGGATGCCTACCTGCCCAGAGGTTCAGTTCCTGCCATCTGCTACTCCCATGGGCCCAGAAGGGACTTGCTAGGCCAGGAAGAGCTTTAGGAAGCCACAGACAACAGAAGGACAGAGAGCAAGGCCCTGCAACTGAGGAGTGAAGACATTCATGATCGTCCATCACTCATACCTCCATTGCTGGCCTTTTTTTTTTTCTGTTTCTAGACAAGTTTTTTTGTGTTGTGTTGTGTTTTGTTTTTCCAACCAGCTTCTCCTCATCACTGGCCTTAATCACCAGGCTGAAAGCAAAAACTCAGTGGTGGGAGGGGGTGAGTGGAGCAACACATGTTCAGGAGAAGGTGCTGTTCAGACTCACCAATGCACCTGCCCGGAGGAGCTCCCTGCCAAGCCCTGAAGCTGCACAGGGAATCCGGGGAGATCTTAATTGTAAATATGGATAATTTTCCATCGATACCCCAACTTTATTCTGTGAGAACCCACTTTCTTAAAGCAGCAGCTTTGTTTTCCTCTTCTCTTTCCTTTCAGGCTTAATTTTTAGAAGAAATAATAAAAAACCTAAAGTACAAAAGCAAAATACCAAAATCTATCTTCTAAAGTGGATCAAGAAAAGGTCAAGTTGGAAATATATAAAATACACATATAATTGTCTATTGAGGCCCCATCTTAATCATTACCAGAGGTCACACAAATGAGGACTTTTCATAACCAACCTAGGAAGGCTTAAATTTACTCCTTAAAACAAGGGCAACCTGCCCGGCCAGTGTGGATCAGTGGTTGAGCATCAACAAATGAACCTGGAGGTCATGGTTCAGTTCCCAGTCAGGGCACATGCCTGGATTGCAGGTTCAATCCCCAGTAGGGAGCATGCTGGAGGTAGCCGATCAATGATTATCTCCCATCATTGATGTTCCTATCTCTCCCTCTCCCTTCCTCTCTGAAATCAAGAAAAATACAGACAGTCCTTGGGTTACATTGGATTCAATGTACATTGTTTCGTAGTTATTTCGCCATCTCCCATTTTTTTATAAAAAAAGTTCCATCATTTTGATGTATGTACCATGTTCCTGACCTTTTCTTGTGGTAAATAAATAATAAAAAACATAAAGCACATATGTACCCTGTTTCCCTGAAAATAAGACATCCTCCAAAAATAAGACCTAGCGCATGGAAAAATAAGACATCCCCTGAAAATAAGATCTAGCGCATCTTTGGGAGCAAAAATTAATATAAGATACTGTCTTATTTTTGGGGAAACAGGGTACATATGTGCTTTATGTTTTTTTTATTATTTATTTACCACAAGAAAAGGTCAGGAATTGTTATCTTTCTTTAAAAATTTTTTTTTTTTACTGTTTCACGACACTACTGCTGTGTTGGTGCCCCATGTGCATGTGAGTGACATAGGTGCTTATGTAGGAGGGTTCCAACTTATTTCAAAAATTGCATTATGCTGTAGGAATGGATCTCTGATGTAACCCAAGAACCTACTGTATATTAAAAGATAAACAAACAAACCTGAGGGAACTGATACCATAGGGGATAGGGTGCTTTGGGCAAAAACATGTCACGATACTTTTTAGAACACCAAGTACCCATCACCAGGGGAGTTAACCATTGGGCCTCGGACAGCCACAGGCTTTCTTCTTATTACAGCATTGAGCTGCTTGCAGCTACACAGACCCCTCCCAGCAGTCCCAGAAAGAGGACTCTCAGAGCCAGCTCTTTGGCCTCCGTGGCCAGCTGAGCACCACCACATCTGGGTGTTCTGAATTCTGAATAGCATCCGGCCAGCAACTGCCTCTGCACAGATTTCCCGAACACCTGCTCTTCACAGAGCACTTTGCTCTCTCCCCCAGACACCCTGGGACCAACACAGACCTGCACTTGCTTTCCTCTCCCTTCAGACCGTGCCAGGTTTCCTCCTCATCCCCAGGTGATGGCAGAATAGAACCCTTCTCAGCCTGGCTCTTCAGATCCTCTGCCTCGCCCATGTATTTCACCAAAATGGGCTGGGGGGAGCGGTCACAGGACAAGGTCAAATTGAAAATCACAAAGTTACATTGGGCTCCCTTCCATGATCTGGTCTTCCTGCTCTTTCACTCCTGCCTCCCATCACATTTCCATGCCTAGTTGATGCAACGTAAGGGATACAGGGGAGACACCATGAGCTCTGAGGCCTAGGAAGACCAAAGGAAGAGTCTGGTTCCACATTGCACTGTAATTTTAGGTGTTGTTGTAAGTTCTCTCATCATCAGTTTCTTCATTTATAGATTCAAATTCAAGAATATTTTTAAGTTGCAGTATCTATTGTAGTATACAGTGGACATTTAATACATGCTAGTTGTTGTTTTTATTCCCATGGCAGAAATGTTTCAATGACATGCCATAGCGCACCACAAGGCAGCCAGTTGACCCTAAGGCTCTCCTTGTGATGCTAATTAGTTAAGCATCCAGAAACCTACAGAAGTTGGTGTTGGGACACCTAACATTGCCACTAACTTCACTAAAACCCAAATTGTGTTCCAGCTAAGAGCTCTGGATCAAGTGCCAGGGGACACCAGCGGGCAGCATGTGTGGATAGATGGCCTGTATCTCTCTCAGGCTTCTCTAGTAATACTATTTCATAACTCATAGTGACTTTCAGGAGGCAGTTATTTCTTATGCTGAGATCTCGTGTTGGCTTGGGTAGTTCAGAGTCAGGGTGAGGTCTGCTAGGTGTGAGTCTCATGTTGTTTTCACAGTAAATGGCAGACACAAAAGAGGGGTGAGTGAAAACACACAGTATCTCATAGGGCATTGGTCCAGAACTGGCATGCTGTCACTTCCACACACATCCCATTGGCCAAAGTCAGGATGATGGAGAAGTATACTCCTCCCACAGAGGGACGCCATGGCAAGGGCAGAGAGAGAATGATTTTAGACAAATGATGAAATCTACCACACTTCTCCCTATTTTTAGGTTCCAGAGTATCTAGAAAGACTTACCTAATTCCCCCCAAAGGGCCTCTTCATTCCATGATCCCCTAGGCATGTGCCTGCCCAAATATCCTTGGACAAAAGTGAGCATGTTGTTGACCAAAAAGAGGAAAAGTATAGAGCGGGGCCATTGGGATGCAATAATAGCCAATGACTCAAACAGAGACACCACAAAAATCTCACCAGGCATTTGGCTTAATAGAGAGTGAGACTTACTATGTGCTCATCACCTGACCAAGTCCCAGGGATTTCTAAGAGTAGCTCTGAAAGGCTGATACCAGCACCAGCTGCCACTGTTTTACTTTCCTTCTTTCTACTGTGGATTTTGATTCTCTGTCCATAGGGCTTTGCCAGAGCATGAGAGACACAACTTTTATGCAACAGTCTGTTTCTGATTTCAGAAATTTGCTGCCCAAGAGCAAGGCAATGAAAAGCTACAAAAATTGCCTCCAAAGAGCAATACTCTGAAAGCATTTACTTGAGATACAGGGAAGCCTGGTGCTAAAAATGGAGAAATGCAAAACTTATAAGTGATTTCTCCCAAGATGAATCCAGAAAATGTGAAATTAGGAGAAACAATAAAAAACAAACAAACTGCAAATCTTTGGCTCCTGGAATTTTTTCTAAACATACCACCCAGGCATCTTCCGAAAAAGAAATTAATTTTAAAATTTCCTCCCTTCAAAATTTACTATAAAAAATTGAAAATAGAATCTGAATATGTCTCTGGATAAAAAACACTTGTGTATAAAGATAAAAGAACTATAAAACACTAACATTTTCAGGTAGTTGGAGATTTCCAGAAAATCACGTAATGTTGGTTTTCTTCTGAACACTTAGCACCATAGAGAGCTTTCAGCATAGATGAACTTATTGTCTATTCAGCAGTATACATGTGGTTTATTTATTTATTAGAATATTTATTTACAGGCAGACCCAGGCTTTATGTAAAATATATATTCTTGAAATTATTAAGTATAGACTAAGTGCTAGTAATTGCAATCAATCTAGAGGTGTTTTCTGATAACGTTTTACATGTTAGCAATTGGGCTAGATAAGGCTAACAGAAGATAGGAGAGACATATACACTGTAGTTTAGAAAAAGGGAGTATTTAATAAAGAACTAGGCTAGGCATTTAAAATGGCTCACTGAACCAAACAAGCCACTAGGCTGTGCTCCTTTATGATAAGACAAAAAACAAAACAAAACAAACACACACAGAAAAAAAAAAAACAAAAAAAAAAAAAGAACAACACACAACAACAACAACACAATTACAACTAAGAGAGGGAAAATCTCATTTTAATTGTACATAGACCATGGCACACCCGGCATGGTTTCTCAGAAAAGCTCCTTTTCTTTCCTGAAGGCCCTATGATGAGCAAGTGGACTCTGAGAGGATTCAGAGAACGTGAGCAGTTCCAACCCCCCTCTCCCCCACCCAGTGACCTCACCTAGCCTTCCCAGCAATGCCACGCAATGAAGAAGCTGAAGCCCAGTGATCAAAACAGCTAGAGGTTTTGCCATTCTAACAAATGCCAGATAAATCCTTTGGAAAAACAATTATGTGCCCCAAGTTCTCTCTTTGCTACCAACTCAGATTCAAAAGGTTAATGTTCCTTAAGGCAGAGGCCCTTTCCAGAGAACCATAGGCAAGCAACAGCAAACACTGGACCACCTTTCATGATGCATCTTCCAGTATGTTCTGTCCATGGCTTATTCTTGGGAAAAGAATTGTCCAAGTCTCTGCTATAGACCAGGCACTGCAGATATGAGAATGGATAAAAGAAGACCCAGCCTTCACAGATTCGACATCAGGTAATCCTCAGACCAAAATAGCGTTCAACTTTCACTTTAAGGAGGAGACTAGAAAAGATTTATGAAAAGCATAGGTATTTAGAAGTTTATTCCTTTAATGCATCACACTTTCTCCCTCATCCATTCCTCTCACTTATAAACACACACACACACACACACACACACACACACACACACACTATACATCCCAAATACCTAAAGATACACAGACAGGTATGCAACTATGAAACACTATACAAATACACAAACTACACATGTAGGAAACCCACGCATACCTGCATAAAGACATGCTGACATATTTTCAAGGACCGATCTATACTTATGAACACACCTATATTCATAACTTACCTATAAGAGAATGGCCATGATTATAGGAAAAAATACTCATGTTAAAACACTTTCTAAAGTGGGCTGTGATTCTCAACCTAGCTGCCCCTATAGTTACTCTCTCCATCACTTCCAGAAGGTCCTGGAGATTAAATAGTTGGTAGCTAACTTCATACATGCACCTGTAAACAAGAGGGCTCAGCTTTAAATAATTATGTCAGAGGAATGACAACTGTGCTCTTTGCCAGAACAGGGATGAATAATTACAAAGCCAGGACATAATTAAGCAATTCTGACTGTCGGATTCTTGAGCCATCTCTCTGACGTGCAGGGCGGGAGTGTCCGCCATGCATGCCCTCCTGGACAGGCCCCTGCACCACTTTGATCTGTGTTTCCCATGCGGCGAGGGGGTCATGGACTGATCATTACAGAAGCCTCTCTTTGCAGGGCTTAGCCTCCTCTGTGCCCAGCTTGGTGCTCTCTAAATGGACAATGGCATGATTCAATAGCCAACATTGGACAAAGATACATATTTTCTTTATAATTCTGGCAAATAAACAAAGCCTAGCTGTTGTAAGACCATTAACTAACAACACACACACACACTTGAGGGTCTAGAAGAGCCCATTGTAGCATTAGCTATCACTCCCTAATGAATGATAGCATCCTTCTGTAGAACAATCAGAGCTCAGATAGAAGGTGGCTTTTAAGCAACAAAAGCCAAAGGCAAGGGTTAAGAACTGTGTCAGCTGAGAGAGAGCTCGCACTCAAGTGCCTGGGCCTGCCAGGTACCAAATCAAACCTCCGGGACCTCGGGGCTTATTAGATCCTGGATGATTCTGCATTTGCATGAGCCAAGAGCCCATGCTGCCCGCTCCCTACCTCCATGGCACGGGCTGTGATTGGAGAGGCATGTTCCATCCTCTCAAATACGTTATGTCAGGAATAAAATGAAAACAGCTCCCCAAATCACGGCCCCTTGATCATCCATCAGAGCCTCCTGCTGAATAAGCACAACGGGCCGCCGCCTTGGAAAGGACAGGAGCCAACTTGAGAGCCTGACGCTGTTATGAAAAATAGGTCTTCACCCAGTGCGCTCAGCACAGCGTCGCAATTCACAGGGAGGAAATTGCTCTCCACTTAGGAGCCGAATCCAGGCGTACACATACCTCCCAGAACATACATATGTATATATACACAGAGATGGAAAGTGTATATACACACCTGCATAGGAACAAACACATGTCTGTATATACTGGGAGCAGGCGAGAACCAGCCTTTTTAACATTATTAATTCAGCAGGGAGATCATTTGGTCTCTCTCTAGCTGCAAGAAAGGTCCTAGTGAGCATCTCAGAAAACAGACAATAGGGAACTGCCTGCCATCAAGAGAGGCTTACAGTTTGATATCAGGCCAGGAAGCCAGAGAAATCCTCTGGTGCCCTTGAAGGATCATGGTGTAAACAGTACAGTTAGGTGGAAGCCCACATCCCTAGGTTCTGGTCCCACATCTGGGTTCTGGTCCCACATCTCAGAGTTCTAGTCCCATATTCCAGGGTTATAGTCTCATATTCCAGGGTTATAGTCTCATATTCCAGGGTTCTAGTTTAAAGTATGCCTCAGGGGTCTCTAGGGGTCTAAGGAAACTCCATCTTCTCCCTGTTCCTTTAACCATTAAATGAGATCTCAGACCAGGTGATTACTGAAGTTCAGTCCAGTTTGGAAATCACGTGACCACAAAAAAGGTAACCACCCAAGATCCTCACACTTTCACAGAGTGCTTCCACGTCTCCTCAAATCTGTACATACTGTAAAGCTTAATACTGTTAATAAAGATGTAAGAGTCAATTACAAACATGAGCTAATTCCATAATTGACTAGAAACTAATGTGAGGCTTTGAAGAGCATTTCTGCTTAAGTTGCTAATGACTCAGAGAACCAACTATTATGGATTTTAAGGAGCCAGTCCCATTTGCTTTCAAAGACTGGGGAGGGAGCCAGAGCTCCCCCTCCCCACCAACCCCTGCCCCTGCGGCCATCTGTACATCAACAGAACAGCCCTGCTTTCTCTCACTGTCTTCATCTAGGCCCTCTGATGAGGTTCTGTTTGAACCCAGAGGTGGATGAAAAAAGGTTTAGCTCCCTTCTCTGGGGGTAAGAAATCAGAGTGGAGAATGTGAGTTCCATGGTCAAATACATTGGGAAAGCCCCAGCAATTCTGAGTGGGCGATTCAGGCAGCCCCATTAAGGTCTCCAAGTTTGGGTTACGGAGCTGCAGAACAAGCCAGCACTCCCTTCTGTCTGTAGGCAAGGAACCCTAGAACAGTGGTGGACACACACAGAGAGTCCCCCACTCCAATACAGTATCCGGGACCCCTTCAGATTTCCAGTGGCAACAGAGATGCCCATGTCAATGACAATGACAGCGGAAGAAATTCTGACCTAGTTTATAAAGTACCTGTGCATGTGAAGGTGAGAAATGTAAGCAGGGCAAGAACCCAAGATATTATAGGCCGCTCATGTGTTGTTCTTTGTTGGTTTTGGTGATGCAGCTGTCCCTGGAATCTTTTAACAAAAACAAATAACAAAACAAAAAAGAGCCAAGAAATCATTTCATTTGGACAAAAATTACAAGAGCTGAAATAACTGAAGGCTGCCATGAGCACTATGTCAAATATACCTCGATAAGGAAAACCGTTAACACTTTAATAACTACAAAACGAATCGCTTAATTAATTTCCCACATGCTGAAACAGGATACATGTATCTGTCAGGATTACACTCTCTGCATTGCATATTTCCACAACTGCCAGCAATATACTCAGCACAATGGGAAATCAGTGGCACCTCACAGATTCAGGGAGAGCAAGTGGCCTGAGGTCTGCTGCCAGCTGAGCAACTTGATGGAAGAGGTTGCTCTTTTGGTTTTGGTCCCGTTTGACTTTTTCTCTTTCCCTCTCAGTCATTCCCAATAGTTTGGCAGAGCACTGCACGTCCATAAGTGAGCAAAAACTGGGCCTCTAGGCTTTCTGGGACAGTGTTTTCAACACGCATGCGAGATCCCACAGGAAATGGTGATGTCACTCCACAGAGCCCCAGGGCAGGGATGGATCTCCATTGGGGTCACCAAGTATCATCATGTCCATGCCCCAGCCTCAGGTCTCATGGAAGGGCCCCAATTCCTCCTAATAAGGCAGTTGTCCATGTCCCTAAAAATCCCCTTGGGTCTGAAAACCAAGCCCTTCTGCCTCATCAATGTTGTCACTAAGATGATTCATGGTCACTTCCACAGCATCAGGGCAGACTCAGCCTGACAGGTCAGTGAGCATCATTCCCATGAATCCCAGAGAGCTGAACCCCAGAGAGCTGCATAGAGGGTCACACACCAGTCCCAGGTCCCATTGTCAGAAAAACGCACCTTCTCTCTACTGAGATCTTTGAGAGCTGTTGGGTTCTCAGCTGTGGAACCAAGAAAATATCTCCCTTGTGTCTCTCCTTTGGTCCCAGGAAAGAAGGGTCCCCTGTGAGGTGCCAGAGGAATCCCAGCCACGTGAGAAAGAGCACATGCTCAGTGCTTTCCCCTTTATCACCTCTAGACTTATGGAGGTGCCATCTTATAAATGAACCATCTTAAGGAAGAGGTCTGAAATCCCACCTACTTCTGGAACATCACCATTGGCTGTGCAATGTGCTGCTTTGGTAAACAAGCGATCCAGGTGAAATTACCCTACAAATGAGGTCCTCTTAGACTGGGAAGACCCAGTGTGTATCCAGTCCTACTTCTTGTTTGGCTAACAGTGTACCCATGGACAAGCTCTCCTGCATTATGAATACATGGAAGCATGCTCTCCATGTTCCAAGAGTACCTGTGATGTGAGACACAAATCCCTTGAGAAGTCCATAGATTAGGCAGCTTACCTTGGGCTTCACCACCTTCATGAACGCCCCTCTGACCAAAGCTTCCTCTCGTTCTTCTCTGGTTACTTTCCTGGCATCCAAGAACTTTAAATTGGGCAGCTTGTGCAGAACAAAGCATCTGGAAGAGAACAGGCAGGGACAGCTCAGGAGGGTGGGTGACCACCTAAAAGTTCCACGATATGTGTCTGGTATTTGGCAATTTAGTTCCATTGATGCCCTCACCTAAACTGCAAGCTTCCTAAGGCAGGAACAAAGTTATTTTTGCTCACCCTCAGGCCATCTTGCAAAGTAGCATCAGAATTAATTCAATAAAATACAAGTTCATGTCTCTTGCACAAATATTTCTTGAGCACCTACTATGTGCCAGGCCCTAGATAAACAAAGGTGATTATAACATGGTCCTTGCTCTTAGAGGGGTTTTAAGTGTCATCGGGATGATAGAACCACACAGAGAAATTAGAAGCAGCATAGCTAAGTACCAAGACTGAAGTTATGCAGTAGTTTTGGAAGCACAGAGAAAGGGGGTAATAATTAAAAACTAATAGCTGAAGGAGGATAATTAGGTTTCAAAGAAACAAACCCTAAAGCAACCCCAAGCATTACCTTCTCAGTGCAAATGTGATTTGGGGTAAGTAGGGTACCTCCCTTTTCAGGGGAGTCCTGGGTTCCCAGGCCAGGCCCCAATCTGACATCACATGTGACCTCTAATGTTTGTCCAGGATTAAGATAGCTGATCACTCAAACACCAGAGACAACAACTTGGAGATCTCTAGTGATAGCCTCCATGTTAGTCATTTAAAGTCAAAACATCCTAAAATTCTCTGGAGGTATACTTTTCATCGCCAGAAGTCTATACTCCAACACCTGAGGTCCTGGAAATTTGACTATCTACTTCCTGCTTCCTCTCTCACCTCAATCTATTACCGTATTTTCCGGCGTATAAGATGATCCCCTAATTTTTACAGTTAAAACATAGGTTTAGGCCTATATTCGCTGTATAAGACTCTCCCCGCAACTTCCGAGGCAACACCAGTTCTTTTTTTAATAGACCACCTCTCTGACTGGCCAATCTGAGCAGGCTTTTTAATAGAACACAGTGTACATGTTCTGTACCCGAAGCTACACTGTGTTCTAGTAAAAAGCCTGCTCAGATTGGCCAGAGTCAGAGAGGCGGTCTATTAAAAAAAAAGAACTGGTATTGCCTCGGAAGTGGGGGCTAGTCTTATACAGCGAATATAGGCCTAAACCTATGTTTTAACTGTAAAATTAGGGGTCGTCTTATACGCTGGAAAATACGGTACCTTTTTTTCTACTTCTCCCTGAGCTTCTCCTTTCCCTCTCTAAATGCCCTTAACTTATCTGAAACCAGAATATTTCCACAAAGAGCCCAGGTGACCTTTCTCTCCTCCAGTAGAACTCCTGCTGGCCTCAGTCAGTGTCAGAGAGAATTCTGTCTTCTACTGGTAAGGCAAAGTCTGGATGACAATAGATTCTTTCAAGTGAAGACACGTACAGATGGAAACAATATGTCAGGTGTGACGCTGGAAGGAGGAAAGACACCCACTAAGTGTAGGGTGGGAAAATATGAATATTCAGGTGAAGAAAACATCAGCATTATAAAACCAGCCAGTGTTCAATGATAGAGTGAAAGATGTCTTCACAGGGCTGCCAGGAACCATGGTGACAACAGACAGCACGTTGTCATTTTACCCCACTTTGGATCCCAGCCCTCAAATCAGAGGGGAAAAGAGAGCCAGAGAGCCAGGGAAGGAGGGAGGGATGGAGGAAGGGAGAGAGAGAGAGAGAGAGAGAGAGAGAGAGAGAGAGAGAGAGAGAGAGAGAGAGAGAGAGAGAGAGAGAGAGAGGTGGCTTTCAAGCCAGTTAAAATTGTAGGTGACAAAGAGCTGCTGTTCTCAGAGCACTCTTCTGATACAATCAAAGAAACAGCCATAAAATAGGCTGCCTGTCACCCTGATATAGGGCTGATATGACTTCTATCCTGATGGCTGGCCTGGGGTGTCCAGGTGGTTACTGCTTAGAAAGATTGAGGGACGCTAGGAAAGGCTGCCCCAAATACTGTGTCTGAGACTCAGCCCAGGGTCCAAACTCTCTCCTTTAGGGATGTTGTATTTTACTTACTTACTCATACATCGATCTACCCAACAAATAATTAGTAGGCAGCTACCACTTATACTAGGTGCTGAGCATAGGTGATGCACAAATGAGACAAGGCCCCTGCTCTTAAGGAGCTTCTCTCCTCATATAGTGGACCACGAGCTGAATGAAAGACAGTCGGGAGCCCCACCCCTGGAGTGTCTGCTTCACTAAGTCTGGAGAAGGGCCTGGAATTTCCATTTCTAATAAATTCCCAGGTGAGGCTGATGCTGCGTCCTGCTGAGAACCACTGTCCAAATAACAAATCACAGCATGAAAAATAACAGTTCTGGAATGGTGAGGTGGTAAGGTAGCAAAGAGTCTCCTTCCCAATCCTGTGAGGTGTCTGCCCTGCCCTGTGACTGCGGTGGACAGAACACGGACAGTGGCCACATCCACCAGAAATCACTGCCCGTTGGTGGTTTGCACCGGGCTCCAAACATGACTGCCAAGTGATAAGTCAGTGGGCTTTCTGCCTGCCTGTCCCATCCCAGTCTCAGGAGATCTATTTCCCTTTGTTCTAGGTCATGTCAGGATGTCAAAAGCTGCAGCTTCAATCCTGAGTATTATACAAGCTTGCCATAAAAATACAAGAGAGGCTTCCCGAAGCCACAGAAGGAAGGCTTTTACAATATCAATTCCACCCTTGTAAATTTAATCCCGGGTTATTTGTTGCACCAAAATCTCTTTACCGTGATGTATGACTTAGTTACTGAGGTTATCACAGCCGTATCCTAAAGTTGCATAGTACATAAAACATTTCAGTTAACAATGCGGGAAGGTTAACTCCCTCAGATAACCTGCAATCACAAGGGCCAGTCCATGTGACGTGGCTCTGTCAGCTTCCACGAGCTATTGATGGTTCAATCGGTTTGTTTTGAAGGTAAAGTACAACAAAAGGGCAGTAAACTTATTCGGACTGTCAACAGGGGCTATGGGGAATGGGGCTTGCAGGTAAGTAATTCTGGGTGTTTTAAGGCTATTATCCAACAGCAATGGTTGAAGGAAGAGACAGCTACTAATAACACAGAAGGCAGCCATCATAAACCACTTTATGGCAGAAACCCCCGTCGATAAATCCCGCGACACCCGGAGACAGCTCCAGATTTATAAAACTGCTTGTTAAGCCAGGACACTGCTTAATGAAAAGAGATCTATCTAAGTTCTGAATCTCCCGTCCCGAGCTCCAGAGGCCAACTCCAATTTCCCTGACCTTCCCAAGGTGGCTGGGCAACACCCCAGGGCCAGGGGATGGGAGTCAGGCACACTTGGCTGTGACATGGAAGGTGAGGGCATGGGGAGCAGATCAGGGATCCTGGGAAGGATGGTGTTCAAACCTACCGTATTTTCCTGCGTATAAGACGACCTTTGAAACGAAAAAATGTCAACCGAAAATCGGGGGCAAAAGACCAAAATTGCACAAAATTACCTGACGGAAAAGTAAGTCTTTTCTTTGAAGTGGGGGATAGTCTTATACAGCAAATATAGGCCTAAACCTATGTTTTAACTATAAAAATTAGGGGGTTGTCTTATACGCCGGAAAATACAGGTATATATTTCTGTCTGCAGACAGACCCTCTCAATGCGAGACCCACACAGAGTTCTCAGATGGTCTCTCTTTCCATAGAGAATGTCCCATTTTCTTAAAAGACTCCTCTAAGGAGACTCCCCAAACTGGAATGGGGCCAAAAGGAATAGCAGAAAGGCTTCTTTGTTTGTTTTTCTCTGCCCAAATGCCAAAGCTTTGGCATTTTCCATATAGACTTTAAAGCAAGAGAAGGATGCTCTTCTCTCCTGCTCAGAACTGCTACCCATGACACCACGCAACCACAGACCTGTGCTGCCTGCTCCTGGGCTGGCTGCGTGTTCCTTTCTCTGAGGAAGACTCTACTCAAGACACACCAAGTTTCTAGATTCTGAGGAACCTGGATGGGGAACCACTAGAGTTTTTTTCCACCTTTCTTCCATTTATGGCATTCTATGCTTCTTCCTACTAGTTCTTGCTGCCTGCTTGCTCCCATGTATGGGTGGGGGAGAGATGGTGCAACCTACTGATGCCCTCCTGGGGCCCTGAAGACAGTCACAGGTGACCCATGCACCGTTTTCAACCTTTCACAAGCTTTAAAAAATAGAGTGAGCACACCAACAAAATATCAAGCATCTTTGCTCTTAACTGGATTGCATCAACCCTGACTAGTAATCCTGCTTACCTGATGCTGACTCAAAGCACGGATCAGCTGCTAAATATGTCTGACTAATTTTTAAATGTTAGTGGTGGCTTAAATGCAGTTTATTTAAGAGTTAAAACTTTTTTTTTTTTTAGGAGGCAAAGCTTTAAAGTACAGGAAAGAAAGTTAAAAAAGAGGGAGATCTTCATAACAAAAAGCTCAAGAACTAAGGTCAAAGGAAAAGCCCAGACTCTGGGATTATCTTGCTGTGCAATCTTGGTTCAGTCTCTATCACCTTCCTGAGCCTGTTTCTCCATCTGTGCAATAAAGGGAATGGGCTAAATGATGCCTAAGCCTCTTTTAAGCTTTACTTTGCTTGACTTCTATGTGCCTCAAAGTTAATTTACAATAAATGCATCCATATTCTCCATTCTTATTCCTCCCATTCCCTTATATAACTGCCTCCTCACACCTCCAGGTAAAAGAAGACTGTAAGATAAAGTCAATAAAGAACAAAGCGTAATGAATAAACACTGTGTGGAGTAATGCCAGATGCTCAGAGAGATGACAATGATCTCACTCTAATGAGCTGAGGTGAGCTCACCTACAGCAGTAATGAATGCCTGACAACGGCAAAGGGCAGCTGATTTGGGCAGCATGTTTGAAGTCGCCGTGCACACAATACACCCACAGGACACACCACGGCCTTCTACAGAGGGTAGCCAGCAATTATTCTGTGGGCTTCTGTCACTTTGATCTCTGGGTCGTGACCTCTGCTTTCTTGTGATCTTCAAAGCCCAGACTGTAGATTAGCCGAAGCATGCGAGCTGGGCTGTGTAAGCCACAAGTTTTACAGCTCCTGCTCAGCGGGGAGATGGTGGTAGCCCAGGATGGGCCACAGACTGCACAGGGTCCCTCCCTCCCTCCTGCCCTTTGGCGGAGTGCTGAAGACACTGGGCAGGCCCCTGGGCTGCTCCCTTGGAGAGAACAAAGAAAGGGTGTCATGTTTTAAATAATTCAATGTTGTCAGGAACACAGAGGGACCTACTGGGGAGGAACGAGGAAGGAGAGGCTGACTTGCAGTGACAGAAGGGGGTGAACGACAAAGACTTTAATGACAGAAGTAGAGCTGAGCCCATGAGCCCACCTCCTTTACTTGACATTAGAAGTTAGCCCTTGTGCACTGTTGACTTCCAGGCTACTTTATTTCCTGCAGTGAGAAGAAAGACAGGAATTGCAAAGGAAGACAAGAAATAGAACACGCTGGGCACCCAGGTTTGCATCCTGGATCCATTTTTGGGCCAGTGTTGAAGTCCACAGGAGGGCCAAAGTGGTTTCTTAGTACGATGGTGGTCTTCCGAGCCAAACTCTGCCTCACCCACCGTCTTCCTGCTCAAACCCCAAAGGCTGCTGGTTATCACATTCACCTCCATTCAACATTCATCCCAAAATAGCACAGTGTGTACACACAGCAAAGCATGGGCAGGTTTGGGCTCCTGTAATAACATGGCCACGGACAGTTCCCGGCCATGATCTATGATGAATGGCAAAGAGAAACTCCAGGCACGGTTTTGCTCCTGCCCCAGCAGGACCAGGGCACTGATGAACAACTTGGTAATATGTTCATGCTCACATTCAGGTTTAATGAGCCCATTTTACTGCGGGGATGTGTGCCAAGAAAATCTAAACCCCGGTGCACAGGGGGTAAATGAGGAAGGAAAGGGGAGGTGAGGGGAGAAGGGAAAAAACAATCTGCAGACACCAAAGCATCTATGAAGCCATTTCCAAAAAACTCTGTGACTCTATTCACTTCCCATTTCTGGTCCAGTGGTTAGCCACTACATGACCTAAAACCCAGCAGACCTCTCAGAAATCAACATATCCCATGGAAATGAAACAACAGACATACCTGTTTTGATGTATGGCTGGGTGACATATTATAAATATTACATCACATACCCACAGAGGATGCCAATCAATAAGACATTCTTTTAGACAGCACTAAATGAGCCATGGGTTCTTGCTTCTGAATACACTCCTTTAAGGCTCCTACTATTGCTTAAATGATTAATAGAGGACATATTGTCAGAAAACGTACTTAAAGTGAAAAACAGTAAACCATAGAAATATCATTCATTTTTAAGCAATTTTCTAGTGAAAATGTCACATAAATTTACATAGAGGCCCTAGGATTAGGCTCCAGTAAGAGCTAGAAGGCAGGCAGACATCATGCTTTGTGAATGAAGGGCCAGGAAGATAGTTTACCAAGAGACTATAAAAAAGTGGCTACATTGCTTGGTAGAAACCCAAATGCCACAGGAACTCTGGGTTCAAAAGACTTATTGTGAAACCCTAAAACTTCTCAGGGTTAAATGAAGCACAGACTCCAGGGTGAACAAAGTGGGGCTGTTATGGACCACAGAGCAGAAGTGGGTCATACACACATTCATCTCCAAATGCAAGTGTAAGAATGCTTGTCAAATTAGAGATAAAAAGTCAGATGAATGACAAATTTAGAATTATTGCAGAATGGGCCTACTCCCATGCAACAGCCGGAGGCCATGCAGTGAATGTGGACCTGGATGGACACACGTGTTCCCACCACTGCTCCTGATTCCTGTCTCTCTCAGAGTGTGAGCACCTTGCCATCCTTGTAAGGTTACTTCTAAATTTTCTAACATAAATTTAACTAGATGTGGTTTTCACAGTGTTCAGCCTCTAGAACCCCGCTACTCATGGCAACTTTGCCATATGTGCAACTAACAAACAGCCTTTCCAACCACACCCTTCTATACCACCCAGGAACAGTCGTGGAGTGGGGAGGACAGGCTTGAGAGTGTTCATCCTAGCCCATGACATGGATCACTCCTCTCAAATCAAGTCCTCCCTAAGGAATCAGGCCCCACAACTAGCACATGGATTGAGTCTGAAGGATGGTCTCTTGTTTAGTAACTGCATTTGTTGACATCCAATGGATCTTTTTCCAATTTGCAGTGGGCATCTGAGGAGCTAAAGGGCCCTGCATCTGTTGATAAGTACTCAGCTCATGAGAGGAAGGGCAATTTCAAGCTAGCTCCAGCAAAATTACCAAGTCCCTATTCCATGGCATGCTTTAGGTATTCTTATCTACATTAGGTATTATTGAAGCATTAAAGGGTCAAGAAGATGCAATCTTAAGCTACTGGAAGCCATTCTCTGAATGGTGAAATATATGAAGTAGTGAGAGAAATATAGAAGATCAAATGCATAATAAAGTATGAGATGGGAAAGAAAGAACTGTAACTGTTTGGGAGCGGAGTACCTAAGAGTGCTAGAGTCCACAGGAATTTTAAATATGACTTAGTTCAACAGTTTTTCACTGAGCATCAGAATCGCCTATTGACTATTTTGTTGAATTTGCCACTAAATAAGTCAAAATGCCTTAGATGATTCAGAAAAATCACTTTGGTTAAGGGTCCCTGATCTAGACTGGCCTCTCCATTTAAAAAGTCCCACTGGCAAACTGGACTCCATATCAGGTCATCTGATTTGACCCCTTACATGTTAGGTTTTAGTATTTTTGCCAATGTGACCAGTCATAATAACAACAAAAATAGAATTAGCTTTTCTTATTCTTTTATAACCTCATAAAACCCTCTTTCTATTTGAGACTGAATAAAATAAGGTGGGGTTAGAAACTGTTCTCTATTTTTCTCATTCTAGAAAAGAAAAGTTGCCTATAGTTTGATCCACCTGTATATCCATTAATGAATAAATGAACATGTGTGAATGTGTGTGCACATGCATACACATATATAAAATTTATTTAGCTATTAAAAAAAAAAAAACACAGAAAGAAGAAAAAAAAAGAAGACAGAAAAGCAACTGAGAATTTCCAAAATAAGGCTTGGTTTATTAAACATAGGCACTTGATTGACAGCACTTTCTTGGACTTGCTCAACCTTTCAAAGACATATAAATAAGTTGCCTCAAGAAGATAAAATATGTTTTGAGCCACCCCTCCATGCCTGAAATCAGGCTGTTAAATGCTTCAGAGTTGATAAGAATGTCGAAGAAGCAAATTAAGTTCTAAGCTACTATGTAACTTCAAGGGTTGATTTAGAAATGTGTAACTATTTACCTGCTGGACATTAAACATATTTCTCCTAAAAGAAGTCAAATTCAAATTGACAGTATCATATCTCAAATAAAAATCTTCATGATGGAGAAAGATTTAATACATTTTTTAAAAGTAGCTTTATGCTAAGATAGTTTAAAAGCAAGCAGCTAAGACTGCCACAGAATTAATCAAGTTCGCTAGAAAATGAAGTAAAAGGTATAAAATTCTTCCCAATGAAGAAATGTAACTGAAATCCTACTTTAGCTTTACTTTGTGTGTGTTTTAACTATATTACATTCAACAGCCTTCAGTATTTCTTACAGTGTGCTTATACAAATGAATGCCCCCAGCTATGTTCTTTCATGGGTCACCACAGATTTTTATATGAATCTTAATAGAAAAAATTTCTCTCAAATTATTATCCTCTTTCCTCAATTCTTCACATTTATTTTCCAGTAGCCTTATATGTTTTGCATTTCCATCCTTCCTCCCTCTCTCCTTCCCACGTTGTTTTGAGTAGGGTTTTAATGAGAGCATATATCATAATGGAGAGAGTTGCAACACATCAGAGATGATCATTAAAAATATTTACCAAACAATAGTAAAGAATGAGAGCATACAGAATTCAAAATGAAGAAGGAAAACAAAATGAGTTTATGAAATCAGTAAGATGGAGAAGGCTCCCTAACAGAGATGAGTTTGGATTGGTGTTTTAAAGCAGATGGTTTAGAAGTAGAGACAATAAAGAAAAGCATTTCTACTTGGAATCCATCAAAGCACGTGGTCAATGAGCACTTGGGCATAGTTTTATGGAACAAAGTTATGGGCCTTATGGGACTTCCTCTTGGGATTTTTATATAAGCTCCCTAAACTTCAGTGGGAAGTGCTTTTTCTCCAAAAAGTGACTCTAAAGCAGACCACAGGAAGACTTTACAAGACAGCATAGGTCAGCAAACTAGAGACAAATCTGGCCTGCTTTCTATTATATTTTTGTGATGTTTTTTTTTTTAAATAAAATTTTGTTTGAACACAGCAATGCCTGCTCATTTACAAATGTCTACTTTACATTATAACAGCCAAGTTGAATAGTTGCAACAGAAACCATATGACCTTCAGCCTTTTACAAAAAACTTGTCAATCCCTGACCTAGACCACTCAACAGCATTCCATGCTTCTTGGCTCCTCTGACTTCAACAAATGGAGACAATGGCTATAGCTTACACAAAGTTAAAAGTTTAATATTATCACATGGAATCCACTGATATTTACCAAACATCTGCTATGCACACATAGTATATTATCCCCCCCCCCCAAAAGATGCTTTTTCCTTCTTTCACCATGCTCAAACACCTAAATACTCACCTGTATCTCTTATAGTCTTCTTCGTCCTTTTCCAAGCTGACCAGTTCGTTGGGACATGCCACATTACCCAGCAGGCTGAGGTATTCCAGAGCCGGTGTCACTTCTGCCAGGTGATCAAGCAGATGCTCCAAATCAGTGATGTGACAAAGGTTAAGGATCTCGGTCCAGGAAGACAAAAGGTTTAACAAGAACAACAGAGCATGGCTTACAGGGAAAGACTAGCCACTGTGAGTCCAGACTGCTCCCACAATATGGCATGTGTGAGGGTTGAAATCAGCTTGGCCATGGGTGTCTGGAACAGCTAGTCTTTCACTGCTACTATTGGATACAGGAACCAGCTTTTCTCTGGGCAGGTAAGACTTGAGATCACTTGAGAGAAAATTAATGCACGTTTTACCACACTTTCCTTTCCTCTATAGTTCTGTGTTTTGTTTTTAAGTTAAAATGGTAAAGTGTAGGTTCCATGTAGTAAAAATATTTTACAATATGCAAACCCATAAAACATATTTTTTTCTAGTAGTGAAAGCAAGGCATTATTTTCAAAGACCTCATTAAAAATATCAATTCTCCTACAATGGGTAATGTATTGATAAAATATACAGGAATGACATAAACACAAACAGGGATTGGCTATCCAATCATGATCTGAGAGCTTGTGGTAGAGCAAAGCATTGCTCATTGGCCTCATTGGTGGGGGGGAAAATCATAGTATTGAGGAAAAAGGAGAACAAAGCTAGGAGAAGACAAGCTGAGAACAGTAGGACAACTTTAGTCAAGTCAGACAGGTCAGAATGCATTTCCTGAGACCCTTTGTGAATCGAATATTCTATGAAGGAAAAAAATGGAAGAGAAAAGACCAAGGAGGGACATGGTGGTAAAATTATTACATGATCCATCACCACAGTGGGCTCACTATCGAGTCAAGGCAAACTCTGACACCACAAACCATATAAGGAAAGAGTCACAGATGCAGGATATCACATGGATTGGGAAGGACTAATTCACACATCAACTCATCAATTGAGCTGATGAGACGAGTCCTAAGCAAGGTGGTGATCTGACAGGCCAGGACAGAAGCCATGAATACCAAGAGCCCATAGGAATTATCTAATGTCAGGAGAGAAACTGGGGAAAGCCCTTACTATGGACAGAAAAGTCTAACCAAAACCTAGTTCCCTCTTAGGGGCAAATTGAGAGTTTGTGGTGGAGCTAAGCATTGCTCAATGGCCTCACTGGTGGGGGAAAAATCATGGCATTTGGGGAAAAGGAGAACCTTATATCTTCATCTATTTTTTTTTTTTTAATCTACAGTATGAAGGTGGGAATGTGAAGGCATAGAACTCAAAACTGGCAAGATTTTCAAGTAGAGAATACACTGGGCAACTGAGTTGGATTAAGATCCCAGGCATTTTTCAATATTTAGTGACAACGGATGGGAAACCCAGCGGCCACCATCCAGGGAGGCCCAGTTTAATCTAAGTAAATCTTCACGTGTAAATTTCCCACAGAACTAATAAAACTTGGATGTGAGGGCTCCTTGCTTGCACAGGGCTCCTAGTAATAGAGCCGTATGGTCATGTGTTTTGTGAAATTTGCAAAAGTAGGCTATTTAAATACCAATTGGTTAAGATCACTGTTTTTCTTCACTAGGATGTCATCCACTACATGTCACTTTGAGTTGGGTGACATTGGAGTGCCTGTGGAAATTCTGGGGACCTGGCTAAGAGGGGCTTGGGAAGAACTGGCATTTAATTAGGACTCAGTGAGATATATTTGTGTGGTTTGCATCATATCTGTGACTGGTTATTACAATAGTATCAGTAGGAACAGCTTCCAGTAATATTCATGCTGACACAACATGTAGGGACCAACATAATACAGATGATACAATGATTAACGAGTTTATCAGGTCAAAGAACATTTAAGATTAAGTTATTGATTGTATACACACATAACTTTAAATGTCCCACAATATAACAGCTCATATAGGAAGAAAATATATAAGAGTTTTTTCAATATTTAAAAACTCTAATTATTTTTGCCAATAATTTAGTGGTGAAATTACCAATAAGGAGTGATAGATCTGAAAGAAACCACCCTAAACTACAAAAAATACAACGTAATTTTCAATTCGATAGGATTATCTATTTTCTCTATATAAAATATTATAAAATTATATAACAAAGTTATAAGGGAATTTTTAGGAAAAAAGTTTTTATACAGACATGTGTAGTATAAAAAGATTCACTTTCCTAAATATTTTAGTGTGTGGTATTTTTCAACTTAAATTTTATTTTCTTTTGATATATTTTCTATTCTAAATAACACTTATCTTCATAACTAATTTTGCATTCACACTCAAGTAGTTTTTCCTTTAAGAGGGCTTCCTCAAATTATGTAAGTTTTACACTTCATAAAATCTGGGTCAGCCAATGAGCAGGGGGTTGTGGAAATGTGGACTCATTCAAATCTGGATCATTTCTTGAGCCTATAAATCTAAGGAATTCTAGATTTCCCTAGCCTTTGAGCCTGCTCCATTTAGGATACTGTGTGTGACAGAAGCTTCTCCATCTTACTAAGCCTTTCAACTACCCACTAACTGATCAACTGGGGTTAGCCAGGTGGTCTTCACTAAATCCACAGCAGGCAGGAATCGCCAGCACCTACTTCAGGACTCTGTGGACCAGAACTTCATCATTACATTGATACCACTGGAGGATGAAACAGGAGGGAGAGATTTAATTGGCTCCTTGGTCAGCACAGCCTTGTCTTGCCTGATTGCAGGCTCTGAGAGAGAATGTTTCACACTCCTGTTTATAAAATTGTATAGAAAGTTAACCAGAGTCAATGAGAGGAGGGAACTGGGGTCTGGGGCTAATCAAGACCACCACAGTGGATACTCTTTCAGCAATTCTCCTAAGGCTTTCTTTTTTGTTTTTAATTTTTAAAAATGTGACACTATCTGGCACAGTTTCATTTCTCTCCAGTTGGATTCTTAGCCCACACCTGGTTTCCTTCATGGAGGCTTCTCTAGAGAACTTGCTGCTTTGAATTTTTTCAATGTTGTCTACAGAAAGTTTCCACTGCGGAGCCCAGCTGTCATGGCTGGACTTGCCAAGGGAGATTTTCTGCTGGGGTCCAAGATCAAAGCAACATCTTGCCTGGAAAGTTTGGAGGGAAGAGGGGTGCCTCCGGGGTCAGGGGCCAGTTGCACAGGTCCAAAGTTGTTTCCCAGGTGAGAGTATGGGGACATACCTTCCCTCTGTGCTCGGCTTCAAAGGGCAAAGGGCAGCATCTATAACCCCTGGGAGGATTTCAACCAAAGCTCATCCTACTATAGGGTTTTTGAGTGGTAAACAGTGTACATGGCAGAGTACCTCATTTTGATTTGCACAAAGATCAAAAATATTATCCCATGCATGTAACAATGAAGGAAACTGGAGTCAAAGGTCACACTATCAGTAAGAGGCACAGTTTATATACTTAAACCTAAAACTGAAGAAATGGCATTTATAGGGACACATGACTCATCATTTTCTAGCACAAAAAGGAAATTTTAAATACTGAAACATGAATATTCTTAGTCCTGCTTTCTATCTCAGCACATCCTACTTGTATTACACGTCTTCCTTGTTGGCATTATAGCTCATGCTGTCTCTCCATACATGTGCTGAGGTACACAGGCAGAAAGAAAATGAAGAAATGAATTGTGATTTAAAATGAAGTCCCTTATCACCCCTAAAGGAAAAGTGGGTGAAAGGTTAAATATCCATATTTAACAACTGATATCTCAGTTGTTCTCTTATTTGGGGCTGAGTATTCAGACATGATATGGCCAACTGCCCATCCCTACAGGGAACAGCCAGGGATGGTGTGTGTGTGTGTGTGTGTGTGAGAGAGAGAGAGAGAGAGAGAGAGAGAGAGAGAGAGAGAGAGAGAGAGAGAGAGAGAGAGAGAGAGAGAGAAAGAGAGATTAAGAGAGAGAGAGTGTGTGTGTCAAGACCATGACCAGGCACTATTGGCCAGTGCAAATGAACCTAAAGAAGAAGAGTGAGATAAGCTATGAACCAAGAGTTGAAGAGGTAACCTGGGAAGAACAGGCTTTAGGGATGCCAGGACAGGGCTCCAAAGCTGACAGCTGAATGGAACCCTCAGGAACAAGGACTGGGAGAACAAATATATGAGGTCCAGCAGGAGGTAGCAGCCAGGAAGTGGGGCAGTGGTGAACTGGGAAGAAATTTCCAGATGCTGGGTTTGGGGTCTGGAATTCCTTTCATAAACTCCCACTGCAGCTGGGAGCAGGGCCTCGTGGAGCCAGTGACAGGCAGCTGACTCTTCCTGCAACTTAGTTCCTCTTCTTATGCAGTGATTGCCCCTCCACCTTGCGTCCCAGAGTATGGGCTGAGAATTAACACATCTAAACAGAGCCCACCACAGACAATCTATGTGATTTCAAAAAGTTCATACTGTCCCCCATTTTTTCATAAAAATGAGAATTATCCCTATTGGTACCCGACTCACAGAATGATCTGAGGGCAGTATTAAAGTATAGTATAGAAGTCAAAGAAGCACTCTAAATCTATACTCTGATGTTGGTTATACTGTGGCCCAAATAACTAGGGAAGGTACACATAATTCTCTAGGGTAATAATAAAAGTTATAATACTAATCCTTATGTAGAATTCAGGGTGTTACTATAACTTAGCATTAGTGAGATTCTTCCATAGCCCTTACAATAACCTATGGGGTGGGTACTATTATTGTCCCCATCTTAAGCCAAAGCATAGAGATATTAAGTAACTTGTCCAAGTCATGCAGTAAGTGGTAGACCTGGGTACAGGCCCAGGAAGTCTGGCTTCAGAGCCTGTTGTTCTTAAGTACTATTTGGCAGTGGCACTTGGTAAAAGATAAAAGAAACCCATAACCCAAATTCCCAGGGTCCAGTAACACACTCATTGTATAAACAGATTTAATTGTGAGTAAAACCAAATGGAAAACTCTAGACTTACAAGGCAGATAAAATAAGTGGTGGTAGGGGTCAATAACCATTCTATCTATAGATGCCAAAAAGCAGAAAATTAAAAAATAAAACAAACAGCACAGAAGAACTTGAGGTAGAACCCCATTTGACAGCAAGCTTCCTAATATGGTTAAAATAAGATTCAATTTATAAGAAAGAGTGAATACTTAGAAGGTCAATAGTTCTTTGAGTTCCTTGGTTCTTAGGTCTCTCTTTATTGGAAATACGAAGCGAAAACTTGAGACAGAATATCAAGGTCTCTGTGTTAGAATAATGAAATGAGCCATGCCTCTGTGTATTCACACCTGGCATAGTTCCCTCTCACAGTGGTTCTACGTTTGGTAAGTAACTAGATTTGGCCATAGGACAGCAACACATATGATACGAGCTGGGATTTAAAAGTGCTTGTACATCGGAACTTTGCTCTTGGAACCTCCCTATGTGGAGAGGCCTGTGCTAGATTGTGTGTGACATGTTCAGCCCATTGCCAGCACCAGTTCTAGTTCCAGGCCTCTGAACAAGGCCATCTCAGACCATCCGGCTCCAGCTGAGTTTGCAGATAACTGTGGCTGGCTGCCTGGGTGGCCCCAAAGCAAGACTGGCAGAACTGTCATCCAAGCTCTGCCCACATAGCTCACCCATAGCCTTGTAAACCAGTGAAATGTTTGGTTTTTAAAGCAACTCACTGTTGGAGATTATGATGCAGCAAAGCTAACTGATAGAGCCCAAATCTAAGAAACTTCACAGAGTAGGAATAACAATATGGAATTGTGTAATGGTTGGAGAGCCTGAGGCACTGTTACAAGTAGATAGGAAAATCAATCAGCCAAAAAGGTGGACTCAAAATTGTTAGGTTAAAAGGATTACATATATTGTTATTGGTGCTTTTACCTGCTTTTCATTCTATGAATTTGGGGTCAAATATAAAGGGAAATTAAGCTAATTCTCCTGATCATACTGACAGCCTGGAGAGAAAGAAGAGCCATGGTGTATCCTGGGAGAGCCAACCACAATCTCTTGTTTCTACTGATAACAAAGCACATACAGCAACACAGCAACAGGACTGATCAGCTTGGCACCTTCACAATGCCTTCTGCTTCAGTCCCTCCCAGGCCATACCATTACCTCCTGGGCATTACTGCTATACATGGAGAAGATGAGGCATGGAGCTGGAAAAGAACTCAACCAGAGACAAAGAAAATCCGAATTATAGAGCCAAGAGGCCTGCTACTCTGGTAACTGCTGCTCTGAGGATGAAACCATGATCCAATTCAACTTATTCCTATAAAAATGATTAGCAGAGGCTCTTAGAGGCCACATAGCTAAGCATGATCAAGGTGACTCATGAACACACATTCATGAAGTCTAATACTCGACAGTGATGCGAGGGAGGAAGTGTATCATCCAATCTAGCCTAATATTCCTTCCGTTCTTGATCAATTTGAGAATATTGTCCCACTGATCACCCAGCACAGCCAAGGAAGCCATAAGACACACTGACTATAACACTTTTTCAAACAGTGACTAGGAAACTTAGTTGACCAGAGGATAGGAAATGGAAAAAATCTATCAACATTTCATATGATGAAAGAGGGTCTATACTTCACCTCTTTCCCCATCTGGACAAAGGAGTAACTATACCCTACTTACAAGGCTGGATAAGAATGAAAAATACAGTGTGAGGCAAAAGGAGGTTTACAGCTGTTTGAATGGAAAATGATAGAAGAAACTGTGTTTCACCTACTCACAACTGTAAACTTATGTTTGTCCCACCCTGTAATATATTTAAAGCTACTGAGCACAGAGCCTGAGCCACAGGAATGCCCCCTAAACAGCTGATGATGAAGATTCCTTCACTTATCCAACAAATATTCACTGACCCTCAACTCTGTGCTGGGTGTTACTGCATCCAGGAGTTAGCAGCACTGACACCACCCGCTGCCTCGCTGGCTGGTGTCATGATGGCACAGGCCCACAGTCTAGCATTGGAGCCATGTGCCTTCCACTGCAGAAAGGTTCTGACTCCATTCTCAGTTCACGGTGGACTCCAGAGCCCTCAGTCCCTCTAAGTCTCCTCTGAGGCTGGCTAAGTCCTTGCAGACTTAAGAGGCCATATACTTAAGAGGCTCTCCCAGGCCTTTCTCATCACCCCACTGTGGTGAACACCATAAAAGACAGGATAGGCCTAAGCTTCACACTTGTCCTCCACCTCAGCCCCTCCCCCTTCACCACAACTGCTGCCCAAGAGAGCTTTCTGGAATCTTCTGCAAAGGCCCAGTTTGCTCAGCAGCATTACCCTCGACCTGCCACCAGAGGTCGCCCTCCCACACAAGCCCAAACAAACAGAACCCAGATTCGTCTTCTTGGCAAAGTGACATTATTTTCTTTCTCTATTTTTATCTATTAAAAAGATTTCTTCAGAGCCATAACTTAGATCCCTGCACTAAAATGGAGCAACAGGAAGATATAATGGTGCATTTCATTTATGAATGACCTATAATAAATTACTCTGAAGTGTCCCGAGTGCCAGGAGACAGAACGCTTTGTCTGCCCATGGACCGTATTTCACGTACTTTAATTTAGCTGACACATAAAACTCATTTGACATTTTGTAGGTATTTGTGTGGGGCTGGGGAGGAGAGCTGGTGAGCAGGAGGGGACCACTGCGGGGCAGGGCAGGGAGTGGGGGCAGCGAGCAGGGCCAAGGATATCTGGTTCTTGTTGAGGGTTAAGGTATGGAGCCTGGGTAACCCTGGCAACACGAGGTCGTTCCCCAGCAGATTGTTGTCCAAGACGAGCTCCTCCAGACTCCCGAAGGCGCTCAGTCCTTCCAGTGACCTGCAATGACAAAGGCAACAGGAAAAATGATCCTGCACTAAATCAGGGAGGCCATTATGAGCCGAAATAAATATTTTAACCTTCCCTTTCAGGACTGGGAATAGTTTGGGCTTGGTGCCTGTCAGCAAAGTGAATGACAAGAATTAGTAGCGGGAGCCGGGAGGGGGCGGCGGGGGAGAAGGGGCCGCTGGCACTCACGGCATCCTTCACGCGTTGCCAACATGAAGGATGAGGGTCACTTAGTGAGTAGCCAGGATCCAAAACAAAGGGCTTCAGATGCGGCCTGCAGGATAAATTTGTCAATGTCTTGTGCCTGCAGGCACCCAGCCTAGGCTGACCCTAACCTCCATTCCCAAGATAAATAACTCTGTCACAGTTCACCTTCATTCCCTGGACACAAATTTAAGTTGTCATCCATCATTCCTGCCCAGAAATATCATACCCGCTTACAATAATAAATATAACTTCAAGTATCATTTCTTAGCGGTTCTCCTCGGCACAGGGGTAGGAAACAGCAAGGAAGCCATCCTTTCTCTCCGCTCCCCGCCTGTGAATCCCCCCCCCCCCCCCCGCCTGCTTTTTTCCCTTCACTAATCACTTAATTTGCCTCTGCCCAGTGTTCCCGTGGCTGGCCCAGGGGCAGGGCACCGGATGGAGCAATAATCCCTCTGGTGTGAAGGGCTGCTGCTTTTTCTTTCTTTGATTTCTTCTCCTTTTTTCTTTTTGTTTGGGGGGGGGGGGGGGGCAGGAATAGGGAAGGAGCCCGGAGGATTTCTTTTTCAATGCTCCTAGCTTGAAGTTACCGTTCTACTTTATGAAAAGGGGATTTCTCACTTTATTTCTGAAAGAAGTGTGGAGTGCAGCAATGTGGATGTGAAGGAGGCAGTACATAAACAGGCATCTGAAAGAATTGAGTACCCAAAAGGAAAAACAGCCTGTGTATACACATAGCTAGAAGTTTCTCTGGAGGCGGGTTCTAGAGTGTTGGGGGCGGCCGTGGTGAGTAGTGGCCAGCCTCTGCAGGCCCTGGCGCTCACGGGCGTTAATTAAAGAAGCTACCAGGCAGGTGAGAGACACACACAGACACACACTCCCAGCTCGGTCACCTGCCAGACCTGAGAGCCGTGCTGAGCTTGCATGGCTGACAGCTGAGCCGCCATGTCAACCAGAGGGCGGACGCGCATGGGATCTCCTGGTAATTCTGTAAATTTGACGAATCAGGAGATGCTGTCTGCACTGTTTATTCATCTACTGGCAGCAGACACATCACAGACCAGCCTGCTGGTGTAAGCAACGCCTGTACTTCCGGTGTGGGTGCGAACTTCAGTGCAAGGGCCATCCCGAGCCATCCCCATCTCCCTGTGGATTTCTGCCCTGAGAACTCCCCGCGCTGAGGACTCCAAAGCAGTCAGTGCTTGGGAGGTGCAACATGCATTACAACGAGGTAATTAAATCCCCAGAATTCACTGGGCCCAGAGCTCCACCAGCAGATCCCATCTCTGCCTGACCCTCAGGGGGGTCCCACCCAGGACCCAGCACCCAGACCACGTGTCTTCTAGTCAAACACTACCTGATCCAAGCAGGAGGGAGGACAAGACCAAACACATTCTGGGTCAAGGGTCAGTGGGGTCATCCCACCTCATTTCTTCCTCCTCCTTTCTCATGGGCCTCACGTTTCGGGGAGAAAACACGACTTACACACCTGCGGTTAGGACAGTCTGGAATGTTACGCCAACTCCCTGTCTCCTCGCAGTGTGGTCTGGGCATGTCAATAGCCCACCTGAACGCCTTGTTCTGTGCTGGTTCCAGCTCATAGCATCCCATGGGGGATAAGTGAAAGAAGATTAACTAGTTACGTTTCTTTCTTTTCTCTTCCTCCTTTCTTGCACTGGTTTTGCTGGAAGCCCTGACTTTGGGCAGAGAGGTGGGGGGGAGGCTATTGAGGATGCAGATCAACCAATGCACAAAGGCATGCAGTGAGTCCTGCTTCTGCAGGGGCATTCTATGATTCCCGAAGTGCCTTGCTCCATGGGGTTAATGAGTGATGATCCCCAAGCGCTTTTCAGAGCGAGGCTGTTTACCAGGAGGGAAGCTGAGGCCGCCTCCCTCTTCCCTCCCTCCTGTGGGGGCGCCTTATGGAGGGCTAATAAGTCCTTTGTGCACAACATCGGTTGGGCTCTGGTCAGAGGCAGCATCCAAATGCGCATTGTTCCCGCGTTATGTTATGCAAATATAATGCTCATATCATGAGAATCCACAAACAGTTGGCAACTGGCAAGCAGAAGAAAGCTCCCTTCCAAAAGTGCTCCGGGGGAGGCATAAAACAAAATGACATCGCATGAAAGGGACAAAGCCGGGAACACTAGAGGGAGTGCCCACGGAGACCGCCTGCTCTCCGGGTGGCTGGGGGCAGAGCTCAAGACCAGCTTCGGGGTGAGGCTTCACCGAGGCGAGGTGCTAGAAGGTTGGGGCTCAAGCTCCCCGTGATCTGTCTGGTTTGGAGAGTCCCAATGTTATTAGCTGCTCAGTTAAAAGGGAACCATGTTGCTGCTTAAGAAACCCCGGTCTCCCCGCCATCCATGTGCTGTGATTTAATCGGCTGAGTTTGGAGCCGAGGGACTGGGGACAAGAGACAGAGCGTGGTGCAGGTAACCCTGGAGGGGCCAGGGCTTCCGGGCTCAGCTGGCCTGTGGAGGCCACTCAGCCAGCACCTGGAAGACGGGTTTATTTTTTACTTTTTGAAAATCTGACTTTTTTGTTGTTGTCTTCCAGAAGGGAGACATCAATTGCATCAATTATTGAGCTGATGTCCATATACACAGGATGCCTGCAAACAGATATGTGTCCGTCAGTAAAATGACAAGGCCACAGGGCTTCAAGGAGCCACAGAGCTACGCTGCTTCATGGGACAGTGGCAGGCTACAGGGAACAGATGGCAGGACTGCATTTCTCTGCTCTATCCCTGTGTGTGGACAGCAAAACGTACTATCCCAGACCCTGGTGGAAGGGGTGGCTGTCACTCCAGGGTTACTCACCAGCTTAGCTGGCAGTGGTTACTGATGTCTGAAGTGGGGGAGGAGGGCCTGGGAAGGAGAAGCAGATCTGTCTGCTCTAGCAAGGGGCAGGAGGGGGAGGGCAAGGCTTTAGCTGCTACCTGGGCACAGCCAGCTGGAGAGAAAGAGAGCTTCCCAGCCCAGCGAGGAGACGCCAAGGGCACAGGGAGACGTGCGGTCTGGCGTGGGTGGCAGGTGGTTTGCTCTAGAAACCTAATCAGCTGCGCAGAAGCGCCTCGCAGGCTGTGCGCCCCCCGCACCCCCAGCAGGAAAGCGGCCCATCGTCTCACCCACAGGTGCCACCTCCGCGGCCCAAGCGCAGGGCCCAGGCTGGGCTCCCCCAGGAGCCTCCACAGCTGCCAGAGGGTCCCGGAGCCTACTCCAAAGTCGTATCGAGATGACAAAACATCACAACGCATTCAGCTCCAGCGGATTCAAACAGAGAGAACTTTTAAGTTTCCACTGTAATTAACCCTATCCTCGTTAAGATAATTATGATCAAGCTTCCTGTCACAGTTAATATCCAGCATCATTGCCTGTGGCTCACACTCTGCCCTCATTAGCTTATGAAAACAGCGGCACTGAACAGGCGGCTGCCACCCTTTCCCGGAGAGGCCAGTGGCTGGGAGGGGCCTTGTGTGGGGCAGCAGGTCCCACAGAAGGGCCACCTCTTGAACTGTAATTCCTTCTGCTCCTGAGTGGGCCACACACACGGCAGTCTTCATCCTTTTCCCAAAAGTTAGCCACTGGGCGAAATGGGGAGGGAGGAGGCCCGCAGAGCATGGCTGGTCGCTTTGGGGCAGGGGAGCTGCTAAGATGGAGCTATTAGTCCTTCCTGCCCCTTACCTGGCAAAAATCCAGCCAGGAAAATCCCCAGAGGGCACCTCCAGAGCCCCCGGTTCAAGATCTGCCAACTTATTCCTGGGGTACAGGCTGTGGTAAGAATTAGATCCGTCTGTCCTTAGCTCCCAGCCTGTACCAGGAATGACACTTCCTTGCATGAGCTGGGCAGGGAAAAGGAGACAATTGACCAGACCCTGAGAAAGACACGTGTTCGCATAGCTGGCCTCAAATCCAGAAACCAGTTAAGAAAATAACATTTCCACTAAGATCTCCACCTGCTTCCTCCACAACATCTCCATAAGCATCCATAGGTGTGTTTTTATCAGAGGGAACGGGGAAGCCATGGAAATGGAGAAGGACCTAACCCCTTTGGATTCATATGTTTATCAACTTGTCTACATGAAACTGTGGTCGGATTATGCCCCTGAGGAACTGGTATATGGTTGCCTTCAGACAATGTAAATCATGCATCTGATCATGCTACCCTTTTTTACTTTTGCTTCCAGTAAACTCAGACCAAACTATGACCCAACTGTGAAAAGTTCTCTACATCTGCTTTTTAACTTCACTGTTGAGGCTTATAATTTTTATAGTCTTGATATTTCATTTATCTCTGGTTTTCTTTTATTAATTCTGATAAGCTTTAGCTCAAATCCTTTGTAGAATGTGTTAATACAGATATCAACTGAATATAGCACAGATTCTCAAACAGGCAATTTCTGTGCATTAAGGACAGGTTCTGTGGGACCAGTTATTAATGCAGACAGTTGACTAAAAATAAAGATGTATATTGTATCCAGAATTCAAAATGCCTTTGAAAATACTTCTAATGATATTCTTATGACAAGAGAGCAAAAAGTATGCTAGAAAATGACAAATTTAGGTAAGGTCGTAACTGGTTCAAACATATACATGAAGAATATTAATGAATGGCTCAGCTTGCTCTGGGGGAAGGTTCTGAGGACTTTGGTCCTAAATTTTGCCAATACCTTGGTATGGCCAAGTTGATCACATGTATGGAGGGCAGGACCCTAGAAAGATGCTCAGGAGGATACAGTAGATTAAAAATTATCCTGATGGAATCAACTCATTCTTTCAGCCCAAACATGATATTTTGTGTCTAATGTATAGACTTAAATGTAGATTTAAAGTTCTACAACCTAAATTACCCATTGAAAGAAAAAGTTAATAAAAGGCAAATTAAAATTGAGAAAAATATTTGCAATCTCTCTGATAGATTAGTTTAACATCCTTAATATGCAAAGAGTTTTTGAAAACCAATAAGTAAAACCCTAAACAAAAATTATCAAAAGAGATGGACAGAAAAAATACAAAGGATGAATAAGGTCAATAATAGAAAAGTGGGTAAAATTTCAGCTTCTCTGGGAACCCAAAATATTTTGATTAAACAAGAGATTTTCACTTAACTAGCAAATATGCTGTTTTCTTAAGTCTTAGCATAGTCTTGTCAAAAGTTGAAGATACTAAACTAATACAATATTAATGGAGAGTGAAATTGTTATAACCATTTTGAATGGCAATTTAATTAAAAGCCTTTAAATGATCACCTTTTTAATATAGCAATTCTAAGAATTTATTCAGTAATATAAATTTTATATACTTTTTATAAGTGTGTATGTTTAAGTAAGTTCATTACAGCATGATTTATAGCAATTTATAAACAAGTCTAAATTCCAATTGATAATATGAATGATCAAATATAGCTCAATATCTGTACAAGGAAATACCATGCAGCAATTAAAAATGATAGTGTATCCTGACCTGTGTGGCTCAGTGATTAAGCATTGACCCATGAACCAGGAGATCATGGTTGGATTCCCAGTCAGACAACATGCCCAGGTAGCGGGCTCAATCACAGTAGGGAGCATGCAGGAAGCAGCTGATCCAGGATTCTCTCTCATCATTGATGTTTCTATCTTTCTCTCCATCTTCATTCCTCTCTTTGAAGTCAATAAAAACATGTCATTAAAAAATGACAGTGTAGATAGATGTCTACTGATCCAGCAAAGTTATCATGCTATCTAAGCACCTAAGATTAAGTTATAATATATGTAGCACATATACTCATGCATGGAAATTAAAAGGCATCTGTGTCATCTCCAGAATTCTCCATGTACCAGTAAATTTTAATTTGTGCCATATTTTACATGTTGATGGTTAAAAGTCATTAAAGTAGTCTTGGTTATCCCAACACACCATGGTGTATATAGGAACTTTATGACAATTCTGTACACACATACACAAATACCCTTCAAGGTATATGTAAACATACACAGCTACATATATATCTATCAATACATGTATCCAAGATATATACCTCTAACCCCTGAGTAATGGCCTTCTAGGGTTTTCCTTCTCTTTTACAGTTTTCACTAGTTACTAGATTTTTTTTTTATCATGAATAAGTATTTTATAATCAGAAAAAACTCCAGTAAATATTACTTTTAAGTAAAACTTCCCAACACAAGATGGATGGGCCTTGGATAAATACCAGGGGTGCAAAGAGGACTTAGTGCTACCCTGATCCTCATCCACTCTACTGGCCCCTGATTAACTCTACCTGGAGCTTTGTTTTAATCTTGCTTGCCACACTCACAGGGGCATCAGCACTCACAAGCACCACCCATGGAGAACAACCATGTGGTCAAGGATGTAAGAAACTGTGATGAGATAGTCCATATTATTTAATCTGGAGCAGGGGATGCTCAGTTGTCTCAATGTACTAACTATATGGCATTCCAGATGGCAGAATTATAAATAAATAAATATCAGGAAAATTAGGTAAGTTGGGAGTAGAAGTCTTAAATCAATTGTTTTAATCTTTCAAAAACAGAGAGCTGTTCACTGAAAGATGAAGCTGTCTTATGAGACACTGTACATATTTGACAAGAGACTAGAGTCATGGAGAATGTGTAGAGGGGTTTCTTGGATAGAGAAGATTCAGTAACCTCTAATATTGTATACAGATACTGTGCTTATATGACTGGAGCTCCTTCCTCTAAACCAGGCGTCTTCAAACTACGGCCCGCGGGCCACATGCGGCTCGCAGAGGAGTCTGATCCGGCCCGCCAGGTTTTTTGGGCAGTGAGCGCAGCCGAGGTGTTACAGTAGGAATTAGTAGTTCATATAGTCCGGCCCTCCAGCTCTCTGAGGGACCGTGATCTGGCCCCCACTTTAAAAAGTTTGAGGACCCCTGCAAGAGCTGCCAGGGCTGCTGGTTCCCCACCAGAGGGTCCCTTAGGATTCAATCTGGTGGAAAGAGGGCAGCAGACAGTTCAAGCTCTGCCATTCCCCATCATACCAAACTCTGCACCTTCTTCTGATCTTCAAGCAAGGCCTCTTTAATGCTTCCCTAATTATGGAGACATCCCCATAATAAGGATGATGCATATCAACACACTGGCCTCTTACAGTCTGCAAACTAGATGCCAAAGCCACAGCTTATGAATAGTTAACTTCATGAAGGTCACATTAGAAATAAAAAACAAGACAATAAGAACTAGTTCTTAAGCACAGCTCTATTTGTATGAAATATGCTTTATCATGGTTTTCTTCGCAGAATCATACACTTTCAGTCCTAGGGAAATTTTAGGGTGCTCCATCCTCCACTTCACATAGGTGACCAATGCTCAGAGAATTAAGTGCCTTATCTGAAACCATGCATAGGGCCAAATCATATCTAAAACATTTGGACATATAGTGCAGTGTTTTCTCAACTACACAATGTTAAACTACCTCTAAATAATTTCTAGTTGAGGTATGGAAATGGAAATTCACCATCATCATATCCTTTATCCAAATTCTATGTAGCTTTGTAATCCATTCATCTTATGTCCTCAATTTTAATGATCAAGTTAGATGGTCTTCCAATTATTTTGCCTTTCTATCTTACCCTCCTAGGACAATGTGCTGAAGAACTAGTTCTTATTGTCTTGTTTTTTATTTCAAATGTGGCCTTCATGCGGTTAACTATTCATTAGGCAGAGCTGAGATGAAATTTACCAATAATTGTCTCCTTGGCCTGTACCTCTATTCTTATTCATTCATTCATTTACAAAACTGTATTGAGTGCCAACTCTGTGCCCAGTATTTCTCTAGTCTCTGGAGCTAAAAGATGACTGTGGCATGGTCCTCTACTGTTGAGCAACAGAGAGAGTCAGGGAAGCAGTACCAGGTAACGCAGAGCAATAGACTAGATTGGAGCAATGACCACTGCTTGGAAAGTAGGGAGTGAGAGAAGGTTTCAAAGAGAAGATGGGTTTGAGCTAAGTCTCAGTTCAACTGAATTTTAATCTTTTGCACAATCACCTTATATTAATACACAACTTTGTGGTGAAGGAACTTAAGAAGAGTGACTTGATCCTGGTAGTCAAGTAACCAACATTTATAAAAGCTAATTTAGGCCCCCAAAACATGTATTTCATATTCACTTCCTAGATGGGCAGGCTCTCGGTGAGCACCCACATCTGGGGATATGGAAGATGCCCATGTCATGGCATCTGCTCCCAATGGGCTTACCATCTACAGGAAGAGAGAACAATGTTGGACTTGACATAAGGAAAAATCTTACAGGACCACATATCATTAATTAGTGTGACCAAGATGGGCTCTCAAAACAATGAGGGCTCTGGTGGTCACCTTTTGGCACACCCTTTTGTGTTTGTCCTGGAGTTATTTCCGCAAATGAGTCCCTAAGATTATGGACACGGGAAATCGGGTACCCTTCCTACAAACACACTGGATACCTTCATGTCTCTTTCCCAACACTCTGCCCATCTGGCTGTCCCCCTGTCCTCTCAGTGAATCTTTCCTGCATTTTTCCCATTCTGGTGACAGGCTTTGACTATGTCTCTACAATTATTTTGATTCACAGCTTGAGATTTTTACAAAACCACACATGCACTCATGGAGCCTGTGGCCTCCGGATCTTGTTTGTTTTTAAGAGTCTAAAGAGTGAGTTTGTTTGGCGGGTTCTATAAATGGAGGTTTTCTTTACTGGGGGATGTAAGGGGCGGACATGGTGTGCTGCAGCCGCGGTATGTGTGCATGTCGCCATGGGCAGAACTCAGCGCCTGGTGGGCGAGGCTCCCACAGCCATTGGGCAAACATATGCTGGGCCAAGAACACGGTTCTTCAACCTCCTGAACTGTTTGCTTGAAAGATAACAGTGTCTCTTCCACACAAGCCTTTCACCACCCTCCATAGAGGGGATTTTTAATTCAACAGATGGTGTCTACTCATTGCAAACCAACCAGAAAGGGAGACATTTACATGGCTGGGCCTCAAGGCCCTCAAGACCCAGAGGGGCCCTAATCAAATACTTGCCCAAAGACCAGCTCCTCATGGGCAGGGCCTCCTGGAATGGCATCAGGCCAGGAAAACCAGCAAAATGTGCCAACTGCTGATTCTGTGAGGTCTCAGTTGGCTGGAAAAGGTGAAAACATGTTTTCTGCCCCAGACTACAAGATAGCTTTATATCTCCTGCAGGAGAGAAGGCCCTGGGAGATATGGTGACCTCCAAAAGTGGCTTGCTCTTGGAGCCATTTTTCTTCTTCCCAAACAGCCCTAGCTCTGTGCTTTGGAAAACCTCTCAAAGAACGATGCTGCCGGGTTTGTAGTCCATTTCATATAATGGTGCATTCTGGGCCCCGAGGACTAACACCAAACAGAAGTAACAGTGCTAGGGACAAAGAGGAGGGATCAAATAATTCCAGATGTATGGTGTGAAAAACAAGAGATTTTCTGTTTTTCACACTATACATGTGAACCTCTGCCAAACAAAGGTTCCTTTATGCTCGTCTGCCTGTCTGTTTACTTGATGGATGCTTTGGGGGTAGAACGTCATGGTGCTGTTTTCACAAGGAAGGTGGTGTTCTGATGGAGACTATCTTGTCAACTCAGTGAAGCAAAACACCAATGGCGTTAGTAGACACACAAAGTAGAAACACTAAATATGGGGATGCTAGCTCCATTTTCAAGTCCTGGATGTGCTGTGAAACTTTGGAAAAATAATACCTCTAAGGTTTAACTTTCTAATCTATCTAACCTAATAGCAGAGCAATCCCTAACCAGTACACTTTGCAGAAATTGGAAGGAGGGTGCCATGAGATAAGGTATGTGAAAACAAACCTAGGTAAACATAAGGATTGGTGACATTTAAAATATTTTTAAAAAATTCATATTTTACTTTTTTTAAAAATATATTTTATTGATTTTTCACAGAGATGAATGGAGAGAGATACAGAGTTAGAAACATCGATGAGTCATCGATCAGCTGCCTCTTGCACGCCCCCTACTGGGGATGTGCCTGAAACCCAGGTACATGACCTTGACCGGAATCGAACCTGGGACCTTTGAGTCCGCAGGCTGACACTCTATCCACTGAGCCAAACCGGTTTCGGCCATATTTTACTTTTTTAAAGAAGAATTGGTTACCTCAGAAAGGGGAGCAAGTAACCAGCAATACAAAAAAAAGGTAACTGCTATATATTCAGAATTCTCCAATGACACGCAGAAATGGCAGCTTGGGAGATCCTCTGTCTGAAGAATGACCAGGGACCTTGGTCTCCACCTTCCTGCGATGCTTCAGTCAAGTCCTTGCCCTGTTCTAGACTTTACTCTTTCATAATTTGGGGAGGTGGGGTAATTTATTTTATAAATTTCTTCCTTTTTATCCTTCTCTGCTCTATCGTGGATTAAGGGGGGAAATACTCCCCCCAAAATCCAACGTTTTATCATTGCCCTAATCATGACATCATTCAATAAAATGTTCAGCGTAAATGTGGCAAGGCATCCCAACCTTCATATAGCCAAAACTATGGGGGTTGGAGGGCAGGTTTGGGGGAGCGTTCCAAGTCTCAAGTATGAAATTTGACTAATAAAAAAGACCTTGGGGAGGGGGAGGTGGAGCAGAAGTTGGGGGAGAAAAAATATTCTCTCCCACCTCCCGTTTTTTCAACTTTCATCCTGGACTAGGGAGTGACAGGCAAAGTGACACGGTGCTCAGAGGGCAAAAGATAAATGTTTGATGAATTAGCCACTGGTAGGAAAGTGATGGGCTTTGTGTGTGCATAATGGCCAAGCTGCCTCCCCATGCCGATCGCCTGCCAAGATAAGAAGCCATAATGAATGGAACTTGAGATGCCCTGGACAGAGCTGTTTTAATTTGACTGGTTTTAATAAAATTAACTTTAAAAAGAAGAAGAAAATAGCAGAACGAAGAGGACAGCGATTTGCAGAGACCAGAAAGGCTGAGAATGACATATCCAGAGTGGAAACTAGCTATTGGTTTGTCCTTTTACTGTACTGGTCAAGTCAGCTTTAATTCCTTATATCTATAAGTCATTAAAAACCCTGAATGTGCCCAGTATTGTGCAGAAATGCTAGAGATATGAAAAGTACTAGTAAATGACCTGCTTGAATGGAAAAATATCCCAATATTCATTCATTCATTCATTCATTCATTCATCCTCCTTAAGCAAATATTTTCTGAGCATCACCTACCCAGGCCTATGGTGAATGAAACAGGCCTGCTCCCATCAGCAAGGAGCCTGCTGAGCAAGGCTTTTATACAGCAAAGTAAGGAATAGGCTCTTGGTCCAAGAAGTTCCTACCCTCCTAGGTACACATCCTTGGATTCACCCCCTCCAGCTAATTTCTTACTTCCATACTCACTCCCTGATTTGGGTCTCCTAGCCTTATATTTGCATAGGACTTTGCTGAGTTTACTAGATCATCTCCATCAGAATAACCCATTCCTTGTGAAAACACCACAATGGCATTCTACTGCCAAGAGCAGCCATCAGCTAACCAGAGGCAGAGAAGAGGAAAAAGGCTCCGTATAGTTCTAGGGAAACTAGCTGTGCCGGTGAATAAAATACCTTGCAGACAGTGCATGTGTGTGTGTGTGTTTTCCCCATACACAAGACTTAGGGCCGCAACAGATGATTTGCTCCACCTTTTGACTAACATTTCCTTGAGGTCTTGTATGGATCAGACAGTCTGACAGGCCTGGGAGAATAAATATGGTTAAGATATCATCCTGTTTTGGGGAGGCCAGAAGCTCGTGAAACAAGTGCAAAACACACAGTGAGCTTCCAGTGCCCCCCTGTTTTCCAGTGCCCACAGATCTCCAGGACCCCGATAACATCCAAATCTCCGAAGATCAGTGTCCTACCCTCCTCCACACTTCTTTGACTTTTAAGACAAAGTACTGAATTACAAAGAAGTTTGGTTATCCAAGCATTCTAATGATTACCTTCTATGATACCCTGCAGTTTCCTGAAATTAGAAGGAAGAATCCTATGCAAAATGCAACATTAAAAATAACACATCCCCCAGCTCCTTCCTCAGAGGGTACATAGGTTTCCGTGAGTGATAAAGGCGAGTCACTCATTACTAAACAGCTCAGCAAGGCTCACACTATTGGAGAATATAAAGTTTTATGAGCAGGTCTCTCCTCTCTCTGGGTGAGAAAGTGAGTGAGAGAGAAAGCTGGAGAGGTCTGGCTCAAGCGTCCAGGGTGAATTATAGACTGCCGCTCAAGATTCACAGTTCCTCGTGGTAGGAGGTTAATATTCTCACATGTCATTAGGTCCGCTGGCTCTCCTGATGGCTCATTGAAGCAGGCAGCAAATTATTTCCTCATGCTGAAGAGGACAGCGCACTTCAAAGCCAGGGACCTCGGGTCAGGACAGGCCTCCGGTGGATTAATGACTTGGGATCACCAGGGTTGTCTATAGGTAAGAATAGGCCTGAAGCTTCTGACAAAGCTAAGTTTTTGATCCGTCTTGACCTGGCTTTTAAGCCAGACCTCTCGATTTATTCCTATCATCTTCTAAGAGCTGTGAGAAGACTGAGTAACTTGTCTGGTCATTTTATCTCCACTTGAAAAGCCTCCACCTGTTTTCGGCTGTTGAAAATCACACCCACAGTTCTAGGTGAAGTATAAATCTACCTCCCTCCTCAGATGGGACTCCTAAGCCTGTCCCACACTTGGCTGTCCAACTGTTTCTAGACTCAATGCCCAAAGGGCTTCTCCTTGAACACTCCTTCCATCACTGGTCCACAGTCTTGGTCTGTTCTCCTGTTGTCCCTGATGTGTTACTCTTGTCTCCTTGACAACTGACTAAGCTAAATACATCTCTTTGCATCTCCCCTAGTGATAGCTAAGTACCAACCTTCCCTGGATGCAGGCCAAGACCCTGATCGTGTCTTCTTTCCAGAGGAAAGGCCCAAGAAGAGCCTCAAAAATTAATTCAGGCTCATTACAATATTTGCGCATAGGAAGCTTTGGAAATAGCATTTTAAAGATAAAATCAGGAAAGAATGGTAAAAGGAATAAGACATGGGAAGTTGTGAGAAAACTCAAGGTTATCCCTCCTTCTGCAGAACAGTTAAGTAAATATGTGTAATGCAAATGCTCAGCACTCTCTACTTGGTTTTCTCAGTTGGTGGTTTTCTGAACAGCAGGAAGGCTCTCATTGGAGGCCTGCTGTTGCAAGAAGTTGGTGGGGGCCACCAGGAGAACCGGAGCACACACTCCTCTCAAGCCACCCCAGTCCCACATCAGGGTTCCCTGAGTGTGTGGCACAGCCCAGGGCCTGGGGAAGAATTATCGTCCAGTGGCATGGATGAGTCTGACTGGGCTCCCAAATGTTTTCTCTTTTTAAAGTCTGGTGCCCACACCAGGGTAGAGGGGGGAAAACTAGCACTAAATATTAGGAAGCCCTATCCCCATTTCAAACCTGGTATGTGCAAATAAAAATTTGGGAAAGTTCTTGGTAAAGGAGAAAGCATCCAGGAAATGTGCAGGCTGGTCATCATGGGTCCAATCCTGTTTTCTTTCCTCAATATTCTTACCTCAACAGTCTTTTCTGCTTCCTGTCCCTCCCACCCTATCACTCTCCTCAGCAATCCTGCTTCCTTTCCTTGAAAACCCCTTTACTGTCTTTTATACAACAAGTTTTCCATAACAAGTGCAAGGAAAACCAACAAGAACACATGCACATACCCATGTACCAAGTATCTATATACATGTAGAGCAGACAGCTGAGAGGTCAGATCGGTGACCCCCGACTGCCACCAAGTTCACCCTGGGTCACATCCCAAATGCCACACTTTCCAGAGGTGGCCATAGGACTGAGCAGTCCTGGGCTCACTGAGCATCTGGTGAAGCTTCAAGGAAGACCCCTGGTCCAAATGTTAACAACCTGGACACGAGTCCCAGTTCACAGAACTCCCTGTGTGAGCAGAGCCTTCCCCCCCGCCCCCTCCCTGAACCTCACCCTCCTCCAGCGTGGAATGAAGAGGAGTGATTGTAACAGTGTCTGAAATGCTGGCCTGCTGGCCACCTGTGTCAGAATTCCCTGAGACGCTTATTGAAAATTCAGATGCCAGGGTCCAACCTGACTTACATATCAGGCTCTTAGGGATGGGATCTGGAGAGCTACAGTCAATTCCCTGCATCATTTCTGTGTATACCCAAGAGTGAGAACCAGAGTGTCCCCAATGCAAACAGGGACCAGGCAGGTGATGTGCTGTATTTCAATGAATCAAGGTACATCAAATATAAACACACTGTTATTTTATGTACTAGTAAGAGAGAAAAACCAGTCAATTAAAAATGACCAATGCTTTTCCTGCCTTAAAATGCTTCAGGAATCCTCTCTACTTTTTTATATCCTTCTTGCTGCTTTATAAGAAACCATGAAACAAGATCATATTCCAATAAATATTTGCTTTATAATATCAAGTGTATGCACTTTATGTATACACTATAATTGTGCCCTTTGATGCCAAATCACAGTGAATTCTGTAATGGCAAGGGAAATATCAAAAACATGTATACGTGACAATAGTAAGAACCAGAAACAGCAGGCGTGTTCAAGGACAACACCGCCATCATGATTATCCCCAGGACAAGAGAAGCCATCAGTTTTGAGATGAATTCAGGAATGTAAAATGTAAAATACACACACACACACACACACACACACACACCCCTTGGAAATGCTGAAATATAGACAAGGCCAGTAAGACAATAGGGAGTGATGAGGAGTGAGGGAATCAGAGCACCTAAGACATCCAAATTGGTCTAATGCCGTCCACAAGCACAGTGACGGCTGTCGGCGCATGGGTAGGATGAACATACAATTTGCTCTCTAAACTGGGGCACCTCCCGGAGTAAAAGGAACATGATTGCTGGTTGTGCCATGACACAGGCTTTTACTGTAACTGCCCTGGACGAACCAGGATGGAAGTTGCCCCATTTGCTGCAGATGGAACCCTGGGCAACGTGATCACGGCAGCTGGATCCTCTGACAGTCTCATCTGCAGCCACAGGCACCTGGCGGAGCTCCTTTCATTCTGTCTTTAAAAAGCCCTGGAGGTCTGACAGCTTTATCCCTGACAGTTCCCCTGACTCTCCACAACTGCCTAGCCCTTCCCTGCAAGTTCCCCTCCTGAGATGAGGGTCTGTGCCTCCTCCTGACAGGACCCCACGGACCCCACACAGATCCCTGCAGGTGTTGGAAGGGATTTGTCAGCAGTTCTCCACCAGGGATGATTTTACCCCTTAGAGGACATAAGGCAAAGTCTGTCTGGAGATATGTTTGATTGTCTTGACTGTGTGGAGCACTGGCATTGGTGCGGGGAAACCAGGGGTGCTGCAGTATCCAGGACAGGCCCCACAACAAAAGCCATCTGACCAAAGAGTCCTTAGTGGCAAGACAGAGAGGCCCTCAATTAGATGAAGGATACTGCCTTTCCTCTCCCTATCCTGGGACAAGCCTCTCGCCTTCCTTCCAGCTCTCACAGGGGTCCCAGCAAGCTCCCGAGGGTTACAGCAGTACCCTGCGCCCAACCTGTGGCTAGGAGGGGCCTGCACAGTGACAGAGAGGAAGCACAGCTGTCCATCTCCACGCGGAAAGTGATGTAACTTTCCTAGTTTCACGGGAGCTGACAAGATTGACAGACTGCGTGACTTTCCCTTCACCAGCATCACTAGAAAAGGGAGTGACAGCAAACATATTGAGCGAGTTGGAAACTGTAGTTCTTGTTAGCACTCAGAGGTCCTGAACTTCCACAGATGTGTGCACTCTTGGGCGATGTGTCTGCTTCTTGGGAAGCCAGGACAGTCCACACAGAATGGCCTTATCCCAGGCTTAAAATGGGAGCCCTCAGACATGTCAGCTTTGCCCCAGTGCAGCTGCATGAGCTGGGCAGAGAAGTCCCCTTTGCCTGGGGCAGCAACAATCAGCCTGGAAGTACTGCAGGAAGACACTGTCCCCATCCCTTAGAGACTTGTAACCCTGAAGGGAAGGACAGACTGGCACAGAATGTGGGACCACCAAACAAAGGGGCACTGGGATTCAGGACCAAGGATAGGAGTTGAGGTACAAGGGCATTACCTCCTGTATTAGTTTCCTATGGCTGCTGTAACAAAATAGCACACACAGATATCAGCCCACAGTTCTGCACCAGAAGTTAAGTTGTCATCTGGGCTGTGTTCCCTAGGGAGGCACTAGGGATGGAACTCCAGGACTCTCCTAGCATTTGCCCATGTGTGTTGATCTATTCACGGGGCATTCTTTTTATAAGGACATCCGTCTTCTCGGATTAGCAGCCTGCCCTACTCCAGTATGATCTCACTTTAACTTAACTAATTATATATATGAATACAACATGCGTATGTCCAAATAAGGTTGCACTCAGATGTACTGAGAATTAGGAATTCAACATGTGAATGTGTGTGTGTGTGGGGGGGGGGGGCGCGGGGGGCAGACACAATTCAACATAATACCTCCTAAATGACATTTAATCCCATGAAGGGTACCAAAGTCCTCATTGGTGCCCAAAGAAGTGTTACCATGGGGAGGAAACACCATGAGCAGCTCTTTGAATGAGGCTCTGAGAACTCTGAATCATAAGTATAGATTGGTGGCCAGCCCCAGCTTCCTTAAACCATATTCATTTCCACTCTTCCTCCCCAAAACCTAGCTTCTTTTCCCGGGTTTATCACAACTATCATGCAGAATATAAAAATATAGCGCGTTTATCTAAAGCTCCCACTTGCCTCCACCTTCCTTCTCTGAGACACGGCATGAGCCTAGAGGAAGTGAGTAATGCTGGTGAGAAGCTGACATTCAATAACGGTGTGTTCCTTTTGCTTTACCCTCCAGCTCCAATGACATGTCACAAGACCAAGGCATTACAGAAGGGGGCCTTAAGTCTCCATTAAGGAAACCATGGCTCTCAATTAAAACAGAATATTAAAATTCTAGCTTCCTAATTCTTGACCAACATTAGGAATAGTCATAACTGTAATGGCTGTTGACATCAGAAGGAAACATATTGAAAACCAAAACAAAACCACCTGCCAAACTCAATAAATAAGCCAAAGCTAATAGATCTGAGTATATTGGGGCACTCAATATAGGGCAATCAACAATACACCCTTCAGTAGTCATCAGAAATCATGGTATGGTTAGAAATCAATATAAGCAAAGGAAAAGTCAACATATGTTTAAAGAGACCACCCACTGCAGTTGCTTTTATCTGAAGTATTAGAGTTGCTGCATTTAAATTGTTCATCATTCTTAAGGAGAGACAAGTTGTCAACATGTGGAAATTAAACAATACAAGATTCAAGGAGTAACTCAAGATAAAAAGGCAACTGTCACAATGCATTATATGATTATATGCCAATACATGATATAGAAAATAAGTGCTACAAGAACTCAGAGGGAATGATCACTTTAAGCTGGAAGTCCAGGAATGATCCTTTTGGAGAGGTAGAGTCTGAGCAGAAACTTGGAGATCAGGAAAGCACTCCTGGCATAGTCTCTTTGAGAAAACAGAGAGTGGGTAATAGAAGTTTTAGCAATGTTTCATTTTGCCACAATTCATGTGATGTAATCATTAAAGATAATGAGTAAAATGAAGTTTAATATCTCATTCTCAAATACTGCGAGAATAATGGAATGTTATGATTGATAGTCAATGGTGGAGGGGGTAGCTTATACGATGTCCCTAATCATCCCTCCCTCCTGACATCTATGTCCTTGTGGAGTCCCCTCCACTTGAGTTGGGTTGGACCTAATGACTTCCTGCTAATAAATAAAATTGTATAATGGGGTCTCACCTCCACGATAAGGTTAGAAAAAGGACTGGGACTTCTGTCTTGCTGGACTTTCTTTTTCGCTCACTTCCCTAGTGACCATTATGCGCTCCCCTATGAGGAGGCCTATGTGGCAATGAACCAAGGGAGGCCTCTGCCTAAGTGCAAGCAAGGAACAGAGGCTTTAGGCCGACAGCCTGTGAAGAACTGAATCCCACCAACACACCAACAACCATGTGCAAATGGGTCCTTGGAAACGAAGCCTCCTCGGTTGAGCCCTGAGAGTGCTACAGCCCTGTCCAGCACCTTAATTGCAGCCTGTGAGAGACCCTGAGTTGAGCCACAGCCTGATTCCTGGCCCACAGAAGGAGTGTGATAAATAATGTTTGTTGTTTTAAGCTGCTAAATTTTGGGGTGATTTGTTATGCAGCAATAAATAACTAATATAAATGGTATGGCTGTGATGCATCTATTTCTCTAATCTGCCAACTAAGATCCTCTCCATCCTTATGATAAATGTATATCAGAATTGACTGAGAAAGGATATAAAGGAGAGCAAAGGAAAACAATAAATACTTCTATACAAGCATGGGCTGTACAGCAGATTTGGGGTGCCAGGCACTTGGCATTTGCACGTGTGACTCTGAAGAGACACAACCAAATGCCAGGAGATTGGCACAACACCTTCGTGGGTAGCCTTCCCTGGAGGAAGTGGCTAGGTGGACGCCATGTCCTGTAGTCCCTTTCTGAAATGGAGCCGGGCCACTGTATGTACATCAGGTCTCCCATAACCACAAATCTATAAAAGACCCCAAGCCCCAGAGCTCTGAGCTACACTCATGATCCAAGGCCAGGAGTCAGGACCCCACCCCCAGGTTCCTTCTAGGATCTCCCTGGGCCTGGCTCCTAAAAGCTCAGGCATAGGCCTCAGGTGAGGAATGAAGCAGTTCAACAACGAGCTCCACTCCTGAGTCAAAGTGGCAGCACTCTGCAGCGTCTCTGCTCTCCTCACTGAGCCATTCTGGTTCCCAACCCTCTGAGGGTGTCCGAACCTGGCTGGGACGGGATGGGGTGAGCCAGCGCTCTCTGCAGGGATCCTGGCCTTTCGTGTATATGCGAACACACATGGTCTTAGCTTGGCCTTCTCAGAAGCAGACTCTGAGGTGATGATGTGAGAGCAAGTCCCTTCTGTGGGAGGGGGTCACACGGGGACCGTAAAGTGAGATAGGAAGTAGAAGAAATCGGTAAAGGAGGCATGTGAGGTAGGTTACTGCTGAGCAACCCGGTTTCTACCGCTCTTCAAGGAAGGAAATGGGAAACTTTGGATGCAAATGGCAGACAGGGCCATAGGATCTCTGTCACCACTACTCAGCTCTGTGTGAATGTAGCCACAGATGAAATGTAAGTGAATGGAGGCAAATGCTTGCCAACAAAGCTTTTATTTACAAAGACAGTAATCAGGTCTGGGCTGGCCCCTGCTCCGAGTAGCATAGGAGGCGGTGTGGGCCGCTTCTCGGCGATATCTCATGGAGGGCACAGGAGCCAGGCCATTTTCTTCCTTCCACTAGTCACTACATGAGAGCTGTGCAGATTCCAGGGGCCCCGGGAAAGAGTTGCAGGTGCCTGCAGTTAGGAGCCATCATAATGGTGTGCACAGGAAGGGGGATGCCAAGGGAATGTGGGCAGAGCACCCAGCTGCACAGGGCACCCTCCCAGCTGAACCCACTCTTAAAGGGGAAGGAAGGCTAGTGGTGACAGCAAGGAAGAGAAGAGCAAACACAGAGGCAGTGCGACTTGTCCAGCCACTCTCTCCTCCCTCTCCCACACTCTCTGCCTCCTGAGCATGTAAGGAGCTGTTCTGAGGAGGAATCCAGCAGGTAGAGTGTTCCAGCAACAGAGCTCACCTATTGCCCCAGGTAATCCCTAACCAGAGCCCAGCCACAAAGGCTGAAGCTCCTTATGTTTGCCCCGAGATTCCCTCATGGTCTGATAACTGCTTTCCCCTCTGTGGAGTTTGTTTGTTTTCATTTTTTAATTGAAATTAAAATGTCGTTTTGTGGGATGAGAGAGTGGGAAATTCAACAGAAGAGATGGTACAACTACTGAGTCGACCATCGCAGCCCCTTCATCTACATCACATGTGTCAAACACAAGGCCCGCGGGCCAAATCCGTCCCGCCAGGCCTTGCAATGTGGCCCGCACCCCGCAGTCATCACTGCACTCCGCTGCGTTTCCATCACAATGACAGTTTATGACTGTTCAGCAAACCATTCGGCCCGCGATTTAGGCTGGATTTTAGATTTTGGCCCCTTCTCTGATTGAGTTCGACACCCCTAATCTACATGGAAGAGAGAAAACCACTTTCCTCTCCTTCCACCCAGTTCATGTCAAAGCAAAAAAAAAAAAAATAATAATAATAAGTGAAATCATCTTATTATGTAATTGGGCCTGGGCCTGGACCTCGGGCTGCAGCAGTAAAGAAGGGATTAAGGGCAGAGCCACCTGGGCAGCCATTCTCCTGGGCCCCATTACCACCCCCCATTCCTTTTTATAGCCACCAGATTAAAATGCGAGCCTAGCAATCTTTGATCTTTCACTTGCTGACACAAATCCTTTCAAGCTTCCAACATTTTCTGCTGAGGTAATTAGTACTAATTAAAAGGTTTCCAACAGTCTTTGCTCCTTTTTTTTCCCTCCTGTGTGTCTCCTCCCTGCTCTTCTCCTCCCCCCCCCCCCCCCAAAGAAATTGCCTTTACAAGGACCTTCCTTCTCTGGAACGTGGGCATCCCTCACTCTCTCCTTTATCTGACATGGCCAGATCAAGTAGATTAGTGACTCCATTATTCCAAATACAAAGCCAGACAACAGGTTTTCACTATCGCTCCTGACCTGTTGGGAGGGCACGGGCTTAGGTTCGGAAACAAGTATCTTGCCTGGTATGAAGACAGTCCAATTACGTGGGGAAGACACCACGGTGCACAGTCTCATGGCCAAGGAAGGACACCATTTGGTGATGAAGTGTTTTCTCCAGCATCTGTCTCTCTCACAGGTACACACACACACACACACACACACACACACACACACACACACTGCTTTACAGCTTCAACAGACAAGTGGCAAAACACACCTCCCAGCTTGCCTTGCTCCATGCTTCCTTTCCATTAGAAGGGTTATTCATTGGGCCAGGAAAAATCCATACAGGCTATTTAAAGGGTAAAGCCAAAAGCTTAAAGAAAAGGATCACCTTATCAAAGTTTTAGAAAGACTTGGGGGAAACACACATCCACACGGCCATGAATCAAATTCCTGGCCAGAGAATGTCTGTAGTCGTCCCGTGGCTCTGTCATGGGGCCGGATGCTTTTGTGTTGTATCTGAGTCCGGCCTGTCAGGAGCTTCTGAGACAAACCACAGCCCCCCTGCAAGGCTGCTTCTCGGGACAGATGCTGTGGCGGCAGGCAGGGCCTCCACTTGGCAAGACAGTCCCATGGAGGAGAGACAAGCTGGTACAGACCCCGCCTATCACTCACCTGCTTAGCAAGGGCGACTATGGGAAGGGTAGATGGCATTCAAATCTCTTAAAAAAAAATATATATATATATAATAAAATATATATATATATAATAAAATATATATATATATATATAACTTTTTTTTTTTTTTTTTTTTTTTTTTTTTTTTTTTTTACAGAGAGGAAGGAAGAGGGATAGAGTCAGAAACATCGATGAGAGAGAGACACATCAATCAGCTGCCTCCTGCACACTCCCCACTGGTGATGTGCCCGCAACCAAGGTACATGCCCTTGACAGGAATCAAATCCAGGACCCTTTGGTCCCCCGCCAACACTCCATCCACTGGACCAAACCGGTCAGAGGAAGGCATTAAAATCTCACTTCATTCCACAGTGTTACTTTCTCAGAGACTCAGGGGTGAACTCAGGCTGCTTTCCTCACTGTATGACTTGTACATGGACACACCCACCGGAGCCCATTGACCCCAAGAGGCAGGGGCGAGGCATGCTCCACTCAGCCCAGGAAGGAACTCAAGGTCCTGGAGGCAGCCCGTTTGCTCACAGTCACACACCGGCTCCAGGCTGTCACTCCAGGCTCCTCGGGCCACCTGATGTGGGGAAATGACACGGTTACGCCCCCCTGCACCTTCATGCTGGCACCGGCTGTCAGGAGGCGGAGGTGACCCCTGAGCCCTCACGGTGGGTCCTCCCACAGCAGGGGCTGCAGCAAGCACAGCCCCTGTTTCTGGCTCTGCTGCTGGGGCCTTGTGTGTTCAGTAGGCAGAAATCCTCCTTCAGTGCCCTAAGGCCAAGAAATTAGTCACTTCAGACCCAAATGGCTTGGATGAGGCTCTCCTGTTCACTGTGGGCGTCACTAGAAAACACATCCGCTCCCTACCCCCTCCTCCTAAAACAGGCGAACACTGAAAAGTAATGGATTTAATGATCTAGAAAATCTAGACGCTAGAAACTCCAGGGGAGATGATATTAAATTAGACCAGTACAAACAAGCCAAACCAGATTTATCCTCTTGTGGTTACAGATTTTATCTACTAAACCAGGTTTTCGGGGTGAGTGTCTGTTTTCAATGAATAGAATTTTTGAATGTCAAGTTCCAGCATTCCGAGTGCAGAATCATTTATCCCCACGATCTCAGTTCAGCAGGGATAGCCGGGCCCAGGTGCCCGCAGAGGGCCGGAGACATGCCACTCCCCATGGCTGGCCACATATTGAGACCCAGCCACAGGGCGATTCAGAGGTGGGAGGAGGCAGAGGCCCAGGCTCAGGGAGCAGAGATAAACTCTTTGCTTGATGCCTCCTGGGGGAGTAAGGGAACATGAGAGGAAATGAGGTGGAAGAGTAAAGAAACTGCAGAGAACGTTCTGGAATGGGTGTCACCTCTGCACAGGAATGGGATTAAGAGAACCCTAAATACCACTGTGGACTTGGCACGGAGGGAGGGAAATCACTCAGTGCTTTCCTGGAGCAGAGGTGACATGAAGCCATTCTAAGCTTTCCTTCTTCGTAGGAAAAAGACTCCTCCAGCCCACCTCTCGAGCCAATGGTGAGGAAGCCCTGGGTTGTCCAGCTTTCAATCCTCAGGGGCCCTGCCCCAAGCCAGCTGGACAGGAAGAGGCTCCCCCACCCAGTGGAGGGGGGAGAGTGTGGCTCCCTGCTGCCTGCTGATTTGGGTAACTGCTAAGACATAATTAAAGGAGAGAAGGCAGGTGGGGGCGTGGAGGGAAGGAAATTACTTTTGAAAATTATGAAAAATACCTTGACGGCATCTCTTTGAGGCTCCCATTTAGCTCTCCGAAAAGATTCCTGCCAAAGGGTGAGTTCTGACAGGAAGAAGATGAAATGAGGGGCTGGGGGAAGGAGGAAGGCGCAGCAGAGAGGCAGCCGTCTGTCAAAACTGATGCCTCGGCAGCTGAAGGCAGACTGGAATATCTGCCCTCCTTCCAGGGGCAGCTGCAGAAAACAGCCCAGACAGCAGCCAGTCGGGCCAAAATGACCACAGAGCTGGCCAAGCCCTCAAACCACCGAGAGCTCCCCGTAGGCCCTAAAAGCCTGGGAGAGAACTGAGTGTAGACGGTAATCCAGCCCCCAGCCCTGTTCAGTCTAGCCCAGCTCCAGCTTCAGTGAGATGCCTCACAGCCACGCTCCAGAGGGATGCAGGCCCCGCAGCTCCCAGCAATCCCATCACCGCTCATTGGGGCCCTCCCATTTGGATTTTGAGATGTTGCACTTTTTCTGCATCACCCCACTTTCCAGTGGGCTCACCAAAACTATGTCCTTATTTCCTTCCCAAAGAAGTAGGTAGTGTGCTAACGCAGGCTTTGTTTTTGTTTGCTTGTGGTTGGTGCGATGGAGATGCATCTAAGTTCAGTGGGAAAAACACAAATCGGGGCGTCAGGAGCAGCGGTGGAGCAGAGGCAGGGAGCGGGCCAGGGGAGTGCCCAGCGTGAGGAGGAGGGTATTTTGTCACTGGCGTTGTTGGAAATGGCAGCTCCTGGTGGCAGCTGCCGCAGCCCAGGTGCAGCAGCACGCAGAGGACCCGGGCTCCAGGACCACGTCTGCCCCCTCCTAAAGGCTGTGTGGTCTCAGCGAAGCCCTGCCCGGAGCTGGGCTGTGGGTTCTTCATCTGCAGAACCATGAGAGATGACTAAATGATGACTGAATTCCTTCCATTTAAAAGTTTCCAAATATCTGTCTTTCCCCCAAAATATCTCACCTCGGAAATGCAGCAGAGGAAGGTATTCTACATGACTACATGTGAGGAAAGAGGGGAGCTCATACACACAGCGCTTACAGATGGGTCCATTCTCAGAGGCCGGCGAGAAGGACACGCCGGGCAGACCAGCTTGTCCACTGTGTGGAGGGTGAGTGTGGGACATCTGAAGTTCATCCGCTGTCGGAGGGTGCAGGTGGGGACCACTGGGAGGGGTGGGGGGGAGTGATGCAGGGAGGCAGCCAGCACTGGCCTGACCAGTCCTCTGGGCCATGCCACCTATTCAGGTAAACAGTGGCAGGAGGCAGCCTCGGATTTTAAGGCAAAAGGTGTTTTGCTCTGGGTCTTTCCAAAGTTGACTTGATGTGTTCTAAGGTCAACTGGAGAAAGGGTGCAGCAGGCAAAGGGGTGGAAAGTGTTTAAACTGCTGCAGCTTTAAAAGCTTAACCAGTCAAGTCCCTCAGCCTCCAATCAAAGGGAGCGACAGTGATGTCCAGCCAGTTCATTCAGTCTGCAGGCAGGATCGCCGCATGCAGGCCTGCTTCCTTCTCTTCCTCTTCCCGTCCAAAGGCCATCCTTCCCACGTTTAAGACCTGCTCTGACAGGTCTACTGTGCAGGCTTCTCAGGATATTAGCCACCCCAAGCCACCACTCTGGCCACGGACATATTCCGGGGGATACTTCTCCCCCTGCCACCCTCCTGCTTCTTCAAATCCTAGAGGCAACACCACAGAAACCTATCAGCGGAGAGGGTTTCTAAGGCCTGCCTCTTGCTTAAATTGATTTTCAGACGAGAGCTCCAGAGAGCCAAGTATCCCCCCAGCTCGGAACACTCATCATCTCTGACGATGAAGTCATTTGCTGCCATAAGCAGAACAAGGGTTAATGACCCAAAATTGAATAAATTACTGGATTCAGATCCATCATTACCGCTGGTTTTAAAAATAATCTGGAGAGAGTGAGTGTGGACCCGGAGCTGTCGCCAAGACAGACACGGCTTCCCCCTTCTCTGCTCGCAATAATAAATCCTTCCGAAGACTATCTCAGGCTCACACACCAATTAATGTTTCTCATACTATTGCACAGGGGCTATGCAATGTGGTTCCACAGTAAATTAGTCTGGAAATTGCTTTACTCGTGGCACCAGGACATGTCCTCTGTGTTTGGGAATGGGGAGGAGGGAGAGGGGACAACTTTCTTGCTTAAGTGCCACTCCCTGGGCTCCCGGGCACAAGGTGGCGAGGACATGGTGCAGGTGGCTTCCAGCACCACAGTAAATTTCTCTAAACAAAGGCCAGCATGCGGAGAGGGAGACATGCGGGAAGCAGATGAATAAGCAAGATCAATTATGGTGGCGCTGACCCCACAGCCCTACTCCATGACACAGATCTCAAAGCAAATTGTGCAGGAGTGGAGGGGACATGCCCAGCCTGAAAACAGCACTTCCCTAACCGGTCTGCTCCCTCCTGGTCAGAGGCAGGAGGAAAGGACAGACTGGAAGGGAGGGGAGGGTGGGCAGAGAGGGGCCAAGGCAAGGGAGACAAGGAGGCCAGTGAAGAAAAAACCACGCATAATGGCCTGGGGTTTATTTTACAGAGAACAAAATGGCTCAATTTGAGCACTTTAGAATGTCGAAATTGGCCAGAATGAGATACACGGGGTACCTCCCTCTGAGAGGATTGTCACACCAGCTGCAGGAGACTGCAGGCCCAGGGGGCAGAGAAAGAGAAAATAAACAAACAGATGCCCACTTGCACACACATATGCACATGCATGCATGCACGCCCACATGCATGTGCGCGCGTGCGCGTGCGCACACACACACACACACACACACAAGCACACACAATGCCACCTCCATCCTGCAAACTTTAAGGAATAAGGGAGAAGCACGAGGTTATCTGACAAGGAAATGCTTAACAAGGCACTGGAATGCCCTTACGCTTTCCAATTGCATCTCAAATGTGTGGGGCACATCCTCCTTTGCCCTCTTGCTTTGTGCTCTGAAATGCCACAGCCTTTTAAAAAGAAGCCTAGTTTATTTTTTAGTAGGGACAGCAGTTTTTTGTTTTGTTTTTTTAAGAGCTTTTAATAATTCTGATCCCTCTTTCAAAAACAATCCACCCCTAGCTAAGCAAAAGTCAGAGCGACTGACTAATGGGAGTGATTCAAAGTACCTCAATTAAAATTCAGGTTTTGGCCTTTTCGAGCAGTCTATTTAAAGACTTTCCCCCTAGATTGGTTGTAGACAGATGATTATTAAATATTTATGTGTCTGTGAAAGGGGCTCTCGGAGCTTGGCGCGGCCGAGGGCTGAGCTTTGTTGCCGTTGTTCTCCTCGCGGAGGGTCCGGGGAATGATTGCTTTATTTGGCTCCTTCACCAAAAGACACACACACACCAGCTGGTTGGTCTTAATCAGCGGGGACAGGGCAGAACAGCTCTCTCCACGCACAAGGGACAGTCATCGAGAGACTCCTCTCGGCTGAGTTAATTCAGACTCTCCCCCTGACCTCGGCACAAACTGGCTCCCGGAGCAGCCTTCACTGATGGCCCCAGTCTGAAGGGAAGTGGGGGCTGGTCTTCCCTGGTCCCTGCCCTGGACTGTTGTATGGCTTTTCCAGGAAGAGAAAGTTCTTACTTCTTAAGTGGTTGGTAGGCAGCTACAAGGCAGAGTCTGAGGAGCCTCGCCACCCACACTGCCAGCTGGCCGACCTATTCCCCTTCACTGTGTGAAACACCAACTCCATCTCAAATCAACCTGAACCTCTGTATTTGAGGGATTCCCACCACAGCCCAGAACCTTCCCTAAAAAGATTAAGTCAACTTATTTTAATACTAGGCATTCTTTGGGGAAAAGAGAGAGTTTGAGGAAAGACTACTGAGGCCTCAGACTTGGGATAAGAACATGGTGTGTGTATGTGTGTGTGTGGGGGTGGTGGTGGTAGAAGACAACTGGATGCTTTTGGTTTTTCAGGCAACAAAGGTTGTCCACATTTTTCTACGGGGGCAGTGCTAAGTAAAGCATGAGGTTTCAACAAGTTGAAAAGATCTTGTCACTTCCATATTCTGAGATATCATGTACTTTTAAAATAGTGAGGGGCATGCATAATGTATTATAAAAAGTAATATTTGTAGAATAGTCCTATGTTTGGAGAAAAAAAATGAAGAGAGAAAAAGAGAGATGGAAGGTGTTCTGGGTGGGGGGTAGCACAGCAGATTGCATCATTGAACAGAGTGGTCAGGAGAGGCTTTGTTAGGAAGGTGAGTGAATTGAGGACATGATGGAAGAGGATGAATCTGTCTTGTTTGGTATCTGTCTGCTTTCCTAGTAGGAAAGACAGCAATAAAATAAATACTTTTAAAGAAGAAGCTATGGTTTCTGCCCTCCAAGTTGATTTTGAGGCAGAGGTTGCTAAATCCCTATAGCATCTATAACAAAATCACATGAGATGAGTTTTAGAAGTACAGATGCTGGGACTATACCTGGAAAGTCTGATACCAGTCTGTGTGTCTGTCTGTCAGTTTCCCCAGAACTTTCTGATAACTTACAAAGTTCGGTAACCAGACCAGAAGATGCGCCAACAACATATCCAGTTGTCTGCCTCCATCTCTGTCACGATTAAAGACTAAGAGTAGCCATTGTCCATGAGTGAGGAACAGTGATTAACAACTTTATCACTCAGAGTCTGTGCTTACCTTAAACCTGAAGGGAAGTCACCTATTGTTTCTGAGAATGCCCTCTACCTTGACTATAGGTATATGTGGAAGACCTAAGCTGGAACTGTAACTTAATATCCAAATATTCTTTTAAAAAGTTGGATGATTTTTCCATTGTATTTTTTGAACATTTATCCTGGGGTATAAATGTCTACCTTTAAAGTGAAACCCCTTAAAACAATTACCACTGAAGTTAGACATTTGACTAGTAACTTATGGTGTTTACTTACAAATTACCCATTCTTTGCAGATATAAGAGTACTTTTTGTTTTAAAATATATATATATATATTATTGATTTTTTACAGAGAGGAAGAGAGAGGGATAGAGAGTTAGAAACATCTATCAGCTCCCTCCTGTACACCCACTACTGGGGATGTGCCCACAACCAAGGTACATGCCCTTGACCAGAATCAAACCAGGGACCTTTCAGTCCTCAGGCAGACGCACTATCCACTGAGCCAAACTGGTTTCAGCAAGATAAGAGTTTTAATCAGTCTTTAGTCATTCCTTTTTCATTAATTTACTCATTCATAATTTATTCACTCAGTCCTTCCTTCACTCATTCAAAAAGTCATCCAACAAATGTTTGAGCCACTAGAGACCCATCAAGCCTACCCAGACTATAGAACCCTAGCTTTATCCCCTGCCTCCCAATCTCCATTGGATACCAAGCACCACCTCATGACACCAAGAGCCAGCCCCACAGGTGATTAAAGGCAAACAGGCATGGTCATTTCTCATCTCCATATACATGCTGCTTCAACTTGTTAGGAAGAATCTATCCTCCAGGAATTCCAGGACTGACTAGCTTCCTTCTTGCCTACCAGACACTGTGAGCTCAGAGATGGCTAATTCATGGTGACAACCCTTTCCTCCTTCACCTCATGTCCTCAACTCACTCACCTTCCTAATGAAGCCTCCCTTGACCACTCTATTCAATGATGCAATCGGCTGTGCTACCCCCACCCAGAACACCTAACTTTATCACCTGCTCTCTTTTTTCTTCTTTCTCATAGCATTTACCACCTTCAACATATCATAACATTTGCTGATGGGTCATGTTGACTACTTAATGTACATTATAAGATCCATGAGAATGTCTGTTAGTTTTGCCACAGATGTAATATAAGCACTTAGGATAGGGCCTAACACACACTAAGCACTCAAGTTGAAGAAGAAGAGAAGAAAGGAAGAGAAGGAAGGAGAAAGGGAGGGAGGAACTTTCTTCCCACCATGAGCCAGGCTAGACTTAAGTTAGTTATAAAGGTTAATCTGCTACTGGCAGCCAAAAGTCAAGAGGAAGGGTTTTGGGATTATCAGCTTCCTCTGATTTTCTATCTATCAATCCCCTCCAACTAAGCGAGGCCTGGGAATGAACTATTATCATATTACTGCCCATCTACCCTCACAGCTAGATTACCTCCCTGTTTGATTGCTCTCTAAATGCTGGTCATTGGTTCTTCCTCAGATATCAGCAATCTGCAAAGTCCAGAGCCATTTGCATATACATACCAATCCCACTCCCACCCCAAACTCAAAACTTGCTCATTTATAAAGACTAATGATTTCACTCTGTGTTTCCTGTTCTGGAAATGGCAAAAGTGAGGCCCTTGCAGATCCTTTCTGGTGAAAAATTCAAGCTTAGTCTTCCCAGCTTGAGGGTCCTTCAACCCTGAACTGTGAGCCCACTTCAGGCTTGAACTCAGAAGAGCCTTCTCAGTTCATCTTTGGCACTCTGATAGGACTTGAGGACTTCCTGCAAGGCAGAGACTTCCTACAAAGGTAGAAACAACTGTCTATGGGAGCCCAGTCTTACCTTAGTGCCATGGGACCCCTGCCTCTACAAGGCTCCTATCCCAATCTCACATATAGATGAGGGTTCTTCAAAAAATTAGTTACTTTATCCATTTGATTAAAGATGCCCCAAGGTGATTGGGTGAGGGACTACCAACTGGGTGCTAGGCCCTTGACAAATATTATTTATAACACAAATAACAATCAGCTCAGTGAGTATAACCAACTACCCTGTCATGTTGCTGAAAAGTGGTGGGGCTGAGATTTGAAGCCCATAGCTTTCCTTGAGGCACAGGCTTTCCCACCACATCTTCTGTTCTGGACTGAATGTTTGCATACCCCCAAAATCATATGTTGAACCCCTAACTCTCATCATGATGGTATTTGGAGATGCTACCTTTGGGAGGTAATTAGGGTGAACTGAGGTCATGAGGGTGGGACCCTCATGATGGGATTAACTCCCTTATAAGAAGATCTAGACAAAAGCTTTTGCTTGCTCTCTCAACCCTGGTGTGAAGGTGGTCCTCTGCAAGCCAGGAAGAGAGCTCTCACCAGGAACCAAGTCAGCAAGCACCTTGATCTCAGACTTCCAGCTTTCAGAACTCCTAGAAAATAAATATCTATTGTTAAGCCACCTAGTCTGCTACCAGAGCAGCCTAAGCTGTCTCAAGACACTATGGCTTGTGGAAGCAGGAGCACTCCTTGAATTCTCAGAGTGACTTCTATACTAGGCAGGGCTGCAGAGGTTAGGGAGCTGAGAAGAGGCTTGCAAACAAGCCTTGCCCATCTGACACAAATGCTGAAGTCCAGGACAGGGTGGGTGGATGCAAGAAGGTCTGTTCTCTGTGCTTTTCATTCATGAGGAGCTACTGGTGAAGGGTCAAGGGCCCTCTCTTGAACTTTTTAATGGTCAAAGAATGTTTGAGGTCTAAAAAAGTCTCCAAAATGTAAACTAAAAGTGATAGTAAGACTAAAAAATATCTCAATAAATTTCAAAAGAAGGAAACATTGTGTGCATTGGTCAAATGTGAATCAAATCTGGCTCTACTGTTAAATATAAATACAACCAAGTTTGAATCATAAGAAAATGAATTTCCTCTTAATCTTCAAAACTGTAAAATGATTTTTAGAATCCTTTCCAATATTTAACATTGAAGATTCATAAATCACAATTAATGTGAGATGGGGGTCATTTTAATATGTTTGATTTGTTGTCTGATGAGTCCTCCTAGATAAAATTGCTCATGATGTTCAAGGGTCTTAAAATGGCTCCAATTGCTGGTGGGAAGTCCAGACTGAGAAAACATGTGGTGGTTAATTTCGTCACTTCTGTTTGTTTCTGTCTGGTGTTTTTTTTTTTTTTTTAGGGTAACCCAGCATGACTGAGCCAGATGCCCAGGCAGGGGAAGCCATGAGCAGGAGGGGTATAGAAAGCATGGAAGGAGCAACCAAATGATGGGAAAGACTCTCAGGACCTCGGCTCCTACAGAGGCAGGGTCTCCAGGGAGGCCATGCCATGTGCTAGGAAGCACAGGATCAGGGATCAAGAGTTGTGCCTTCTCTTCCCAATTTCCCTACTTCACTCTTGGAGAAGTTGTAGGACTTGTCTGCATCTCTAGAGCCATGCCTGGATACAATAGGCACTCAGTGCACATTGTTGAGTGAATCCGCACAAGGGAGGCTGATGAGCCAGTGTTTCCTAATGGCTCAATTAATGACCCCCTGTGTGGAGAAGGAGGCAGGAAGACAAGCCAAAATGAATAATACACATGCCATCTGCCTACTTTCATGACGTTATATAGTTGGACTTAAAGAGCCCTTATGCAGAACTTGGAGGAATCTAAGGAGACAGGGTCAATAGTACATCCTGTGGTCACATGATAGGACTCTGAGATGGCACCTCAGGACCCACATGTTTGATCCCCTTTATCACAAATGTGAGAGCTCTCTTAAGATCTCTGAGCTCCCACTTCCCAGCCCTTTTGCCTCCCTAATCTAGGTTCACCTCTAGGACTCATTTTCACTAAGACCCTTGAACAAGGCTTCTCCAAAACCTCCAGGCAAAGGAAATACGACCACCTGGAGTTAGTGCTTCTCCAGGCCAATGCCCAGCCAGCCTTGTCCTCACTTTCATCCAGGATGAAGCTGGAGGGACTGAGGCAGGTGAACTGAGTCAGAGCTGTCGCTGTGTGCACAGACACCCAACCCAGCAACCCAGAAAGACTGCCCACCTCCCACAGGACACAGCAGAAGCCACCTTCATCTGCCAGATTTAATTTGCCCCTAATTATCAGGAGGACTTTCAGAATGGGGCAACGGTCTCCCTTTTATCATTCGCCACACATATAGTGTCAAGAACCTAGCATTCATCAATGCCACCCTCCCTAACCCTGCCCCCCACCACCTCCACCACCCCACACCCAAATAATTTCAAAAACATTTTCATCCTAAAATGTTCCCCTCAATTAAAAAAAAAATATCTTCAAGAAAAGAGATTTCCTTCCATTTCAATCCCACAACAAGGAGAATGTCAGCCCAGCTTTTTTTTTTTTTTTTTGACAGACAAATTATTGAATCAAAGAGAAAATGCCATTAAGCTCACAGGTTAGCAAGTGTCAGGAATGGTTTAAAGAGATATCCCCATTTATCTTCCAAACATGCACGAAATGTCACTAATGTGTGTTTATCATGTATAATCAGACAAAGAAAATATCGAAATAAAGTACTCCCGCATACAATAGAAATCTCCTTCCATCCTTCAAGATATCGGTGCTATTCAAATAGAATAATAATGATGAAGCCACTCTCTTGAAAATGGAAATCAAGTGAAATGTAGATAGAAGTGATTTTTTTTTTTTTGGTAGTTGATGTACATTTCTAAAGTGCATTAACAGGAAATCCAGAACTTTTTAGGTCAATTATATTGTCAGTATTGTCAATGCCACTGAAATGAATACCAAGGCAGTGCCTGTTCTTGCTGGAATTAAGCTACAGAAGAAACCCCTCAACTGGGGACTCACAGAGGAACTCGAGGCGCCCTGGAAGCATGACATCCTTCAGGCATGCATATATATGTCTATATAGTTTTCATTCAAATCAATCCAGTGCCAGGCATTTGGGCTTACTACAATCTCAACTGGGGAATAAATTCTACAACTGATGTAAACTGGCTACAGTTTCCTTCCCTCTTCTCCCTCCATTATTATGATGACAATAAAACCCAGCCCCCAAATAGTGCTCTGGACAAGAGCTCACTGTTATGAATTTTGGACTTGTAAGTCCCAGGAACTGGAGCTGCCCACTGGAGAGAAGACAGTCCTAGTGCCAGACCAGCAGGCCCCTCCATGGAGGAGAGAGCTGGCATTTCAACCTGGACACATCTTCGCCCTTACTGCTTTCTCACCCAACATTCCATCAGCTATAGGATGGATTTCCTCACTTTCTGGGCCACAAGTATCCCCAGAGCAGAGGCCACATCTGTTCTGGTCCATACAGTGCAATGACCTGCCGAGAGCTGAGGCTCAAGGAGATGGTGAGGGAACAAGTGACTGCTGGTAGGAAAAGAAGCTTTTCCTCTCGGTCCCTCTGAGCCCCACACATTGGTTCTGGGATAGGCCACAGCCTCCTGGGGGATGGCCAAGGTCCTGATATCCATATGCCTGGATGGCAATAGTTACCCCCTCAAGAGAGTGACTGCTCTCCCAAACTGACCTCATTGCACTCCCAGGTCAGGTACAATATAAAGAAAGGGGACAAATGTAAGAGGAAAAGTGTCCTGAAAAGTGGAGTACAGTGTTGAGAGAATGAGCCCCACAGTCTCCTGCCTCCCGGTCTCACCTACTAGCTGTGTGGCATCCGACCCTAATCCTTCCTTGGGAGTGGGATGATAGTAACCCTTAGCCCACAGAGGTGTGAGCATCAGTAAGTCAATAAATGTAAAGTCCTATAGCAGTGCATGGCGCATGTGAAGCACTCAGTAAATGTTAGCTATTATTTTTAATAGCTATTACTACCTCCTTTTTCCTTTATTTTACTAGTAAGAAAAATGAGACTTAGGAACTGGTGCAACTCCTCGCGAGTTTATGGGCAGCAGGAATGGGACTCAAATGCAGGTATGCAGAAACCCGGTGAGCAGACCATTCCATAAGCTACTCATTCATTCATGTCTACTTTGCAGCACTATTCTAAGGTCAATTACATCACTGACTCAGAAACACTATGAACTGTATGGAATGTTATGTAATTAAATGGCTGCATTATTACTGGTATCAAAACATTTGTGGTTGACCGGGGGGAGCTGCCCTCCTCCTATGCTGAGGCTATTTTAAACACAGACTTATGGTGCTCCACCATTTGATCCAAGTACACTATGCAAGGCTTCAGACTTCTAATTTAAAAGTAGCAAATGCACAGCAAATAAGACCACCAATTCTGAGCAGGAGAATTCATGAAACCTCTAATAGACTGGGAATATCAACCCATATTCTTCCCCATCAAAACCAACCAAACTGAGACATGCAAAACATCAGGAACTCCTCATGAGCTTGGATTCAAACAATCTGTGGTTTCCAGCGGGCAGTCCACCCCTGATTTGTCCAAGTGAGTCCCAGGGTGATTGAAGAAGAGTGCATCCTCCCGCCAGGAGCATCAATTCCAATAGGCCTCGACATGCAAATTATGTTGCAGAGATTTTAGGGCCCAGTGATGGCAAAATGTCTATCATTCTAATGGCTTTGAATGTGTAAATGGGCTGCATATCAATACAGTGATTTTTTTTTATACACACATTCAGGCTTTTAAAATGTGCTTAACTTCATGGGCTTAAAATTAAAAGTAGGTTGGTGAACTTAAGAGATTTGCCAGCAAAGCATATTTGAGTCAGCCGGTCAATCACTGATCTGAAACAATTATTTTTTCTTGGGAATTTGAGACCCTGAGATATCCTAAGGATGCCCAAGATCCAAGAGTTCACCTTTGAACACAGTCTGAAGGAGATGATTCACACATCACACTAAGCCACTCAATTACTGTACGCAAGAATGTAGACCTGGGATGTAAATTGGCAGTAGATTAAAAGAAAAATGCCCACAATCATATCTAATAGTGAGATAGCACAGCTCTTAATAATTCAAAGCACATGTACTTCTGTTGTTTGATCTTGACCGAGCTACAAGCCTGTAAAGGCAGGTGCGATGGGTCCAGTAACAACATTTTAGAAAGAAGGAAAGAAGGCCAAAAAGAGAAATGATTAACTTGTCCAAAGTCATGCAGGTCATTAGTGAAAGCCGGATTCATAGCCCAGACCCCCACCTAGAGATGTCAACTTGCCTACAAGAATGACCGGTGGCCCTGAAGCCAGCAAGGAAGAGAGAAACCAGCAGTAAATCAGAGATGTTAACTGGTCATCCAAGAAGCCTCCTCACATCGCAGGACCGAGGCAGGACCGAGCAATCAGGTTTCTTTCTTTCCTGGGAAAGTTAAGAACTGCAAACTCCCATTTACCTCGAAAGGTAGCTGCACATATTTCACCAGGCTTCTGAAAGGGGGCAGGGAAGCCATACCCATGGTTCACTCCACAGCAAATGCTGGGGAACTGCACCCAGGGTAGCTGCCCTCTGGAGCGTGGCAGCTATTTCCCATTCTTATCCCCCACTACATGGAGAACAGGACCCAGTAAGTTGAACAACATTCCACTTCTCAAAAACAGCTCATACACACATGCATGAACATTCCATAAAAAGTATGTAATATACTGGAAGAGCGCCCAAGTAAATAAAAGAAAGATCAAAAGAGAGGTATGAAGCAGCCACAGTCAACTCTTTGCTCTTGAAAATTTAAATGAATACTCCTTGAGAGCAAACTACAAAATGCTAACCTTGAAGTGTTGAGTGGCAGGAAGAATTATGGGTTATTGTACTGTCAAAATGCCAGACAGCTGTATGTTGAGTTGCTGCGTTATTTAGACAATCAGAAACTTGGAAGCTAATGTGACATATTTTTTTTGGTGTGAAAGCTCTTGACATGCATCACGATAATTTCTAAAGGGACAAAATGTTATATAAAAAACACAGTGCCTTCAGGAGATGGCCTCATAGTTATAACAGTTCCAAACAGGGGAGGCAGGACATTAATAGCTTCGACTTCACAGAGGTGAGCACCTTTGCCCTCCTGTCTTAGTCTTCAGTGTGGTGGCCCCAAGAAACATGGAACCCCAGCCTCTCAGTTCCTGCTCCAAGCACCTGAGGAACTCTCTGGGTGAGCTGACTGATGGCAGCCTGGGCTGAGCTGAGATGGGTGAATCCCATTAATTGTAAGATCATCTCCCATCTGGATGAGCAATATGGAATCACATTTAGGAGTTGCTGCTGGAGACCATGTGCAAACCCGGATGGAGATGGGGCTATAATTCTGCCTTTATTCTTCCAAGTTAGTTTACCTTACATGTCTATTCCAGATTTGCTTGTAGACAGAGGTACCAACAGAATGAGTGACAACCATTTTCAGGACATTCCTAGCTTTGTATTGCAAGTTGGCCTATAGATATAAAGTCAGAGTGGAAAGAATCCAGTTAGCAGTACCTGAAATTCCACCGTCAACACGTTGACTTTAATTAAAATACAAATATTGCTGGGACAAGTAGCACTCAGGTTCCATGAGTCATCTATAACGTAAGGTGAATTGAGGTTTTGAGAACTGGTTTTACTGGGTGAAAGTACAGGTAGGCTTTTGGGATCCAGGTGAGGAAGAGGATCTTATGGTACAGGTGAATACATAAAGCCAGAGAAAAGTCCTAAAAAAAGGGACCTGCTGAGATGCTTTCTATGGGGTTACTATGTTCTTTAGATTTCTTCTTGAACAACATGAAAACTATCCCAAGAAGAAGAAGAAAAAGCACTTGGAGACTCCTAGGGTAAGGAAAGGTCTCTTATCCTAACCAGCACTTCCATCACCAACCAGTTTGTGTCCTGAGGCCAGCTCAATATCACAAACCAACAGCATGACCATGAGCAGATTAGTTAACCCCCGTTTCCTCAAATACAAAATGGGGACAACAATACTTACATCCTCAAACTAATGTGGAAGGATTACATGGTTAAATTACTTAAGGCAGTGCCTGCAGGTGATGACTGTTCTATTCAAATGTTAGTGTGGTATCCTCCTCCTGCTGCTCATCTTTATAGTCACAGTTAACACTTTATACCTGATCCCCATTGCCCTCTGGGGGAAAAGCAGAATCCACCCCGCACGCCAGGACCTTTCCCAGGACAGCAAAGCAACTTTGGAAGGTAGAGTTTCCTGTGCTCCCTGCAACTTGATCCCAGATGGAATCCCATACTGGCCCCTCACCCAGCACTGGAAGAGGCCGTGAGCAATGCACAAAGCCAGACAACCAAGCTTGTTGCTTAGATGGGAATCATTTGGGCTGAGGTATAGTCCTTCTACAAGCTTACCTTCTTTCCCCCACCTTATTAACTTCTATTTTTATTTGACAGTTAAACTAAATGTTAAGATAATACTCTATAACATGAGTACTTAAAAGCTGACATGTAGTAAGAATGGTAGATGAAAGAGTTGAAGGTGACTCCAAAGACTGCTGATTGGCTATAGCTTCTCAGGCAAGATTAAGAATATAGTGACTGGAGCCTTCTGCCTCTGCCACAGAAAAAGAGGCTCAATACTCTCCATCCACTAGCCCCTGGGTCACCAAGGGAAGGACCTTACATCTTTAGGTATAGGCCTGACTACTTGCCTGGCCAGCATGGGTCAGTGGTTGAACACTGACCTATGAGCTGGGAGGTCACAGTTTAAATCCCAGTCAGGGCATATGCTGGGAGGTAGGCTCAATCCCCAGTGTGGAGCATGCAGGAGGCAGCTGATTATTGATACTCTTCCATCATTGATGTTTCTATCTTTATCTCCCTTTCCTTCCTCTCTGAAATCAATAAAAATGTTTTTTGTTTTTTTTCTAAAAAAAAAAAGACTGACTACTCCAGCACCCCACACGTTTAGGAAAAGAAAGTCAAAGTCTTCTAGATGAAAGGTTGATCCTTTTCCAGAATCAAGGATCTCATTCTGAAGTCAGTAAATATCTATACCATAAATTAGCATGACTGGTGGACTCATCAGAAATTTTGTTTTTATGAGTCATTATGGGATTAATTCTTGCCTACAATATACATAAATAAAGATATGGGAACATGATCTACCCAACTGCACTCAATTCTTGCTTCAGTCTTGGCAATCTACAGGGAAGTTCTACAAAGCATACAGACCAAATAGATACAGAGAAGTTCTGTAAGGGATAAAAAGAACAGTCTCCTCAACTATCTAATGTTGCCAGTCAGGATCACCAACCACCTACTTCCCTAAGTTTCCTTTGCTACTTTATTTTTTTTATTTTTTATTTTTTTATTTTTTTAATATATTTTATTGATTTTTTACAGAGAGGAAGGGAGAGAGATAGAGAGCCAGAAATGTCGATGAGAGAAAAACATCGACCAGCCGCCTCTTGTACACCCCCCACCAGGGATGTGCCCGCAACCAACGTACATGCCCTTGACCAGAATCGAACCCGGGACCTTTCAGTCCGCAGACCGACGCTCTATCCACTGAGCCAAACTGGTTTTGGCTCCTTTGCTACTTTAAAATGAAAGTCTCTATATGTGACTGAGGATGTATCTGTGCTAACCCCATGGATTGCACCATCCACAAATCCATTGAGAGATGTTCAGAAAAAAAACAACAACAAAAAAACATGAGCTTTCAAGTCAGAGACTTTGATACCTGTTAGCTTCTGACTTTAGAGAGCTTCTTAATATATCTGGATCTAATTTCCCTCACAAGAATAATGGAGAGACTAATACCCAGTGATAAGGTTGTTGTAATTAAATAAAATAATACACATCCAATGCATGGTCCATGGTCTGGGAACATAGAAAAGATAAGAAAATGGGTGGTAATCATTGTCATCATCATTATCATCATCTCATCATCATCAATCCAAATAATGGCTTTGCCTTAGCTATCTGTGCAGGCCAACAAACATAGCAAGGAGGATTTCAAACACTTTGTCCATTTGAATCTGTACTTTTGTAAGTCAGGGACAGCTGACTATTGTGTCCCAGGGTGGTCTGCCAAAACACTGAGGTCACACATGTTAAGAGGGGCAAGTGCTGTGACATAGTGCACTTCAGTTGGAAGCTGGAGCTCTAACTCTAGATCTGGCTCACCTGTAACTCACTGTGTGAGCCTGGACAATTCACTTATCACGCTAGACTTTGGTTTCTTTAAAAAACAAAAACATGAGAGAATGTGAAATACATCACCATTTCTCTCTCATCAGCCATGATAGGCATCACTAATTAATCACGAAACTCTTCCTGCTGGGCATAACGATGACTCAATCTTTTTCTCAGTAGAGAACTTCTGGAAATCACCACCATACAGTTTTTAATGCAATAAAACTTATCTGTCATCTCTAAATTAGGTGATCACAAAAATTCCCATTTGTTATTACATGTTATGATTTTATAACCCTTTAGATGCTTGGAGATGTAGAGATTTAACCAAACCCTTTAACTCATACCAAGAGGAGGGGAGAAGCTTCAGCTGAACAAGAAAAGCTCAAGGAACCCAAGAGTAGATTCTCCAGGCAGGAGAGCCCTGGCAAGTAAGAAGTACCTCTTCATTGTCTGTGCTCTGAGACCTCAACTGTTTTTATTTCCAAACTGAGCTCATTATTCATACCCATTCTTTATTCTCTATTGCCTGCTCAACGCCCAGAAATTACACACACACACACACACACACACACACACTACACACTCATGCACATATCTTTTATAAACCCACTCAGCCACTTTTGCCCTAGCCAGGTTTTCTCCTAAGGCCTCACCTGCACAGATCTGTTGATTACTTTTAGCAATTCTAAGTCTACTACACTGTTTATCCTCGTGATGCTTTTGTAAGACATTTGCTCCATTTTTACAGATGAGGAGTGTGAGGTCCAGAAAAGTTTAATAATCCTATATAATAAAAGGCTAATGTGCAAATTGTCTCCTTGGTAGTTTGACCTATAGGAGTTCGACTGCTCGCTATGATGTGTTTTGGCCACCAGGGGGGCAGTGCGGAGTGAAGGAAGGCCTCATCAGGCAGCCAGCAGCTGGGGGAAGAAAGTCCCTGATCAGCCCTGATTGCCCGACCAGGCCCCTACCCATGCTTGAATTTCATGCACCGGGCCTCCAGTGGTCAACAAAGAACTGTGACCCAGCCAGAGTGGCTTAGTGATTGAGTGTCCACCTATGAACCAGGAGGTCACTGTTTGATTTCTGTTCAGGGCACATGCCCAGGTTGCAGGCAGATACCTGTTATGCGTTATGCAAGGAGGCATCTGATCAATGATTCTCATCATTGATGCTTCTCTCTCTCTCCCTCTCCCTTCCTAAGCTAACATAGGGAGGTCTCCTGGTTTCAGATATAAGTCCTATGCCACTCCCCTGTTGCCATTGCTTCAAGGTGCTCTCTGCAGGGCTCCCCTTCCTGTCTCCAGAAGTCCTATACTCCCACAGTCACCCAGCCTGAATCATCTGCATCTCTCATGCAGGTCCTAGCGACATCTGGCATTTCGTAAGCACACAATTCTTCAAACTGGACCCTTTCTTCTTTATTATCTGCACAAATATTGTTAATTATTTCTCCTCCAACCCAAAGTACTTATTTCTTATTTATGGGTGTAAATATAGAGCCAGCAGGCCTCATATTTCACAGGGAGCCATTCCAATGGCATCTAGAGCCTTCCAAATCTAAGGAGCAGAAAGCTGATGCTCTGCCGGTTTCATTATAAAGGGGTTTACCATAAATATTAGAATTTGAATTCCACCCAAGTAATGCATTAATAGATACTAAACCATTAATAATTCCTGTACTTTTTCATAAATGGGCAAAGTCCAATAAATAAACTATATCTCTTTCACAGCAGAGCGGGGTTAACAAGTACCAAGGAGATTTCAAAGACAAACTACTGGTAGGGGCTGCCAAGAGGTAAGATTCATAATGAAACTACAAATTCTGGAGGCCCATTTTTTACTGTCGGCCATGGCAAGTGCCTAAAATTAAATGCTAAGCAGAAATCCGTCCTGAGATCTGACACACAGCAGTTTAGGTAAACAATCTCTGGAATTAAAAACAGATTCTGGAGAATAAATAAGTCCGTGTGTGGATCTCTCTGAGAGCCGATACGTCTCCCTGATAAATCAGAGGTGCTGGCCCTCCCAAGCCTTTCCAAATTAGGCCACATGATTCACCTGAACTATTTCATCTCCTGCCGCCTGTCCTAATGAAGGGCAGCAACAGATTGCTTCTTACCAGTTGCTGTATCAGGGCCAAAGGCCTCCGGGCTAACTATGTGCAGGCCTGGAGGAGCCAGTGCGCCAGAGGGATTTCACCAGGATCTTCATTCTCCAGGTCCCATGGCCCATGTCTATTAATTTCACTTGCCACTTCCCTAGAATTGTAGAAGCCTGAATCAGAGATGCCAGGTGTCAAAGGTAAATAGCCCCCAGGGAGGCAGAGAAAATAAATCCAAGTTTCACCATTCCTAGATCCCTGAATCTTTGTGGGCCTCACTTTTCCCATTCATAAAGTGGGGATAACACCTGCCTAGCCTACCTCAGGGAGCTATAATGAGGAACCTAGAAAATGTGCCAAGAAGCACTCTGTAACCCACAAACCCTCTTCTCTCATTCCTATTAGTGGTAATAATGTTCCATGATTTAATCACCAAAATCTATTGAGCACCCTCATGAGTCAGGTGGCAGAGGATAAGACACAACCCCCATGGAGCTGGATTCTTGGGATGGCAGGTGCAACAGTCTGCATGAAGAGTGTGTCAAGAGGATTGCAAGACGGGAACAAAATACAGCAGCCCAGGCTTCCAGCACTGCCTTGGGCGGAGAGCAGAGGTGCTGTTTTCAATAGAGAAGACCCTACCGAGGACACAACTTCTAGGTAAAAATCCCAACGATGGAGGAAAGACAGTGAGAGACAGAAAGAGGAGGGACATCAAGGGACAGGACCTCCAAGTAGTGTCTGAGGAGCTGCAAAGTCAGGATGGAGCTGCTGGAGGGGAGGATAGGAGCAGGAGGGTAGAGGGCAGAGGAGTGTGGAGGTGGGGTTGCACTAGCCCAGTGGTCAGCAAACTCGTTAGTCAACAGAGCCAAATATCAACAGTACAACGACTAAAATTTCTTTTGAGAGCTGAAAACCGACTTCTGTGCATGAGCCACGAAGTTTCATGTACATGCACGCCCACATGTGATATTTTGTGGAAGAGCCACACTCAAGAGGCCAAAGAGCCACATGTGGCTCAGGAGCCACAGTTTGCCAACCAAACTTGGGAGAATTTCAGTCTTTGGAAGGTTTCAGCAGAGAAGCACCAGGTGTTACTCAGCATTTTAACAGGAGAATCTGCAGTTGCTAAGCAGGGCCAATAAATAAGTACCAATACCCTACTATCATGCCAATATATGGTTATTACATGATGTTTCTGATTCAGTGTGAGCCTTGATTGGAGAAGGAGAAACAGGAAGGAGACTAAGTAAGGGTCTTAAGTTTTTCCTTTCTAAGTGCTCAAAACAACTAAGCATAGATAGGATAGTGTGTGTTGGGGGCAGAGAGAGACAAGAGTGGGGGACAAGTGGGCCCTGACTCAAACGGAGGCTGGGGAGTGGCCTCACATACCCACCCTGCTTCTGTGCCTCCAGTTTGGCTGTGAAGAGCTGTGGGGGTGTGGGAGAGGAGCAGTTGGTATACACAAGAAAACAGTGTCTCCCAAATTTCACGCCTTTGCTGCAGTCAGTGAAGCAACATGAAGCCCTGTGGTTTTCAAGCCTAAGGCCAGTGTCTTCATTAAAAATGAAAACAATTTTTTTTCTTTTAAAAAGGGGGAGCTTGGTTGAGGGCCAAGGACCATATTTCACCAGCGTACGGTGTCAGCCCAAGTGGCAAACGCAACATAATAAGAGGAGCCATCTCGCCTCCTGCTTCGGAACAGACAGCGGCACAGGGGTCATTCCATTAGTGATCGCAGCTGCTTCTAAATGAAACACACATAACCTGAATCCAATTAATGAAAGACTCGGGCAGTCCTCACCAATGCTAATTCCGAATGAATCTTTAAGCCTTGCTCATTCACCAGCTCCAGTTTGCAATGTAGTTTAAAAATCTCAAGAGCACATGCTAATTCCTAAATGAAGGAAGTTATGACTCAGCATTCCTTTTTTTATTTCTGGCCACTTGGCATGTGTCATGTGTCCAGGCAAGTAATGCTCCCTTTCTGTTAATGAATTGTAGTATAAATATCTGTGTTTTCTGATGGTCTTAGGCGACCCTGCTAGCAGTTCTCAAACTGTGAGTCACGACCCACAGGTTGAGAACCACTGCTGTGGAGCCTGAGACCATCAGAAAACAGATATTTACATTACAATTCATTAACAGTAGCAAAATAACAGTTATAAAGTAGCAAAGAACATAATTTTATGGTTGGTGGTTACCACAACATGAGGAACTGTATTAAAGGGTCGAGGCATTAGAAAGGTTGAGAACCACTGACATAGAGTCTTCTGGTAAGCTCTATGTGATGGGATGGGTGGGCCTCTTCTTATGCCAATTAGTGGCATTTCAGGTCACTGAACTTAACCGGATTCAAGCTATATCATTCATAACACTTTTACAACTTTGCTATATTTATATACCATTGTTATTCTTATTTACTTCTTCTTGCTATGAATTGGTGTTTCTCACTGCCTAGGGATAGCCTTCATTCCACCATCATACCCAAAACTCTTTTTCAGAACCCCTCCCAGCTTTATCACATCTCTCTTTGGCAGATCTTTCTCTGCCCAGCATGCATTCACCTTTCTTCTGGTAAGAGCACCTTAACATTCCCCAGGGTACCCCAGGACCCCCTACTATCTACCACTAAGCAACTGTTGAGTTCTGTAAAGCAGACTCCACCCCATGCTCCCAGCAGGCATCTAAACAGGCATCACATCCCACAGTCCACCGAGATTGGTTCAGAATGGGTGCGTGACCCAACCACGACCTGTAAGAACTAATTTAGGAGTTTTTGAATGGCTAGTCAGAGTGAACCTCTTCCAATGAGGTTGCTGGGAAGATAGTGTAAGTAACTCCCTGAGGTGGACGGAGAGAGACCACTTGTGACTGCATTTTGGAAATGAGGATCCAGCCATGTTGAAAGTCATATCTAGCCAGGGCCTTTTCAGATATGTGAGCTAGTACACTTCCTTGATGCTTATTGTTAGTTTAAGTTGAAATTCTGATTAATAAAACATGCAGTATGCTGGATGCCATGGCTGCTATTGATAACACTCCCTTATATTTACTTCCTCTCCATTCCAAAAAATTCCTTTTTTCTTCCTTTTCAGTTTTCCATTCTTCCTCAGAATTCTCCCTCAACATCTTAAAAAATACATATAAGATGGTTCTGCTAACCCCTCACATGTCTGGTGCCACCAACATGGCATCCTTCTCAAAATACCACCACCAAACCTCTCCCCATGGATTGGGGGAGGGGTAGTTTCAGAATGCAAACTGCATCCCAGGGAGCTCAGCCTCGTGGCCTTCACCTTCAGTGCAGCCCATGGATGGGCAACGTGGCTGGCACATCCTGTGAGCCCTTAGCCCAGCTTTGGAGGTGTGCTCACCTCACATAGGATCAGGACACTCATTCCCATGACCCAGGGACATGGACAAAAGGGACAAACAATGCTGCTCAGGGTGTATGACCGAGGCGTCCTTCTCGCTCCACCCCCTGCGTGTGGGATGTGTGCCTCTGGACCATGACCAGCCACATGGTTGCTTCTCTTGGCAGACTTGGCAGATCTTCCCACCCTTGCAGGGAGGACATGTGGCAGAGACGTTGACGGCTCCATGGCCTTGATTGTTCCTGCTCTACAGACCAAGCTGCTGCCGGGGAACCTCTGCTGAGGCCTGTGCTCTTGTCCCTTCTGCCTCCTCCAGCTACTGACTTGGATCTTATGCCTGCCACACATGATCCCCAGGAAATCCAGGCAGCCCCCCTCATAGGACCAGAGCAGCTTTCTTAGCAGTGGGCATTGTCCAGACACCCAGGCAGCACTCACTGTCCTCTTGCTATACAGGGATGAGCTCAGCAAGAACTCAGCTACTTCATGAAATTGCTGAAGGAAAAGCCTGCCATTTAATGTGCCCAGATGCTGACATTTGCACTTGACCTTGTGGTGCATGGTCAGTTCTGTGCCCCAGCATTGCCTGGGCTTCTACCTGCCTGAGGAGTGACATTGTGGGGATGAGAGGAAAGAGAAGAAAATAAAAATGCTTCTGGAATTACACATACATATGTACCCACAATACATGCATAAGCATGCACACACATATATACAGCCATAAGCACTATATTTTAAGTACTATATTTAACTTCTAAATATAAAAGATGGCTAGTTCCAGAAAAATCAAAATGCTTTGGGAATATGCATATACACACACTATATTTCCATAAATGATTAAACAGACAAATGTAAATTATATCTTTTAAATATACCATAGCCACATCTCTAAGTGCACTTAAGCATCCCTTTAGAATGTTCTTTCATTTACAGGCTCACCATATGGGGCTATAACATTTCAGAAGCTAACCCGGCAGTGAGTGTTTCTAAGATGTGTCCTCTGACCAGGGAAGAGGCTACAGGACTAGAGTGGACAGGTGAATTAGCCCTGAGCTCAGCGCTAGCCAAGCACAGATAGTACTAACCTGTGGCAGATTCCTAGATGCTGAGGACGAGAAGTGCAGGGATTTCTTTGTTAAGGGGTTGGGGAGCTAAATGGTTGAGAGACAAAGTAGCACAGTAGGGGTGGCAGCAGTGGAAGGAACATGGAAAATGGCACCTACATGCTTGGATCCCTTTCCCCACCTCCATCTAGAACAGGCAGAGGAATTAGCTTCTTCCAGAGCAGGGGGTGGCAGCCTTTCTATTTCTTCCTCCCAGAACCGTCTCTCCTTTTTCATGCCCAGCTGGGTCCTAGGGGCCAGACCCCAGCAGCCACACCGTCGACCCATGACCTGAACTGGGAAGCCTTGTGTGGGTGGAAGTAAAAAGGCTGCCCTCCTAATGTGGGCAATGAGTAAAGCATGAACAAGAGAAATTACTTCTCATCAGCATATATGTTTAGTTTCTTGCCGCTGAAATTGGGTGGCAGGCCACATGGAGAAGTTAAGAGGGCTGCCTTCAGCAGGAAACACAGTCACACTCAGCCATGTAAAAATGAACTGCCATCCTCCTTTCACATTCTGAGCAGAGAGACAGAAAGCTGCACAGCAAGGCCGTAGATGAGAGTCCAAGAAAGACCTTCTGAGTTAATGAATCTGAAATTGTAATGTGGTCCCTGTATGCCCTCAGTTGTTCCTGCCACAGCTTTAGCTGATCGATGGTGCAGACTGGATGAGCTAAACAATTGTGAATGGTCAAAACCATCCTGGGAGCATGGCTGGATGGATTCCCACATTCCATACATCTAGAATTTTCCACCACAACTCCAAACCCTCCCCGATCTTCAAGTGAAAGCCAACTTTCGCAGGCAGCAGTGAGGCCCAGCAGAGAAAGCCTGGGATGCAGAGCCAGGCCCTATGTACATTAACTCCTGCTTGGCTCCTGTGGGCTCTGTGACCTCGAGAAAGTTATTTACCCTCTCTGAGTCCCAGTTCTCTCACCTGCAAGTCAGGGAGATGAATACCATCTTTGCAAAACTGCCGAAAAGACTGAAAGAAAATATATGCAAGGGTCCCAGGTAGAGCAATGCTTGTCCCATGGAAGCTGGGGAAGCTGCTGGAATTATGCCCCTGCCTAGTTCTAAGTCTGTACGCTCTCTCTCCTCTTCTGTGCAAAAGAAGTAAGGCAGGAACCGAAGTCCCATATGAGGATATCTCAGAGGTTTTTGATACCGACTCCCTTTTGGAGATGTCTGCTAAAATCTAGTTGAAAACCACACCTTGATGAGTTCTATGTAACCATTCCCAAGTGAATAACAAGTGAGCACCCAGTCATGCATGCTGGAATCACCTGTAGCTTGTTTTACATAATCTAGTCACACATGCTTCTCTCCATTAACTGCCACCACCAACTTACAAGGACCAAGCCTAAGAAATGAGGAACACTGGTCACCCAAGATAACAGGGGAAATCCATACAACCCTCACAATGCAACCATTGCCTAGTTTAGGAGACTCTGGAAACCTAGAGGACGTGATAATCCTCCAGCGCTACCATGCAGGGCAATGTAGGGTCCTAGCATGGCCACCCATACCCCTTGTCAAGTACTTCAGGATATGCAATGTGACAGGGAAATCGCCCTGACAGGTAAGGAAGGAGGGGGGCAATCTGTTAAAAACTCTCTGAGCCTGCTATCAGGAGTGCTAGAAATTCTCTTCCATCCCCGAAGATACTCTGTAGATTCTTCAATAAAGTCAACAACACCCTAAGGCACATGTGTCAAACACAAGGCCCGCGGGCCAAATCCATCCCGCCAGGCCTTGCAATGTGGCCCGCATCGCACTGTCATCACTGCACTCCGCTGCGTTTCCATCACAATGACAGTTTATGACTGTTCAGTAAACCATTCGGCCCGCGATTTAGGCTGGATTTTAGATTTTGGCCCCTTCTCTGATTGAGTTCGACACCCCTACCCTAAGGAGAAGGAGAGATCAGCTCACTATCCCTACCGATTGACTATCATAAGGATGGTGGGTATTTTGGGGAGACTTCACAGGTCATCTATAACGAAAAGGGAGCACATGTGTAAAAAGGGAAACAATGAAGGCCATTTTTATCCACAGCATGACTTTGCATAAGGCAAATTTATGCTCCCAAGCCTTTACCTGTTTGTTTGACTACATCCCTCTATGTATGAGCCAGAAGCTGCTCAATGTTTACCTTTTACTCACTATTACTAAAAAGACTCCTATTACTCACTTCCTAAAGGCTAAAGGACCTAAGAATAATATTGTCTAATCAAAATCAAAGAAACCATTCCAGTAGAAGAGAGGCTATAGTATCTGAAAACCCAGCCTCATTTTATTTTATTTCAATAGATGAAGCTGAAAAGAGAAAAAGACTTTGAAGACAAAAATACCAGAACTATGTCTGCTCACAGTGTCTTGCATGGTTCCTGGCACATAATAGAGTTTAATAAACATTAAATAAATAAATGGTAAAATCCAGAAAATATATCATTTTTTATTAATAAATATATTTTATTTTTAAATATTTGCTACTTAGAGTATTTCAGATGTCTCCCCTTTTTCCTCCTTGCCCCCACCTCCTGCTTCCTGTCCACCTCAGGCCTTCACCACCCTATGTCTGTGTCCATGGCCAATATATATGCCTATAAGTTCTTTGGTTAATCTCTTCCTGCTCCTCTCTTCTCACTTCCCTCTAAGATTTGCCGGTCTGTTCCATGTTTCCATGCCTCTGGGCCAATTATATGCATCACTTGCTATGTTTGTTAGATTCCACATATAAGTGAGACAATGTGCTATTTGTCTTTCTCTGCCTGTCTTATTTCACTTAGCATAATACTCTCCAGGTTCCTCCAGGCTGTCTCGAAGGGTAAGAGATCCTTCTTTTATATAGCTGCATAGTATTCTATTGTGTAAATGTACCATGGCTTTTATTTTTTTGTACTTGTTCATCTACTGATGGACTGTTTCCAGATCTTAGCTTTATCTTTGTCAGATGAATACATTTAAATGACTAAAAAGCAAAATCAGCACACATACAAAAGACCTGCTGAGCTCAGAAACTATTTTGTTCAAGTAAATGTAAAATAATCATAGCAAATTTCTAAATGAAGTGTCCAAAAGTGAATCACTGTAATAAACAGACAATTTATATAACTTGCAACTTTGGGACATGCTAACATTTATAACAACCCATAAATATTCCCAATATTTGAGAATAGAACACTGAGTTGGGCTGCCAATTTTTATGAACTCGCAATTTAAAACTAGGGAAGTCATATAAAGGTGGATTATGCTGCTTACTTGTTACTAATGGGTTAATATCAGGAACAGTATTGACTAGTTTCATACTGGTTGCTAAGCAACATTGCTTCCTTTCCCCAATGGTCTGAGAGAGAAGATAAAAAGGGGCAGAAAATGAGAAATGTTGGAAAAATAGCAAAGTGAAATTCAATGGATCATAAGGTATAATTTGTAGGAAGAGTAAAAGAGGAAATAATTCTGGCTGGATGTACTAAGACATCAGTCCCTTTATGACATCACATTGAGCCTCCAGCTCCAAAGAGAGAGAGAGAGTGGAAGATGAATGTGTCCTGACCCCAGCGTCCCACTGCTCATGTTCAGTTCACTCGTAGCCAGAAACACATAGGGACCATGGGTGACAGCAAGACGACCTCTGTGACAGACCATTATCGCCCAAACAACAGCAACAACAAAAATCTATGGAGTCCGGAAGGCCTCAGCAAACTTTACCTTTTGTAATTCATTGTCCCATTCCTTCAGGGGCCTTTTGTTCCCTTCATATCTGGAAGGCCTCCGGAAGGGATCCATACACTCAACAATATCGATGCAGTGCTCACAGTGAACCCGGCTCTGGGCTGGGAACTGGAGGGAATGCTGGAGCCCTTGCTCCTGACTGATCACTCACCAGTGAGCGTGCTGTCCCTTCATCACCGTTGCAGTGTGCTCTTTTTATCAGGACTCTGTGGTAGAGAAATTTAAAAAACGCACAGCATGACCTAGGAGATGGTATGCGACAGGCCCATCTCAATCTGTGGCAGGACAGGCCTCATAAGGCTGCTGAGCTATTTCCTGCCTGGATCCTCCAGGCTCATTCTAAAATGAATTAGCCGGAGAGAGACAGCGTATTAGTTAATGTCCATTTTCATAGATTAGTTTGTTAAGCTAGAAGCTGTCATCTGCTGTGTCCTGCAGACATCCAGATGCTGGGCAGGTCATTTTTGACAGCAGGGAGAGTCTTAGGGAATGGCTGGCATATGCACTAGCTGGCCAATGGAGGACGGGGAGGGGAATGGGAAGGAAGAGGAATCAGAGGGCTCTGGAGGCAGGAGAGAGCATCAAGAGGGAGATGACACAGAGATTTGTATCAACAGGGGCTGTGAGGCTGGTCCTATGCTAACATGGAATGCTGGGTAATTTACTTGCCCCAGCCAAGACTAAGTGTCTTCATCTGCAGAATAGAAAGAACACTTAGTGTGTAGTATCCTATATAATAAAGCCCTAATATGCAAATTGACCAGAGGGCACAACAACTATGAAACGCACTGACCACCAGGGGACAGATGCTCAATACAGTGGTCAATGCCCTCTTACAGGGAGAGCGCTGGTGGCCAATGCACTCTCACAAGGAGAGCGCTGCTCAGCCAGAAGCCAGGCTTAAGGCTGGTGAGCTCAAGGGTGGTGGGAGGAGCTTCTCCTGCCTCTCCACAGCACTAAGGACCCCTTGGGGGACGTCTGTCTACCAGTTTAGGCCTGCTCCCTGCAGGGAACAAACCTAAGCCAGCGGGTGGACATTCCCCAAGGGGTCCCAGACTGCTAGAAGTAGCAGACTGGGCTGAGGGATTTCCCTCCCCCCCCCCCCCATCCCCTTAGTGTGTGAATGTCATGCACTGGGCCACTAGTTGGGAGAATAAAAAAGAATGTATTTAAAGCAAGCTCCATGGTTTTAGCACATGGTAAATGCTCAATAAATTCTAATCAAGGTTATTATCATATATGGAACCACCTTAAACTATAAAGCACTAGTTTCAACTATTAATAAAACTATAATTTCATAGCTGTGTCTAAAATTTGTTCTGGTTAAAACAACCTCATTCCTCTAAGGCCTAATGTATGTACCACCCTCATAATTTATGCACTACCCAAGAGTGATCTTTTGTAATTAATAATAGTACTAGTAAAAAAAATACAACAATAGTAATAAAAATAATATAACAGCAGCAACAATAGCAATAATCAATGTCCATGGAGAACTTATCCCACACCTGGCACTGTTTTAAGAGCTTTACATGTACTAACTCACTTGATTATTACATGACTTTATGAGGTAGGTACTATTGTTAGTGCCATTTTACAGATAAACCAAAGCAAGGAAAGGCCAAGGTCATTTAGCCAATAAGTGACGTACTGCAGATTCCAATTCAGATAGTATGACCTCAAAGCCCACACTTATCCACTATGCATATGCCCTCTCTCAACTCTGTATGCCTACATTTACTTGATTTTTAAATAAATGACTCAATTTTTTTTGGATGACATTGTACTATTACATGATATCTTTAAAATCCTGAGCTTTATATTCTAGCTATAATTATGTTCATATAAAAAATACTTACTAAATTGTTTGAAAACAAAATGTTCATTTACTACCTAAAATCATCAATGAAACTTTAGAAAATTACTATCCTAGACACTTGAGTTTCTTCTACTTCAAGTCACCAAAATGATGGGTGAGCGCAAGCAACTCACTGGTAGCTTCCTACTTCAACACCCATTCCCCATCTCCTCCTTAACAGAGCCTGGATTTTTAGCTGGCACTCGGTTGCCAAAATGAAAGAGTAGATGTTTCTTTCAACTGGCTGTAGCTCTGGCCAATGACATGCAAAGGATGCATTATGCGGGCTTTCTTAGAAGTTTCCTTAAAAGCCTGTTTTTATTTCCCTTTCTTGCTTCTTGAAATGAGCACATGACGATGATAAGTGCATAAACTGCCATCGAAAACAATTTTGGGAAAATAAGTTAAGAATAATAGAAGCCCAAAGAGAAGGAGCCAGAGTTGCTAATGACACCATGAAACTGTCACACCGCCCTGCACTACCTCCCTCCATACTTCTGGTACATGAGAGAGAGAGAATTCTCTGCAATGCCAGGCCACTGTTACTTTGAGCTTTTCTGTTACATGCAGCTGAACCTCATTCTGATGTTTTCATCTCTTATTTTGGCACCACCCTCTCCCCAACTAAGACACAGCCAGGGATAATTCAACCAGATAATCGGTCCCCTAACTTATCAATGAACTGGCCAAGTCCTGGAACATGAACCATTTCACTCCAAAGGCCTTATATACAGCACTGGAGGCCTGGTGCAGAAAATTTGTGAACTGGGAGGGGGTGGGGGAGCGGGTATTCCCTCAGCCCTGCCTGCCCCATCTCACAATCTGAGAGCCCTCAAGGGATGTCCTAAGCAGCAGTCTGGCCTCCCTCTGTAGGAGGCCACTGGGAGGGTCAGGGGAAGGCGCCATCCCGATCACCCAGCTGCTGCTGCCGAAGCCAGCCACCATGGATGTGGACCCTCAGCCCTTGCTTCTTAGCACTGGCCCTGCCCACTTGTTGGGGGGGTATTTTGGGCCAGGCCAGCTGGAGAGGTTCTGTGGGAGATTGAGGCACCGCTGTCCCACCCTGTCCAGCCTCTGTGGAGGCTCCGGACTGTGGAGTCGCTGCCTCTCCCAGCACCACCTCTGCAGGTGGGCTGCACCTACGCTCCCAGTGCTGCCTCTGCGAAGGAGGGGCCACGCAGTGCAGGTGGGACCGGCCTGGGCCTGCAGCACTGCTACGTGTCCTGCACTACTGGCCCTCGGCCCTCGCAGCCACTGTGGCTTTGTCCAGAAGGACGTCTGGGAGGACATGTGGAATACGTCCGGTATAATTAGCATATTAACCTTTTATTATTGTAGATTCTTTTTAATCCTCCCAACATACCTACATGACAGCGACCTCTATAACCTCACTTGTACACATGAGGAAACTGAAGCACAGAGGTTTAAGTACCATGCCCATGGTCATTCAACTAGTACGTGCATAGCCAAAACTCAAACCCAACCGTGTGTCCCTCAGAGGATAAGTTCTCCATCCTAATGCTCCGTCTCCCCCAAATCAAAGGGCAGCAGACTCCCAGAGGAGCTGGCTTCTTAGAGGCTTACCCCGCTGCCCATCACAGGGCCCTGGCCAGCTTCCCTGGAGGCTGAGTGGCTTCAGAGATCATTGGGGCCATATCGGCCCTTTCTGACATCAGAGTCACACTAGATTTTAAATAGAACCAAATGCAAATCTGATGTCTAAGCATAAATGTTTGCTTATTTACTTATTTTGTAGGTGAAAAAAAAATATTCTAAAAGATGTCCCAAAGGAACATCCAGAAAATCTTTGCCTCCCACCCCTCAGGAATTCCATGCAGCTCCCCCAGGATTCCCTGGACAAAGCAGGGCGCGTGGCCCCCCTGTCGCCACAGAGTTAATGTGTATTTCCAGGGCCTGGCACATGTTCAGTCAAAAACCTGGCGGCGTGCCTGTTGTTTACCGAAGCTGGGGAAGAAGCATCTGCAACATTACGAAAAGCATATTGTAAAAGGCAACACATGCAAATTAAACCTCTTGAGCTATGAGTAAATTGCTGGGAAAATTTATAACTCATTTAATAAAACTTGAAGTAAATACATAGCCTGGCTCCCAGGGAAAACAAAATATTTCCCACAATCCTCTCCTCTTCAAAAAGGAAAAAAATAAATAATAATAATAAAAATAAAGGCCAATGGAGCCAGACGGCTCTATCAAGTAGAACGTATAAATAGCAGCTGTGGTGGTAAGCAAATCCCAGTGTGAGTTGTGGGGCATTTAATACCTACACGGACAGCGCCACACCCTGTGCTCTGGGATGCATGTGACAATGGCCAGGGCTAGAACACAGGCACAGTGATCTATGTTGGTGCCCATCGCACAAGGCTCTCTGGGCATCTCCTGTTCATTAATTCCTTCAACAAGTATTTACTGAGTATCTACAGAGATGCACTGCACTGGGGTGATTAAAAGCATGTGCTCTGCAGCCCTGCCGCCTTGTTTGGAACCCAGGCTCTGCCACGCACCAGCCACGTGCCCTGGGCCCATTGTGTAACCCTCCGTGCCTCAGTGTTCTCATCTGTAAAATGGGAAAACAATAATATCCACATCCTGGGGTCTTGGTGAAAACTAAATGTGTGAATGCATGTGAAATGCTTAGAGCAATACCTGGTAAATATTTATCCTTTACTAAATATTAGCTGCTTATTACTTATTAGCTAGCATACGGGCCAGCCAGTCAGTGAGGATCAAACAGGTAGATGTGGCTTCTCTCATGGAGCTGATATTCCGCCAGGGCTAGGTAGACCATACGCTTGTAAATGAATGAATCAACAGGGAATCACTGAAGGGCTTTGACAAGAGAGTGAGAAGATCTGATTGACAATTGAACAGCTGGCTCGAACTGTCGTGTGGCAAATGGACTGAAAGGAGGGCAGGAAGGGAAAGGAGGCAGCTACTATGGTTGTCCGCACACACTCTGATGGAGGGTCTGCCCAGGGCACTGGAGGAGACTCGGGGACTCTTTCAGTAGAGCTGACAGGACTTTGTGGTGGACTCGAGATGGGGGTGAAGGAAAGACAGAAACCAGGAAAGACTCCTGGTTTGGGGAGGCCTGGCTTGTTCCTCAGCCTGAGGTGAATGCTGTAGAACACTAAGCGATCAGTCATCCCTTCCATTTCTGAAAGAGCTTTCAAGGCAGCTGGTCAGAGCAGCCTAACACACATGAAACAGATCCCACAGAGAACATGACAGAAGCACATAAGCACATGGTTCAGCGCCCAAGCAGGAAAGATGGGAGAGAGCCCTGAAGTTTCCATGGAAAGTCACAGAGAGCAGAGCACCCCTGGGGGTTGACGCTGCGGTTAGGATCCAGGGCTGCTTGGACTGTGACCCTGGACCATGACCCTTACTTTCTCCAGTCCTCTGTGACTATAAAATGGAATGGAACAGTATCTTCCATGCAGGATCACGTGCAATAGCACTCCTTAAGGACGTAGCACAGTGCCTGACAGGAGATGAGGAAGATGCTATGTCTTTGATGGAAATTCACCGAAGACAGGAGAAGAAAACTTGGGGAAAGAATATATCACAGATGAAAGGAGGTTCAAAACTGACCACTTTAAAAATGAAAAAGTTTTTGTTCATAGATATGCCAACATCTACAAGGCAACCACTGGGCCTGCCCACACTGTATGTCCGGCCTTGGCAGGACAGCTCAGAACTAATATGTGAATCAGGCTGCGTCAGGTAATCTCAATCAAGTCCAGATGACCTTGCATTATGGGTCCCCTTTCTAGATACTCTAAACCCAGACTTTCAACTAGACAACTTCCTTCCAGATGCTGGTGGCCTTTCTATCCTACCCCATGGGCCTCATGGTGCTGTGATGACGTCTTTTTCTCAATGAATGGGACAGTGGATATAAAACACGGTGCCTCGAACGTAAGTACCAGTGAATGTTAGGAGAAGCCATTGCTATTGCTGTTGTTAAAATGGTTTTGTACTGAAAGGTCTTACCCCCAATGTAGCATTCATTTCCCCACAGAGGGATTTTAGGGCAAGGAAAATACTTGGTATGCTACTATGATTGTGAGGACATGTCATTGCACGTTTGTCTGAAGCCACAGACTGTCCAACACCAAGAGCAAACCTTCCTCTCCACTATGGGCTTTGGGTGATTATGATGTGTCAGTGCAGGTTCATAAATACTAATAAGTGTACCCACCAGCAGGGGAGTGTTGATAATAGGAAGGCCATGTGTGTGTGGAAGAAGGGGGTAATATGAAATCTCTGTACCTCCCTCTCAATTTGGATCTGAACCTTCAACTGCTCTCAAAGAAATAAAGTCTTTAAAAAAATTCCTCAGGGTACCATAGAGGCCAGAGGAACTCAAAACAACCTCTTAAGTGCAGTTTCTGGAAAACACGCTGGAGGAAGCCCCATCCCGGCTCTTTGCACACCGCAGTCAGCGGCGGGGGGCTGTGGAGGTCCTGGCAGGGGGAACTTTCTAAACTCCTGACAATTCTTCTAAGAATAAAGGCGGAAGCTGACTGCTCGGGCACAGCGCTGCAGGCCTCTCTCCAATCTCTCCTGTGTTTGGACATCACTCAGGCTCTTCAGGATCCCAGGCTGCTGTCTGCTGACTGACAACAGAAAGAGAAATTTAGAGGTGTGAGTGAAGTGACAGAGCTGTCACGGCTGCCTCGAAATGACTCTTTTCTTAGAGAAAGGAAAGATAACAGGAAAAAACCCAGACAGCTGCTATCCCCTGTCACACTTGCTGGGAGAGGTGGTATGTCTGTCTGTCTGTCTCTCTCTCTCTCTCTCTCTCTCTCTCTCTCTCTCTCTCTCTCTCTCTCTCTTTCTCTCTCCCCCCCCCATTTGGGTGTGTGTGTGTGTGTGTGTGTGTGTGTGTGTGTGTGTGTGTGTGTATTTCCCCCCAAAAAGAGATCTGGATGAATTTTAAAAACAAGAAGGGGAAATAGTTACCCCTAATTTTGATCCCAGTACTTATATAACTAGAATAGGATTTGGGAACTATTCCTCCTATGGGATTTATAATGTTAGTTAAATAGTTTTACTCAGGGAATGAGAGGTTTGTTTTTTCACATTCTTTAAAAATATTTATTTAAGAGAAAAAACCCAAACTCTAAAGCCTGTACTCCAAAGTCTCCTTCCTTTCACAGACCCAGCTCATGGAGTCAGATGCTAATTTGTATGTGGACGTTGGTCAGCTAGTATCATATTAGTCACAGTGATCTCCAGCCTGGCTTCTGTGATCTAGACACCAGCACATCCAAGTCACATGTTAGTCATCATTCAGAAAACGGCCTGGCAGCTGGTCCCAGCTCTCACTTCCCTTCTTTGTCATCCACTATTCCTGCCAGTGTGAGTGGTTTATAATGTCTTGTTTCTTTCTTTCACGTCCAAAACATAAAACTCGAACCATTTCAGGGGACGGGGGTTTCTAAAAAACAAGACACTGTAGACTGAAATGCACAGGCCAGCTGACTCTCCATCCAGCATCCCTTTAACGACAGGGAAGTCACTGGCCAAGAAGATCACGTTTCAAAGGCTCACATTTTTCTCAGTTTTTTTGAAAGCCTTAACTTTACAATAAACCATGAGAAGAAACAGATTCCCACTCTCACCCACAGGTCAAGCACAGTCCAGAAAGGAATGCCTTTATTAAGATAATTGGGGGGGGGGGGGGGGAGAGCAGTAATTCTAATAGTAACCAAAAGAACAGATCATGATAGATGGAAGGAAATGGAAGTTTGAATGTTTTTCCAAGAGAGGAGCAGGGCCAAGCAAGCAGACCAGAATAAGAAACCTCATCCTCGCTTGTAAAACGCTCCAGGAGCACCACAAACCTACCCTGGATCGCTGATTGATGCAACACTCGGATTAGAAAAACACCGCATGAAATACAATTTCCAGAGAGGAAAGGGAAGTCCTTGATGAGCCTGCTGAAAGAGTGATAAAAGCTTCACTCAGGCTTCCACTTCAGTATCAGATTATGGGAAACTTTCATTGAAACAACCCAACTGAGTCCATTAGCCTGCCATTGGCAAGCTCTATGCAAACCCATCACACCTAGGCTAAGAGAAGGCCCATAATCACCCGCTTTCCTGCTGAGAGGAGAAGGAAGGGAAAGAGATAGTTGCTAAAGCCACTCCAAAAACAAAAGACTTTTTTTCTTTGATGGGGAGAGAAAGGGAAGAAGAAAGCATCCAAAGGAAGGAGGTAACTGCCCAATGTGAATTCCTTCTCCTCCTTACCAGCATCTCTACTATAGCTGTGCTGGCTGAGGGGCCGCTGGGAAGCCATCCCCTCTGGAGTAGAGAAATGGAAACAGAATTTCACCAAGAGTAAAAAGACTGGCTCCTGCTTGGCACTGTCTATGTGACTTTGGGCACATTGTTTATACTTGCAGGTTTTTCATGCCCTTAGCTCTAGACCCAGGACAAAACTATTTTTTCTACCTTTTACGGTTATTTAGAATATCCAATAAAATAATGGCAATGAGAGTGTTTTTAAGAGTTAAAAAGACTGAACAATGTAAGGCACCGTTACTCTTAGACACTACACAAGTTGTGACTCAAGAGTTTGTTGGTTCACCCAGTGCTATGATTAGGACTGACAGGGATAAGAGGAAAGGTATAAAGAGCATGATCTTTATGTTGTTAAGCAGACCAAGGTAGACATGCTGGAGTGAAGGTGAAGGTCTCAGAGTCCACATTCCATCTGCCTCTTACCTAGGAGGTAGACAAAGGAAAGGTCTGGAAATCCATGAACGTTTCTTCTTTTCACAGGAGAAGAGACTGGCCCAAGACCCTCAAAGCTAGTTATTAGCCAAGACAGACCTCAGTCTTCTAGTCCTCAGTCCATGCCTTTTCCACAGACTTCCCTGCCCCATCCCATCCCACCCCACCCCATAAAGTCATGCGGGAGGATCTATGGTTGACTAGAGAGCTGGGAACACAGTAGACAGGGGTAGATCCACAAAAACCTCAAGGAAATAAACAACATGTATGTCTTGGGGTCATTAAATGACAAAGGTCAAATTTGGTCAAGGCTGGTTTTGTTATTCACCTGATTCTCACAGTAATATGTACTAGATGTACCAGTTAATAATGCAGATTTTTTTTAATAGATGGAGTTACACATATGTTGATATATATGTGATTTGATATGTATATTATTTTGTTGTATTGACAACAAGCTTCAAAACTTCATGTCATTTTGCTGAAGGTGTTAACATTATGGATATTTTTACATTGAAAAATGTCAAATTTTGTGCCAAAAAAAGAGCATTTGGGGGAAGTTTAATTCATTATTTTGAAGAAAAGTGCTGCTGAATTCTTTGGGAAGCTTATGGTGAACATGCTCCATCTCAAGATACTTGTGAATGCTGCTTTAAAAGCTTTAAAAGTGATGATTTCGATGTGATAGACAAAGACATCCAGGTCAACCAAAAACAATTTAAGACCAACAATTACAAACATTATTGGATGAAGACATGTGTCAAACTCAAAAACAACTTGCAGAAAGATTAAACGTTGCTCAGCAAACAATTTCTGATCATTTACAAGGAATGGGAAATATTTTAAAGGAAGGAAAATGGCTGCCACATCAACTGAACAAAAGACAAATGGAAAACCAAAAAGTCATCAGTAAAATGTTGCTTAATGGCATTAAAGAAACTCTTTTTTTTTTTTTTCATTGAATTATGACTGGCAATGAAAAGTGGATTTATTTTGAGAATCCCAAATGCACAAAATCATGGGTGAATCCAGGTCAACCATCAACATTGACTGCAAGGCCAAATTGCTTCGGAAAGAAGATCATGCTCTGTGTTTGGTAGGATCAGGAAGGTGTGGTGTATTATGAGCTTCTAAAACCAGGTGAAACCATTAATACTGATTACTATCGACAACAGATAATCAATTTGAACCACGCTTTGATCATGAAATGACTAGAATGTGCCAAAAGACACCGCACAGTAATTTTTTTGCTTCATGATAACACACCATCACACACTTCAAATCCAGTTAAGGACATGTTAAAAGATCTTGCCTGGGAAGTATTAACCCACCTGATATATTCACCAGACC